>NW_020449419.1:3304367-3403867 GCF_003343035.1 Apteryx rowi | reverse complement strand
TGAATGCATCAGCGTAAGATGATTCTGTAAAATTACAGTTTGCTCTTCCGTACAGTCAAAATGGCAGTGATCTCTGTGCGGAGTTTCATAGACTAGTCAGAGATAGTAAATGGCATTTATTTATAAACTATATATAAATTATTTCATATATATGTGTGTGTACGTAGGTGTATATACTTAGTTACATTTACTGGCAACTCTTTGCTTCTGTAGTAGCTTTGGAGTATCACAGAATCACAGAATGGTTGAGGTTGGAAGGGACCTCTGGAGATCATCAGGTCCAACCCCCCTGCTSAAGCAGGGTCACTTAAAGCATGTTGTCCAGGATTGTGTCCAGACGGCTTTTGAATATCTCCAAGGAAGGAGTATCTACTACCTGTCTTTGTTTGGATATCCCAACCAGAGCTGACTGAGAGTTTTCTCCTTAAATGTTTTTTTCATCAGATAATATAGGCTTACTGAAGTGCATCTTTTTAAAGTAATTTATGTAACAGAGAATAGACATCACCCATGTGAGTTTTAGAGGATGAAGTGCACATTTCTCAGCACAGAGCAGAGAGAGAATAGTTTTGAACTATAGGTCACTCACACTCCTCACAGATGCCTTCATCACAGTTTTTTATGACAGGAGGGCATCTTGGGCATTTTTTTGTGTATTTTCTGGTTTAAAATAAAATAGATCCATCTCTATGAAAAAAGAAACTTTTTTCCCTGAGAATTTYGAATTGCAGATGTTCATTGTTTAAGTCAATATTCTTTGGCCATTGTTCAGAAGGTCCTACCATGCTATTTGTGTCTTCTCTGAGGATTAGGAATCCCCACAGAGGAGGCTACGTAGGTTCAATATAAAATGAACACCAACAGTCAGTGTATCTGAACTGCACTCAGCTATGCAAATCTGAGGAGGTTATTTGGCTGCTGTGCTCATCAACTTCAAAAATAATTATATCTAGAGAGGTTGAAGCTTTCCTAGTACAAGCATGCAGAGTTGTCACTGAGCTCTTCTGGATGCAAAGAACTTTCCACTAGGTTAGACTACAACTTCACTTTTCTTTCAAAAGGTTGACCATATCCATAAAGTAGGAAAAATAATTTATGAAAGAGAATAATTGCCATAATTTTCTCCATGGCTGAGTTGGTGGCAAAAAAGATAGTATTAACAATAACAAACCATTTATGGTGTATGCAGCACARGGGGGATCTTCTCATTTCCAGTAAGTAAAGATGATCCTGTATTTATTGTGCAAATGTCTAATCCCGAGGGTGAGGATTTGTTACAGAAAGTAAAATATTCACCTCAAAACAGTAAATGAAAAAATCCTCACTCTTCACAGTTTGTATACAATCTGTAATCTTCATTTATGACTGCCAGAATCCACTTCTTCCTCTCCATGCTTTGCTTGTAAGTAAAGGCTTAAATGAAGAGAAATTCTAAGATATACTAAGATATACTGTATAGGCCATTTGAATGTGGTATTAAGGCTTTTATCCCATCATAACCTGATAAAGTCCAGGTGGAGCAGATTTGAAAAAGATATTCCTTGGTCCTTGACTGCTGCCCTAAGTATCTGAACTGTTTTTTGTTGTTTTGTTGTCCTACACATATTTCATTGGCCGTGACTGCCAGAGGCTGCCTTCAGCATTTTTTTTTTCCCCAGCATCTATCTCTCTGCTTTCCTTGATGGCTTTATTGCAATGAAAGGAAGGTGCAGTCTGTTTTCCAGGAGTCGTCTGGATCAGCATCCTCTTGTCTTAGAAGTCGGTGCAGTGCTGAGTAATGAATGTAGCTGCCCCAGTGAAGGAGACAGAGACGAGGGGAGGTTAGCATGGTTCTGGAGCGGGAGAGGAATAGCGGAGACAGGCCTGTCTGTGCCAGGGGAGAGCAGCGACTCTCCAGAGAGTTATGCAGGGACAGTCTGGGGAGGAGAGAGGTGGCGTGTGCCACCGGCCTTCGCAGGAAGGGAGCAGAGCGGAACGGCTGCTGCGGCACATCAGAGAGGAGCAGGGAATGGCGAGAGCCAGCTTCAGGAACGCCACAGGCTCTTTTCAAGGATGTCACTTTGGTACAACCATGAGGTTTAGTACAAATTATTATAGTTGTTGTAGGACAGTTCGTCTACCCTACAGGTCTTTTCTATAATAGATGTTACATTTTTTATTTGTTTTGCTTCATTTTACATATAAGGTTGCTGGCAGTTTCTGCAGCTTGCTACTTTTGTAACTGTGACGTACTAGCATATGTAAGTGTAATCTACAAATAAGTAACTTGAGGGAAGAAAGAATTTTAGGTTTGTTTGTATGAAAAATAAATGAGAGAAATTATTTGCCAAGAGAGCTCCAACACAAGCTTAATGGAATATATTTCCATTTTGGATGCAGTAGATTAATAACTAAATTTAAGAGTTTAATATACAGTGGTAAGCTGTCTTTCAACAGGAATAGTGGGTTGGAGAGATTTCTGGAAAAAGGAATGTCTACAAATATGTTTTGTAGGTATTTCTCTGGAATGACCACAATACTTCCTGAGCTTCGTATGATCTTTTACTGTAGTTTGCCTCTGAACAAACTTCTAAGGCAGAAAAGTATCATTATCCTTATTTTAAAGCTGGAGTTCTGGAAAACAGATGGACTGTAGCTCTCCTAAGGTGCGAGAAGATGTAGGCAGAGCAGAAAAGAGTAATTCAGGTTCCCATGTCCCAGGCTAGAATCCTAACTCCCAAATATATCTGCATTCAAGGTTGAGATACAACCGAGTTGTTTGGTTCAAGTAAGCTAGCTTAGACACTGCTGACAATTTAGCTATGGCAGAATGAATTTCATTGCAGTCCAGTTTTCTCTGCTTCTCATGTCTGTAGGTTACATCAAGACTGTTGAGCTTTATGAAAACTTGGTGCATGGTTTCATATTCCAAATCTAGCTAATGTAAAGGCAGTTTTAGGGCCTGTCTGCTACAGTAAAGTGTGTTGTATAAATGTACCCTGTTCTGTGGAGAGAGAAAGCATGTTTTTATAGTTTAAGTCTTGGCCAGAGACTTGATAGTTCAGCCAGAATCTCCTAGTTCTGCCACAGAGGCACTGATGTGTAATTTTGGTCAGGACATTCATTCACTGTGCCCTGCAGTTCTGCTTCAGTAAACTGGAGGCAATGTTTTCTTGCCTCTGGATAGTGCCATGAGAATAAATTCGTGTCTGTAAAATGTCAGGAGCTGAGGGGAAGAAACCATAAGAACACAAATCTAGATATTTTACACCCTTGCTGCTTTGCAGCTTTGTAACAGCCCAGACTACTTTCTTGCTTTAAAATAGAAAATGAATGGCCTACAATGTCTGTATCCTGTCAGTGTCTAGAAATGCAAGTCTGGGTGAGAGTGGAGAAGGATGAAAGTTCGATATTACTCTGTTGTTGTCTCAAATTCTGTTATTTCTGCTTCAATAAAAGCGTTCAAAAAAGATTTGAGTGAGTATAATACTGTCTTAATATATGCGCCTGAATGCAGGTTTGCCAAAAGGCTGTACACTGGCACACATGCACGAATAGACAGGTACAGTGGTATCCAATGAACAGGGAGTTTTAATCCAGGAATACTCTGCAGCCAGGAGTTAAGATTATGTGACCTTTAGTCCCTCTCTGACTCGGTATAGCTTAAAATTGAAACAATTTTTTGAAACCCCTCCTCCCTATGCCAGGTAGCTGAAGGATAAAGGCATTGGGATTTGCAGGCCACTGTGTTTCAGAACAGATTCAACAATTGTTTCAAAGGATTAGAAAATGGACAGGTTTTCTTCCCTTTAAATGTTATAGATAACCTCTTTGGAGTCCAAAGACCTTATAGAAGAGATGGAAAAAAATGATCTATGACTGGATGGCTGAAGTTATTGATGCGAATATAGGATATTTCATGTTTCTGTCATTTTTTAATCCAGAATAGGTAGAAGAGTTACACTGACAGTTGTCAAGCAGTCTGTGTAAAATGAACCAGTGTTCATTTTACGAAATGTAAAACCTTTGACAAGCATTTAGATTATGTCTTAGAGTTACTTAGTACTACAAATATTGACTAACACCAGTGAGTGAAGGGAATTTTTAAGGAAGGAATTTTAGAAATACTAGCCTGGAAAGGAACCGCTAGTATGCATTATTGGGGGGGGGGGGATTACACAATTTCTAATAACAAAGACTTAATAAAATAGAAAGTTGGGGAAGGGTTAAAAGTAAGATGAACCTTCTGGTGTTGTATAAAGAATTATTTTCTTGTTCTCCCAAGAGATGGAGTTAGTTCATTCAAGAAGCTTTTTCATGCTTCATCAACAGATCTATGACACTCCTTTTGTTAGCAACTTTATGTTTTTCTGAGCTCCACTGAGGAGCAGAATGTTTCATCTGAAAGCTCATCATCTTTCATTACAATTTTTGTGCATTATCCTATGTAAGACATTCGTTAACACATATTGCAAGATGCAAATTAAAATGAAGTAATAAACTAGCCCATCACCAAGAGCAAAAATAACTGTTCTGTGTCTTATAAGCCTAATGGTTGTAAACAGTCTACTAGCATAGGCAGTCTGATGAGATTTCTGTGCTGAGAGTTGTCATGAATTTCCAAGTACAGTAGTCGTACAATTAAGCAGAGACAGCAGTAAAGTTTTGAACATGGTTTGTTTGCTTTGTTGTTTTTCCTTAATTACTAAGGTAGGGTCAAAAAATGGTGAGAGTGGAAATATATTTTGCCCTAGAGGTATTCTTTGAGTTTCTCCACTGTTTGCCTTTTCCATGTGTCTGAGCGGAGGGACGACGGAGGTGTAGTTTAGGCTGCTCCCTCAGAAATTCACCCTGCCGTGATTTGGCTTTTTCTTCCCTCTTGAATGGTATTGGAAAACTCAAAATCTTGCACTCTAAAGATTGAAGGAAGCCTGTTTTGCATTTCTACACCTCTTGCCTCAATATCAATGTTTGAAAGAACGAAAAAAATCTGTTAGCTTAATAGGTTTGAGAATGAAAAATACCCCAAAACTGATACCTGAACTGGAGTTGAAAGCCTTCTAATTATCTGGACAAGAGCAGAAATTATGCTTCATGAATCATTCAGAACAAGCATGTTTATAATCTGCTTCTTGATTATGCTTTTCAGTTGATATGCTGAAAACGCCCTCCTCCCTCAGTTCATTTTGTGGCTGATGAGTTTCTGTCTGACAGAGCGAGAGCTGAGCTGATACGTCTTTTCTGGCTCTGAAAGATTCATCTTTATTGGTTTGACCTTCTTTAATCATAGCAAATCCTCAGTTTTTTAATGGGAAGGGAACATGCCATCTTAGATGTTAAGATGATTCACAAATATTTTTCTATTGATTTTCCATAAGCAAAACCTGTGATTTAGCATATTTATATTTATATAAAGTGAATTTGAACTTTTACTGTGCTTAATTTAGTGATGGCCTAATTACGCAGTTCAATACAGTCTAATAATCCAGGCTAAAGAACAGGACAGTAGATTTTTCCTTGTGATTTAGCTGGCAGCAAACACTAATCTTTGTGGTTGTTATCAAAAAAAGACATCCGAGTCTATAGCGGTATTTGTCTTTTCCTGGCACTCGATTCCTGCTTTCTCTGCGTGTCAGAGTTTTGYTTATCGTTTCTAGTTGTTCTGTACTCTGAACATTCATCTTCATTTCTGTGTCTTTTCCTTCCCTCTGTGACTCACAGCAATAACTTATTTTCCTCTTAGGTTGGTAAACAACATACTGATGTGTATTCTGACTCTGATGTGGGACATTTTTGTCAAATTAGGAGCAGTGACTCAGCTGTCTTTGACCAGCAAGTGGCCAGCTGCTGAGTCATTTTGGAAAATGCCTGTTCTTCGGTGAATGGTGGTGAATGTGACAGTATTTATGGAACTCCCAGCATTAAGTTGCTGCTCATTTTGAATGCTTTAAAGGCTGGTAAAGGCACAACTGAAGGGAGAAAAAAATACGTTTTAAGGGTGACCTTGATCAATTAAAACATTGTTTAATACATTCCACAATCTAAGAAAACCTGGTGGATATTCTATTATGAGAAGGCACTTAATAAACTAAATTCATCCTTGGCATAGCTTCTGAATAGGTAGATCGGGAGTAAAGTTTGGTTGTTCTGCTTTATTGTTGTATTTCATATATTTATATGAAAACGGAAGGAGAAATTCCTCGCTTGCTTTGCATGTCTGTATATTCTTTACTATTTGTGGTTTACAATGCAATTTTAGACTCCTAAAAATATCTTTTACTAGTAAACCTGGACTGCCAATTACTGCAATATGAGCATCCCCCTTTTCCTCCTTTCTTTGTCTAGTGACTAAAAAATGATGCATCAGAGTCATCAGTCGTCACTGGTATTAACGCGTTGTGGTATTATTTTAAATTTCTGTTGTGCTCCTCTGCTGGTCTGCTTTAGATGCAGGCCGTAAAAACAACAGCAGTTGAAATAAGGGACATCACAGTGACTTCTAGAGACAGATGGTGTTAATTGATTTCTTTTTTTTCCCCTTTACCTGCTTTCTTAAACAGGAAGACAGTAATCCTTCCTTATAAGAACAGAATTTTGCTTGTCACTGATATTTAGAGAGGTTAGTCTTAAAGCCCTGTACATTGAAAGACTGTAAATAGGATAATGTTGTGAATGTACAATCTTAATACATGAAGATTGGCAGGACTAGTCAGATAAGTAAGACTGTTCTCTTTATGCATTTATAATTTCCACTTAGTTATCAGCAAGTTTTGGTAATTTTTTGATGCTGCAGGGCTCTATGCTGTTATAAAATTAAAGTAATTTGGTTTTCTGGTAAAGATAACTTGCTAGGGATAGCAAAGAAATTTAAATAGAAGAACAACTATTCTTWCATAGAAATGTATTTATTTATTTATTTTTAAAACTGRATGTTGTGCTGAAATTCAGGATACAAGAACTGGTAGAGTCAATGTAACTGAACCAAGCCAATATTGTGCCATGATCTTGACTTTTTTCTAACTATTTATTTGTCTTCTTTATTAAACAAAATAAACATTCCCTAAAGGGAAAATGTAAATATATATTTGGGTATGTTTCTAAATCTATGGCTAGATTATTGGTTTGATGCACCAAATATTTGGGCTTTCCTTGCAAACAGGTGTTGGAGAGTAAGTGTCATCTAATACACATAATGTTGGACATGGACCAAGCAATCTTTATGAATGGCTGTTCCTCTGGGAAAAGCTCTTTCTTTGAGGGGAGGAAGGTCATCCGATCTTGTCCTTTGGAGAATGTGTTGGAAAGCACATTTGAAAAACTTTGGTGTATCGCACTATTTCTGAAGCCTTTTACCTTTTCTGAAATACTGTTTATTCCTGAAAGATTTGCAGAACACTTCACAGTGTTTTACCATTCATACTCAGTACGCTTTTACCATTCTGGCTAACGCAGTAACATTCTTCTTCACCTTCATACCTCTACCATGATACCCTACTGGACAAAATCGAAAAACTCTAAAAAAGTGAAAAACGAAAAAAGTGAAAGTGATGAACCATATCTGCTTGAGTAAGTCAGTGCAGCGAGGATCACCTAATCAACTTTACAAAACAGACTGGTTCCAGAGGAGCACATCCGTGAAGGAGCATCTCATGATTTCCTCTTCCAAAATACCTGTCTGTGGAATCCCAACGACAGAAAGCCATCTGAGGGCATAGCGTGAAGCGTTCTGCTGTAATGAGATACTGGGAGGTAAATAAAGTAGTGACTTGGTGAATCTCATAAATCTCCAAACTTCAGATTTAGATTTTCAGAATTACCCATAATATTTCTAGCTACATTTTGTTTATTCCTAATCTCATAAAAGTGAATGCTTATGAAAAAGAAAAAAAAAAAAGCCTGACTGAGAGCTAATAAAATACATATATTTTGGGGGAGGTTAAAAAGCAGCACCTGGTTTTGTTTAGGATATTTATGTGAAAACTTTCTGTTGTTTACTTACTGCTTTCCTTCCACCTTTCTGTCTGCTTGTCTCGAATAGCTGTTTCATCTTGTCTTTCTTGTCTTTTACTAACTGTTACACCTTGTAATTTTTTTTCACCAGGAATTGCTATTTATTTTATGTCTGTACAGAGCACAAAGTCTCATCAGAGTCTCTAGTTGCAAACAGTAATACTAATAATTAAAAATGGCACAGGAAAATTGGATTGAGACTGGAGTTGGTATGAAACGTAATATTGAATGTAATAAAAGAGAGTCTTTAACATACAAATGGGTTTGAGAAGATACAGAGTAATCAAACTCAAATGCATTTTTTTAGTACTTTTCATGTCATGTCTCCCAAGGTGCTTTACAGCACAATAACTGTGATTAACTCTGGATTTAATCAGTGAACTACTGCAGTAATCCACAAAGTGGGACAATTAGTTAGAAGAGCTTGGTGCTGGTGAGGACCCTAGCGGCGATGTTATCAGTCCTGAAGAAATGTCAGTGAAACCCATGAAGTTCGGCTATGGCAGGGTACATAGGTAATGGATTCCGTATTTCAGAAGAGCAGTTGAAACAGAAGTCCACAAACATTTCTTGGAAGATATAATAATCTGAGAATAGGACATTTGGGAGGTTTGCTTTGATTTAGGATGATGCTGATAAGTCRTAAGAGGAATTTATACCGCATTTTGAGATTTGCTTCGGTTTTGCTTTCATGAATGTTTGTAAGTGCAAATATCTCTCACCAGTGAGCTCTGTGAATTGCAAGTGCTGGTTTCTTGGCAACCACATCAGGAGTTTGCTATTTGCAGCCAGAAAGGAGGATACGTTTTCAAATAGACTGGAAATTTTGAGGTTTTGGTGACAGTGATAGTAACAGAGGTTTATAGGTTTATGCTTTGTGTTTTTTATTATTATTATTATTATTATTATTACAGTCTCAGTCCTCAGACCCCTAAGTGTGAAATAAACCATCAGAATGGTGAATACAGAAGCAGTCTTGAATTACTCAAGTTGTGAAAACCCAGGTAGTTTTTCCTGGTTATTAGAAGACAATTTTTGAAATACAAACTTCCTTTTAAGGGTGTTTCATCACGAGGTGAATTAAATAAGCTATTTTTAGAGTATATTGGAGATGGGTAATGATAGGGGACTCACTCCCCATGTATTTGAGAGAATGTGGTGATAGGAACTGGGGCAACGGTGTTCCTGCGTACACTTCTTGGAAGAGTGTGAAGAGGTCCTTCAAGCATGGAGGGAAGAGCATGGGTGGATAGACAGTATTTGATATCGTGGCATGTCCCAACAAATTTCAAATCAGGTTTTTCTCTTCTTTATACCTCCCTCTTCACATCTCTCCCTGAAATCTAGGGAGAGTGTTCACCAGCTGGGATCTCTGTATAGCATGGAGAAACCAATGGACATCAGACGAGATCGTCAATAATGCAGTTGCTAGAGCCCAGGTGCCTGATGTGCAGGCAGTTCAAGTTCAAGTCTCTTATATAGTTTTCTTTGCCATTCTATATGGTTCACATAAATTGATATTAAAAAATAATAGTGTGTGTGGATGAAGAATTCCTTATGAAGTCTATTATTGTGGTAAACAATTAGGATGATTTATGTGAAGATTTTATTGCTTTCTGAGCAAATGAAATTTGTGGTTATGAGAATTAGTTATGATTTGATAAGATGCTGATTCTACTGCAGTTCAGGTGAAGAAAAAAGAAGGGTCACAGAAAGAAGAAAAATGAGATATTTTCACTGTCTTTCGTGGATGTTGGCTTAGGCTCTAGAATACATGTTCTGAATGGGTGTTGGATCAAGGTTTTAGGCTGTGGATTCTGAAGATTAGAGAGAGGTTTAAAATTACATCATGAGGGATTTCTACCCTACTTTGGATAAATGCTGACTACTTCTAATAAAACAGTGTAGTAATCATGACCACATCAAAGTTTATTTTAATATTTCTCGTTTTGTGACACTGCAATCTAAATATCCTTTCACATTTAAAAAAGGTAAACGAATTGACCTCCTCATACCTGCAGATGACAGATAACTATTTTATAAATAAGGAACTGGAGACAGAAGAGGCTAAAGGAACTGCCGGGTCTGTTCCAGAGTCCCAGCTGGGAAGACTTCTGTCTTCCTTACCCTGAGCAACCTTCCCTCGCTCCTATAGCCCCTTCCTTGGAGTTAGGCCTCTTCAAAACATGTCTGTCATGATTGCTGAGAGTGGTCTGTTATTTTGTCATGTGCAATTTTTAAAATCTTAATGCATTTTTTATTCTGTGAAATGGAAACCTTCACAGGGTATAATTGTCTTGCTTGATGCAAAGATGCAGAACTTCCTGACATAGAGAGCCATGACTTTGCCTATATATCCACTCTGGGAAGAGGAAACACAAATTAATACCCCCTTCATACCTGGAAATTCTAACGTCTCCTTGGACTTCTGATGGATGCAGCCAATGCATCAGATTTTTCTCAAGCTTATTCCACATGAAGTCACGAATTACCCATGCATTTCTTATTTATTAAATGAAATATTTATTATTTTACTTGCTATTATTTTCAGAATCTCTTAACACAATTACTACATTATGTGTACTTCAGGGTTACGTTAGTTTGTGCAGAGATGAAGATGGTACATTGAGTTTTAATCTTAAGAGTTAAGTAAAATCTAGCTACATATAAAGGAAAACTTATCCAGATGAAGTATATGTTACGCTAAAGCAAATGGTGTTACTTTTTACTACTTATCCCTGGAAATGGGCCATGTTTTTGATATGAAATCCAGCATCCCAAATGAATTTTTTATATTACTTTCATGCAGCAGGATTCATTTTCTCCATCATCTAATGGATCATGTTTATTAAATCTGACAAACTGAAGAAACTGAGCTTTCAGATGTGGAGGGCAAATAACTGTATTTGGCATCATAGATTTATCAAGACTTTCCCCTTGTGCAGATGATTATAGGTTGAGTTACCCTCCCTTCTTGAAATTTTTCATTATCTTTCTTGCATCTTTAAAAATCAGTATCGAGGATAAAAAAAATGCTTTGGAAAACCACAAGAAATTTTTTGTGAAAACTTTTACAAGGATGCTATAGAATGAATGAGAGGTTATTGCCTTTCTGGTCTTTTTTTTTTTTTTTTTTTTCAGAGGCAAAGGCAGAATATGACCTGTTGGGAAAAAAAAGTAGTCTTGATTCTGCTTTAGCAAGGTCAGTAGCAAAACTTCTGTAGTTCTGCCTTTCTCAACAATATGGATACTCAGATGTTTGGGCTCAGGAAAGGTTTTTTCTTCTGTTGAGAAGAGATTTTGCATCTGCAGCAGTTCTTCCATTTGAACTGTCTGTCTGGTAGTGAAAAGACTGATTGATCCTGTCACTATGGGACAGAAATGCTGTGTCTTTTCTCTTGAAACCTCTTTGAACACTGTGGAATATCTCAGCTCTCTTGCAGGAAAATCAGCCTCGTTCCATTGGAACCAGTGGGGAAAGTTACCCYGAACTTCAGCAGAAGCAAGCCCGGAGCTTCGCAGGCTTTTAGCATATTCCTTGGATCCACCACTGCTTTGTTTAACTGTTTGTGTTATGCGGGCCACAGAAACGCAGGGCAGTTAGGGAGTGCGTTTTGGGGCCTGCAGGGGAATGCAGGTGGGCAGTGTGTGAGCCTGATGAGCGGCAGGGAGAGCCAGGTGGCAGGGGGCCCTCAAAAGGGTATTTGCAGCACCTGGGCTCGGTGCCCTTGCAGGGGGCAGATGGAAGGGGAAGTGCTCTTAGAAGGTGTTGCTCTGCTGACTGTCTCCCTCTGAGTGGGCCTTTTGGGCAGGGTTTTTGCATTTCAGAAGTAGATGCTATAACTACCACCTGTACAGGTAATGAATAAGGCTTATTTATTTGCTTCTTTGGTCTCCTTTGCTAATTGTGGGTGTTATTTTTGTTTATGTTTGGAAATGTGTTTTGTATTTGTGAGCAAGGCATAAGCCTTTTCCAGGATTACCCCAGAGCAGGAAGATTAATGTGTAGAAAGTATTTGGGGTGCAAAGAGTCAAACATAAATTAGAAAACTGGAGGAAAAGAATTTTTTTTTTTCCCTWTATAACAGACTTAGCAATCCCTTTGGGTAGGTAGCTATTGGATTCCTGCTTATTTGTTTTTTAGGAATGTTGGGCACCTAGCAGTTGCAGACAGATAGTTGTTGTACCTGCAAAAGGCACCTTTATTGCGTGTTCAGTGATTATAATGTATTATGGGGATATTAGGTATGCTATTTCAGGAGACTTGCATATTGTTTTAGTGCAGTTTGACTTTTGCATTAGACCTTCATTTTTTAGAAAATCAGAAATAAGCTGGTGATAATTGTCATGCTATAGGTTATAGAATTGAAATGGCCAGCCTAGATCATGAAGGGTGTGTATCAGGAGTTACCTGGATGTGCTTATCTATTTGCATACTGAGTTGGAGATTTTGTACCCTGCATGCTATGGCTTGATTCTCCTCTGCTGTTTGTTCTATGAAGTCCTTTTCACCTGTGAAAAGTGGTTGTAAAAGACAGGCAGTAAAGTTTTAATGTCAATAATGCCAAGGATGGAAGAAACTACCCACGTTGCAGGACAATACATTGGTACGCATGACTTCCTGTAACAATTCTCCCTTTAAAAAAGTGGAGGAAATATAGTTAGGAGAGTGATTTGGAGAAAGCTTGACTATGCAATTGCTAAGCTCTGGTATTAGGAAGCTAAGACCAAATTTCTTCAAGCACCAGTTGTATCCTATTGCAATTTATCATTAAGTACCTTTCTTCCTTGTGTTTTAACAGACATCTCATTTTTATTCTTCCTCTACTGGATATCTTATTCATACAAATTATGGGAATATGAAATTAAACAAGATGTACACTATGGGTATTTAATTGCAAACTTCTAGTAAACAGAAGTGGATTGTAGCAACTTATTGCTAATGCTGGTGAGTAACTGTTCTGTGATACAGTTTGGGTAGGCTGTTTCACCTTTTGTGATTTTTAATGGCACATTGTGAATTATAAGGATTTACTTCAAAGGCTGCAAAACCTGTGAGCGATCTATCAGCTGGAAAGGAGCTCAGTGTTCTTAAACTACCAGTGTGTAAATGAACTCTTAGATTGTGTTCTTTGAGCTCTGTAAGTACTGTAGCATTTGTGTTTCCAGCTGTGAAGGATTACAGTTGATCCCACTAGCTTGTCTAGAGGGAGGTTTCTATTTTAGCTCACACTTTGAGTGACTGATTCAGTTCTTGATGGTGTACATACATGAGTGTAATCCATTGATTATTTCTTACTGTTCATAGGCATTGCCTATACATGGTTTTATCATCAATAAGAGCATTCAGTGATGAGTACCATAGCTTTTCTGGAGTGCTGATAATAATGAGAAAGTTTATACCCTTGTTAACCATATCTGGTGTGGTAGAATGGGTTGTTTTGCTTCTCAAATATATCCTTCCTGACAGATGGAAGAAGTGGTGTGTGCAGTTGTGAAGGATGGCTACTGTACTCCTGTTGTTTACTACTAAGTGTTGTTTTTTTCATTAACCAAACTTACTGACAGCAAAACCTTGTCTCCAGTAGCCCTAGGAGGGGAAGGAAAGGGAAATAATTACTTGAAATGGTGTTGTCGGCAGGCTGCCCTTGAGAACTCCAGCCAAGCAGCTGTAAGTCTTTAGATATCAGCTCCCAATAAACTGAATCCTTTTCTGATTCAGGCACATAGCAAAAATGAAGGTAGCTCCTCTACTCTAAAATAAGGAGGAGAAAAGAGTTTTGGCTTAAAACCATTCTGGGCAAGGGATTTCTTCTTACTGCTGTTTGTGTCATGGTGCGATCTTGGGCTGGGCTCATCGAGTTCTTTCCAGATGAAACTAAACCAGATGCTCTCCAGGAGCACACCAAAAGCTGCTAATGGACACTTAAACCACAGCACTGGATTAAAGCTAGTCCTGAGGAAAACTTTGTAACCCTACTCTGTAAGCACTTGGACCTCAGAACCAGCTGATTCACTGCTTATGTAGTGAGATGTGCTCGTGTTGTGCCAAGTTACTTGATAATGYATATAACGCATGGGAATTAACTTCTTTCAATGCAGTTGAAAAAGAGAGGGTCATTTGGGGCTGGGGTTGAGGAAGGCTGTGTGTGTGTTGTTAATTTTAACAAGGATGGATGAAGACCTCACTTTTCCTGCTGGCCCCAAAGGACAGGGATGATCATGATGACAACACTCYATTAGTCAATAGTCAGTAGCACATGGAGGGTGTTCTCCTGAGATATGGGGCAACCATCTTTTAATCTTTCCTCTGGTGAGACTTGCTTATCTCTTGCCTCCTGCAGGAGAGTGGTGAACACCAGCACTGTAACTGATTACAGGACAGTTTATTCTGCTTTCAGTGTCTCCCTTTGAGGAGTTCCATGTTGCACAAGGTATGTGTTTATCAGACTGGGATAGTGAGGGAGAATAACTCAAGATGCTGGTAATCTGGCCTCAGGTCCCAGTTCCTGCTCCAGTGTTTCAGTGCAGAATGGAAGAGCTCCAGCAATTTGTGTGCTATGTTTTTAAGTTTTGAGTGCTATGTTTTTTAATAATGAGGATTAATGATCTCATTGACTGCCAGTTTTAAGACTGAGTTAATAAGAATAATTAAAATAATGGTTAGAATTCCACAAGATCAAGCAAATGCAGATTAGGGGGAAAACCCCACAAATTCAGTAACTAAATTTATATTAATGTATTACTTACACTATTCCAGTTTTCTTCTTCACATCTTCTAGATTGTTCTTAATTTGTCTCCTGGGTGATATTTTATTCCGAGGACTGTTGTAGTGTTGTGACTGTCAGGACTAGTGTGCTGTTTTTCCTTTCCTCCCATTATTTCTCTGAATTTTCCATGGCTACAAGTATGAGTTCTGATTTGGTATCTTGTTCTAGTTTGAAATATTGTCAAATTAGAACATAGTTTGACRTGTCTGGTGCCCTTTCACTGGGAGGTTGGACCATCTCTTCTGCAATGCCAAAAAAACACTTTCTCTTAGGGGAAACAAGAATCCAGCATATTGGAAAAATCACATAAATCCAGGCTACTGCCATGTTTTATAGCTCTCTTGGAAGAGCTTTTGTATCTTAAAATAACATGAAGACTACGAAGAAACTACTTCATGAGCCTGCTGTCAATCAAAATGTAAAACCGTATGTATCCTCACTAGAAGTTATAATAGTATATTTTCATGAATGATGCATTTTTGATACAGATCTAATTTCCTTTGTCTCATAACATAGGATGTTGCCGAGTATTAAGGAAGTAAAATATAGAGCAGCAATTCCTGGGCAAAGCAATAAGATCTCAGTTCTCTAAAAGGATTTCTTTGGTAACTTCCTTCTGATTACTGCTTATTCTTGCATGAGACCTAACTATAGGGCTGGACAACCTGAAATGTTTTCAGGCTTATGGGTCATGTGTGTGRGCCCCCCCAGTTAAATAATTCTGAAGAGTCAAAAGAGGGAGGAATCATATACTTCCTCTTGTGTTTTATAAGTGCATATATTCAAAGACATTTATATTTATATATAGTACATGAAATATAAGACAATGCTGATGACAGCTTTTAGCATATACAATATAGCATAGTCACTATATGTTTCTAGATTATATTAAAACTCTCTGCCAATTACTGGCTAAGAGAAACCTTTCAGATTACACATACTGTTTTGTGTTTTCCAAAGGAAATTCATGTGCTTGTGTGTCTGTAGTTCCCTTTGCCCTGTAGCTTCCAGTTTTGCTCAACTTCAGCCAAATTTGACAGAAGGGTAAAATGAAAGACAAGGTGGCTGGATTGAGAAGACACTATCTGTATTTACTGTGAAGGGAGCTACTGTTGCAGAAGGATGTGCTCCCTTATTATTTACACACCAGAGAATCCAGACAGGCAAGCACTCTTGTACACCCTTTACCACAGGAATAGTTTCATTTGTTCAGTTTATGCTTTAGATTTGAAAATCGGTTAATACCAGGACACAAATCAATGGGAAATGACACTTGGCTAGTTCTGCTGCTTACAGAACTATGTTATACTTTGGTTTTTGTGAACACCACTGTAGAAGAACAGCAGTGATTCTCATCTGCTTTTAGAAAACTAAGTTTTGGAAAGTGTGTTCTGTTAAGGCAATAAATGGACTGCACCATCTGATCATCATCTTCGTACAGACAGCATATCATTAATTAAGCCTTTTGGATGATCATCTTACTAAATTATTTAACTTTGGAACAATTAGATAATGTCACTGGAATAAAGTAATAAAAGCAAATGCACTAAATGCTGCTCTAATTCAGGATTTTTTCAAAGATACAGAGTAACTAAAATGTTATCAATACTGAAGACACTGAAGTATTTGAGCTGTATGACAGTTTGTCAGAGGATTGATGGAGGAGATAGAAGGCTTTTGTGATATTAAGCATTGAATGACATCAGATAACGTTGTTTGTAGTTTCACTATTTTGTTTAATTAGATGGATTAGTTATATTTGTCTTTGCAAGGGAAATATAGCTGGAGAAATAGTCACTATTAATAATAAAGATCCACTACTGTGTTTATAGTGGACTTGGTGGAAGAGAATGAAGTTTTTAACTTTTTGGAGACCACTTAAGGAGTAAGCACTTCTGTAATCCTGATGTATTATTCAAGCCTGAAAAAGGCTAACCTTCCCATAAAGCAGTGGGGGAGATGCTGATCTTTTTATCATTTCATGGAACAATGCATGAGGCAGATTACAAATGTTTCGGAGTGCTAGACAGTCTTGGATGCTGAGCTGTTTGATAAAGTACTCATGAGTTTAACAGAGCCTTGAAGGTAAACCATCTAGCCGCTAGATGCTGTGAACTGGCGTGTGCTAAGCACTTAAAATCTGCAAGCTGTATTTAGAATTAGCATTTTATGTGCAATGCATTAAGCCTTAGTTATAATATTGGAAGCTAGGTTATAATGTACTGCATAACTCCTCTGTTCTTGGGGAGTGAATATTGAGAAATAGATAATTACAGTTTTTCAGCTGCTATAGGTCTCTGACAGTAATTGTGGAAAGAAGCTAGCAAAATACTAATTTTTGCTCTAAGATCTGGTCTGAAGAAGCAGAGGGGTTTGGGGTACTACCAGAGCTGTAGGTTCTTGTTTATGTGGTCACTCAGCAGTCACTGTATCTTGACTTTGCAGAAATGTCTAAGCACATAACACTTTGCAAAGTGTTCATCATACCTGGGACTGAATTTAGTGATAATCTGACTGTTTGGTTTATGAGTTTGTTAGTTTGTTTTGATAAGGCAGTGAATAATCTGCAACATGCGATTGCCATCTTTGTTCAAGGAATGTAACATCAGTTTTGCTGATGAATGATGATGTGTTCTTACACACTTAAAACTATTTGTGTGCTTTGAGCTGAATGAGGTATACTTTGATTGCAGACCTCATGGGCATTGCCCTGCGGGACTGGGGTTGTTTTGGGGGGTATTTGACCACTGCCTGAGTCAGCGTGCAAATCGTGGTTTCATGTGAAGTCAACGGGAGCTTTGCTCTTTGAGCTTGCTGTTTGTTTAACTAGGCTTTCAAATGGAAGTTTTCCTGAGGAAAGGACCCACAACCGGAGGTGTGATAAAGAAGGGATGGGGAAAAGAACAAGTACTACTGGGGTTTTGCATCTTAAAATGTACATCTGAACTTTGCTCCAAGCTCTTGCTGGAAGCTGCCCCTCTCTCCCTCTCCCTTTTCTCTCTTGACTCTGCTGGTTGTACGACCCAAAGAGGTCTGTGGCTGGGAAACTGGCTTGGTCTTAGCCTTCCCAGCCTGATGGGTTGCCTTGGTTGACCTCTGGATTTGGTGAAACAGACTATCATCTAGGAAAAAACCTTGAGTTTCTGTATATAACTGTCACTGTTACCTGTTACATATTGGCTCTTCCTAGCCCAGTTTCCATGCGAGTGGAAAGCACTGCTTGACTGCATTGCAAATGCTTGGGCTTTGATTATTCAAAGATCCACTTCAGGATACTTGTTACTTTTCTGGGTAGACCAGGACTCTCACTTTTGTTCTTATTTTAGGAATGGTTGTGTTCGTTATTTCTTACAGATCTAAGTCTGTTTCATCTAATGTTTTTAAAAAACAAAACAAAACCAAAAACCTCTTAATTGGAAATATTTTCTTCAATAGTTTGTGTTGCAGTAAGTGCCTGCTCTTTTAGCAGTATATGTGCTTGTATGGGTGGTTGATGTGTTATGAGGAAAGTGAGCCCAGCTTCCTAAACTTGCAGTTCTCAGAACTCCGTTTGTATGAACGTTATTCATCTGCTTGGTATAAAGATTGTAATTGCATACATTGTAGTTCTTCTCGAATGTTGAGTRTTTTCTTTTGTTGCAAAGTCTACCCTTTAAAAACATTGTGCTAGGTTAGAGATGTATAGTATTGGTTAAGCTATTCAGTTTAAATTAAATATAGTTTGTGAGAATTGGCTGCAACTTCTTGGAAAAACAGTTCTTAAGTTCTTTATCTGAAAGATAAATATAATGGTAACTTTTTCAGGTTTCTTGTAGGTAGTGGTTAAGTACTGAAAGTGCTATTTCCCGTATCTTTTAAAAAATATCTTCACACTTCTTGAGTTCTCTTAAAAGATAAGAGTTGAAAGCTGGGCAGATATCTTAGTACACAAATATAATAAGGTGGCTAAGATTTTTAAAACCAATGAAGTTGAGCGAAGATTTGTATTTCAAGATAATAAGCATCTTTAACTGGTCTGGAGACTACAGTAAAATATTTATAAAAATAATTGCAAAACCCTCTGAGAAAGAAATACGTCAAGTCTAAGATTTTAATCTGTCAGCATAGTTTAGAGCTGGCTTAAACAATACTGAATGTCAGTAATTGTGTTTAGTGACATGAATTTTTTTCTGCCTGATAGGAATAATGTGAAATACTTCATGGCATGAAAAAGCTTAAAATTTACCTGTAACTTTAGGGGATTAAACTTTTTTTAATTATGGCTTTAATATTTTAATTCTTTAGAAATAGCTGCTTACTAATTTAATATTATTCATAGAACAAAATGTTTGTTCCAAAGTTGTTTCTAAGTTGAACTATATACTCTAGAATGAATTTTAATGTTAATGATGTCATATCATATGCCATAGGCTGCACATGGGCTCATTCCCCAGAAGTGCCCCAAGGCATGTGGAATGACTAGCAATAAACAGTGTCGTACCACACTAATGTATTCTGTATAGGCGGCCTATTTCATAGAAGGAAGGAGCTGAAATATTTGTGTGTGTTTTTTTAATCTAGTCAGTGTCATCCTCACCCCCCCCCCCCCCAAAAAAAAAAAAAAGCGCCTCTCTTCCCTAATATCTGGACTCTGAAGGGGGGGGGGGAATGAAAACTTACAAATTTCAAAACACCTCATAAAAGCAATTGAAAGCAGCCTTGTGATCCATAAAAATGTTACAGACTGTAAGTCATGTATCTGGGGACCTTCCAGAGTTAGATGCAAGTTTTGCTGCTTATTGGGCAGTTCCTGCTTCTAATTCTGTGGGGGTTTATGATGCTAAAGCTCTAACCCGTAAGTGGAGCAAGACTGAATGTGATCACTTTGAAGCCAGGAAGCAAGGGGGGGTGGGCTTCTGAGGCTCGAGCAAGGGATGAGGATGAGACACTTGAGTAAACGGCAACTGCAAAAAAACCTCAATCTTGGGGGTTATGAGTGTTAGAGATTGAGAGGAGTTCTGGGTTAATATGAAGTGGTGTAATAAACTATGGCATTAGTCATGAGAATTTTGCTTCCAGGGATGAGGTGTGTGCAGAAGTAAGGAATATGAAGGTTAACAGCTTAAATGTTTCAACTGTATCAGAACTAGGATTCTCCTCTTGCTCTTCTCTTCTGGCTTAATAGAAAGTCCTACTCTTGCTTAAACACTACACTGTGGTGTTTTCTCTGTAATTATTATGTCCGTTAGCCCTACTTCCTGTCATTTATGAGGTGTTGCTTGTTTGTTTTTTGCATTAGTAGTTTTTATTACAGAATGTAAACATTAGTGTAAAAAGTACTTGATTAACCAATGGGAAAATCACAACCTGCGAAGTAGATACGGGTATAATTTTAAAGTTTTGTCAATGAGCTGCATCACTTCTTGAGGCGGGGCAGGGGGAATCGTTGCTGTAGAGATGAGATCACTTATTTTCCAGAGCAACTCAGTTTTTTCGCTAATCTCTGGAGAACTGAGCATGAAGGTGACAGTATAATGGAGGGTGCTTTTCTATGGGTTTGTGCCCAGAGCGCTTAAATGTGATCACCCCTCCATTTCAGATATGTCGCAAAGCAGCCTTTAGGCTGTCAGAACCCGTGATTGTTTAGCACCTTGTGAGGTCAGTTGTCGGATGGTAACAACCTTTGCATACTATTGACTTGGACCAAATTCAAACTAGTGACCTATAGCAAAAAAAATTAGCATTTTTTGTAGAATTTGCACTGCCAAGGTTTTCCCTCTAAGGCTTGGCAGTCCTGCTGTCATTATTTGTTTTTGCGCTGCAGGCACAGCATCAGTCTTCCCCTCATGTGTGATGAAGGAAGGGAACAAGGCATGCAAGATTAGTGGCTGTGCTCTCCAAGACAACATCGCTGTCTCTTTTGGATTGGAGAACTAAAGCTTGAGATGGCTAGAGATTACATGCAATTCAAAAGCAGTCAAGTCTTTGTTAGCTTGCAAAAGAACTTGTTTTTTCAAAGTCTGCAGCTGTGTAAATTGGTAGGGATTCCTGTCTGTTAATCAGTGGAGATTGGATGACGATGGAGAAGAAATCTACGCTTTGGCAAGCTTCCATATAATAAATTGCCCAAAATGGTCACCCAGAGGTGAGGAAGGGAAAGGAGTATGGATATACCTGAAATCTTACAGGAGTTGTCACTAGGTGCACTTAAAATGTCATTGTTATCCAAGGTAGAAAGGATACTGAAGAAAAAAGGCCTTATCTCCACTGTGCACTGGGAGAATGCCTGTAGGAGCTTTTAGTTCCCTTGCAGGACAATAGGGACAGGATTTAAGATAACTTGGACAAGGGAGTTTCAGTTCATCTGATGAACTTAGTCCTTGCTTGTTGGGAGCCTGGAGGGCTACACAGGTTTCTAAGGTCTCTTGTAGACTGACTCTTGCATGAACAAAACTGCTTTTGTGGCAGTGGGTTTTTGGCCTTAATTTTTTACTGCTAATTTTCCCCACCAACTCCGCTGCCCTATTGCTTTGGTTGAACTTCAGAGATCTCTGGAGAAGGCATCGGCCCCCAAGCAACTGGCTTAGAGAAGTTCTTTAGCTGCTAGTGGTGGTGGTCCTTCCACCCAGAACTGGGATTGTGCAGTGGGTCATAGTCCCAGTGCATCAGTGTGACACAACGCAAGCTTGTTGCTTTTTATTTTTTCCAACTGGAGCAAGAGTTAGCCATATGTAAGAAAAGTAGTTCCTCTTGAAAGGAAACTTCTACTGACATCAGGAAAAGGAAGCAAAAGGGTACGAATGTAAACTACTATGCAACAAGTTCATATTCTAATATGCTCAGAAGAATATAGAATCTTGACTTTTTTTTCTTTTTTTTTCTTCCTCCTGCTGTGATCTCCAGAGCAGTGATCTTTCTTGGTTTTCACTGCAAGCCTATTTTTAAATGATAGTCTCCATCAGATTTACCCACCCTTCRGCTTTTGGTGATCTTTACCCATTCCTGCAGTGAATCAGCTAGCTATGACCGATATACATTTAAAAAAAAAAAACAGTGAACTGATTAGATGAAAAGCTGAGCTCCCCAATTCCAAATGTATGGCTACGTCGCATGCGGAACACTGATTCAAAAATGGCTAATGTAGCACGTTATTCACAGATAGGCATCTGTACCGGTTCCTGAAATGGGACATAAAAGCATTTCCTGTAATGAAGGATTCATTTTTTTGGTGGATTTTGCCTTTTGGAAATAGGTTCTCTATTCTCACGTTCATGCTGGCGATGTTTCAGAACAGGAATATGCTTTACTTCCATCTCGGAGAACACGGGAGAATACTGAGCTGATGAAAGTTATGTTTGCATTGATGTGATAAAGCTGCATGCTCAGTTGCAAGCACAGGAAGAAAGGTGAGCCAAAAAGGTTAATTACTTCACGTTTTCTTACCCTTATGCTTATTTCAAATGCTCTTTTCTTTCAGTGCCTAAAGGTGGCCAATTAATCTTATGTATTTTTGTTTCTACCAAAAGAAGATTGTGGTGTGTCTCACTGTTCTATATAAAGGTGTGAAACGTTCTGTACTGAGGAAGAATACCCCAAAAGAATAGAAAACCAATTTGCTTTCAGAAAGCCCTTTCCAGGGGCTGCTTTTTACTTGCCCCCTCCCTGTTTAAAGCTAAGACTTGTAGTGAGCTTGGCGTGAAAGATATTCCATCAAGAAGATAGTGGGCTCTGCTGAGAGAGGTCTGTGGTCTCTACCTGTCTTCAAAGCAGTCATTTCATTCCGTGCAAGATGTATTCAGAGGTAAGGCTTTCAAACCGGAGCCTGCCCCTGGGGAGCCAGCCGCTTCCCTCGGTGCGGTGTCTGCACTTCCCAGCTTCTGTTGTGAAGTGATCTGCATAACACTGCGGTCCTTGCTGCGCTCCAACTCCTCCCTGGCTCTACTGAACCAGTGATGGAGCTCCCTGCTACTCTCAACTTATTTTGCCCAGCTCCATAAATTGGATAAATCAGTATCTAAGTTTCTCCTATGGTGTCCTTAAATCTAAAGCAAGCCACTTTTTTTTTCCTTAAACCTTATTACCATCTCTTGTATCTTTTGCCATCTTTAGGTATTTTAAAATGTGTGGATGCAAAAATGAAAATTTGCAACAAAGTAACTCTCCCTGAATTCCGCAATCACCCTTTACTATTACTTCATGTTTACTATATGATAAATGAAAATGGCTTATTAAAACACTTTAGAAAGAACTTTCTATTTCTTTTTTTAATTTGTCACCCTTCTTCCCTGCCATCCCCCTCAATTTTCCTCACACAGAATCACTCAGTATTCACTTTTCCAGTCTAAAAGTTGCCTCTTGGCTGGCAAAGAATGTGTAATATTTCAGGAAGTTCTTGCTGGAAGGATGTCAGCATGAAGTCCTCATGCAGAAAGTAGAATCAGAGGTCCAGTAACTTTAATTATTAGAAACAGTGTCTGGCAGATAAAGGCAAAGTATTTTAGAAGGGGGCCTGATGATTCATTCAAAGGGATCTCTGAGCTTGATCATGAAACAATCAAACTTTAAAATATTTTGAGAAATTTTCCTATGTTTTAATAGGACACCTCTGTCTTCCTCTTTGTACTCTTTTCTTTTGCAGTGCAGTAGTAGTATTGAAGCTGCTGCTGCTAACTGTAATGCAGTCACATTGCCTTTAACTGGTAATCCAACCAGCCCTCTGAATGCATCTTACAGTTCATCTCAAATTCACTGAAGGGAACTTCACAATTACTGATTACTCTTAAAAAAGAATTTTTGGCTAACTACTCTGAATAAATTTTGGGAGAGAGTGCATCTAGTCAATTAATGAGTTTTACAAATGCAACTGTATTGTAAAGTTCATTAATAAACTAGATCTTTAAAGTAAATCAAAAAGTATGCCTACAGTCCTGATTTCCCCCATCATGCAACTAGAGGGATCTGTATAGCTTGCTGCATTTCTTCTCTAACCTCATGAAAAATAGGAGCTGTGATGCACACTCAAGGTTATCCCAAAGTGGAAGCAGCTAGGATACATACTCAGACTTGGGAGCTGGAAGTGCTACTGGGCCRTGCACTAATGGCAAAATTATTTCTGGTTATGTTTTTCACATCATAGGTATAGGGACTATCTTAAGTGTATTTGGAGCCATGGAGTCTCGTGCTGAGCTGCCAAAGTTGCTTGGGATGTTACTTGTGGCTTCAGCACCTCTTGAATGCAAGTCCTTTGTTTAAGTCTATTAATTAGATGTAACAATTGAATAGAACTGGATGAAGGCACTATCTATTCCTTCTCATGTTGACTTCTGTCACAGTATTGCCACTAACCTTCATGTGGGATGTGAAGGAGAGGAATGGGGTTGAACTCAGTGATGAAAGTTTCTTGCTTAAGATGAAGGAACCAGACACTTTCATGAGGAAAATGCATACAGTTATTTCAGCAGACTTGCAGTATAAAAGGGACACACCTGAGAATTGATTTTTTTGCAAGTAGCAGTGAGTGTAGGACCTAAAGCTGATGCAGCCAGTAGAGTGTCCTTAACTTCAGAAGTTTATGCTATGCCATGAAGGTAGGAGGCTGCTACCAGTCAGCTCACTTAGGGCCCAGAAAAGTCTCTGATTTATATCAGGGACTGAATTTACCTGAATTATTCCTCAGTATTTTTATATAATATAAAGATGTTTTGTGAAGCTCTGAGTGATTCTGATGGATTTGTAGACCTATGCCAAGATCTGTCCTGTGACATTCCCTTTTTTTCTGGGAAGGAGTGATTTTTGGGAGAAGAGAATGCTGAGGGGCAAGCATACAAGTACCTGGAAAATGTACTCTTTTCCTATGTGAATCAGATTGCAGGCCATCTCTCTGAATGAAGAAATGTACTGTATGACTACCTAGCTTACGTGATGGAGCATATGCTCTGTGCTTTTGCCTTTTGTTTAGCTTGGAGGAAGTGTGTGCTGAGAACTTGGCTGTATGGGGCACAGGTGGTTTTCTGTAGTTCTAAAATAAGCAGTGTGCTGGTGGGTGAAGCTCTGGAAAGACTTTTGTGAAATGTGTGGTATGAAAAAGCCATTTATTTTAAAGCATAATATGACCTGGAAAAGAGGGTGGGTGTTTTCAAATACAATTTTCCTGGGCTTTGCTTTTCTGCTTATCTTGAGAGGGTTAGAAAAGATTTCAGTTGCCTTCGTTCTGTTACAAAACTTGGTTTGTGTATTTCTCCTCTGTTACTACTCTCTGAAAGTTTGATCTGTTATAGCTGTGCATTAATAAATACTGTTCAKCAGAGTTAATTTTACAACAGGCAGAAGTGGTTAGGGTGGTTTAGCAACTCCAGTACAAGACTTGAAATCAGGAGATCTCTTCAGCTTTTTTCCTGCTTTTGTTCTCCAGGGCATGCCCAATTTGCTCTGTCATTCCTCAGTTTTTTGCCCTTTGGAGGAGGGATGTTAATACTGTTTTAAACCACTCTGAGATCTGTTTGCAGAAAGTGCTGCATAAAAGTTAAATAGTGCTAGTGAAGTATAGTTACATTAAAATGCTTCCTTTTAAACCAGGTCCATTGGACAGTATCAATGTCATTTGCTTTTTAAACTACCTTTTTTTCATTTCTTTGCTGCTTCCCTGCTCTTGCACTTGAATCTTGAGTGTGGATTGATGACAGTTGCCAAATATCACTGCTAGTACTATTTTGCATACAATGAGGGCTTCTTGGTTTTTTGTTTTGTCCCCTTCCTCCCCCCCCCCCCCCCAAGTTGCGGTTAGATAACTCTTCCTGTTGTTGCTGTATTTAAAAAAAATAAAATAAAAAGGCTGGAGTTGTTTCAGCTGCTTTGATTGCCTTCACTTTCCAGCCAGGCCACTTACCGCAATTTGATCCATGGTCTAGAAGAAACGAGGATAAGCAGTGTTAAGAATTAATGATTCCTCCTCTTACCAAGTTGTGATGAATGCC
Source organism: Apteryx rowi (assembly GCF_003343035.1). NCBI lineage: Eukaryota > Metazoa > Chordata > Aves > Apterygiformes > Apterygidae > Apteryx > Apteryx rowi. The sequence goes on along the minus strand of NW_020449419.1, from coordinate 3,378,155 downwards.
TTTCCTTAAAAGAAGGCTCAAAAAAATACCTTTTTAATTCTCCTTGGATAGTTCTGATCATTTTGCAGTAGAGATACAGATTTCAAAAGGAGAACTTTGTCCTCCAGGACTCTGGTTTTTAGAATATGGAGCTGTTCTTTCCTGGACAGGATTTCGATTGGATGCGATGAAGCTGATAGTGAGTGGTTGTACATTCCTGAACAGAGCAGCAAAAGGAGTGACAAGAACGCTCACATGGTGTAGGATATAATCAACCTCAGTGGTAAAGGAGATGATTAGCCAAATGAAGGAAGGAGGAGATCTGCATCAAATCTTGCAAGTGAAGTTTTGTTAGAGAAGAATGATAGTTTATTAAAACCTCCTAAACTGAAAATGCACAGATTTCCACTGCAAGCCTATTGTAGCTGTGACATAAGCTAACATGCAGCAGAGTAGATACTTATCTATTGTATAGCCATTCAGCGCCAGTACATTTTAAATCGCTGTTTAACACGCAATAATTACCTTATTCAGTTTTAATTAACTGAAGTCATGCATACTAGAAATGCAATTTACACATTTTTGAGTGTAATGATGGCGAAGTGATTTTTCTGGGCATTTCAAATCTTAGCTTTGAGGGTGAGATTTGGTATAATTGCTTTGCTTTTTATAAGAACTGGTTCTAGTCTAGCTCTCTTGACCTATCACTCCTCTCTGCCTACCTTACCATAGAGTAGGATTTTTAAGTCTGAAAAACCAGAATTGAATTGTCAAGTTCTACTGCTCTGAAACCCTGCCGGGTTGTACTTGGTAATCCCAGAAGAATTAAGAAAAAGGGGATGGACTGTGTCACACTCATTCACATCATCTTAGCTTATCATCATGTCACGAGCTAAAGGGAACAGTTACGTGACTACTAAGGCAGAGACAGGCCTTGTCATTGAGGAACTGTGAATCAAACAGGCTGTTCAGGTAGGTATGTGCATGGCCCTCAGGACAATGCCTAATTGCAAAGATCTCTGGATGCATGGGACTTTAAATTATGAAATCTGTGCACACTTAAAGGCTTCATCATGGTGATTCCCCCCCTCCTCCCCCTTTTCTGCTTTAGTGGAGCCAGAAGGAAAATCCTCAAATATATACACTGATGTGAAGCTCTTCAGCAACAGTGTATAGTTTGAAAATGTGCCTGTGTGCTCTGCAGTGAGGAAGTAATGCCACTCAGCTTTGAAACTCTCTTGCCATGTCCTCCTTATTCCATAAACCATGACCCAACCCAAGCAGATACCAGTAAGTATCTGCTTACCTACTGTCTATTTCATTTCTCAAGACCTGAGCTTGTCTCCTCACTTGGAAGAGCACAACTTGATCCCTGGGTGCTGGAGCCAGGGTGAGGGGTGAGAGGTGGGAGAGGAGAGGGCCCTTGCATGTTACGAGGTTCCCCATGTCACCTGGCTGCACCGCTGAGCAGAGCAGCGGCTGCTTGGTGCATCGTGCAAGGTCTGGCAGAGCTGGGGGCGCCTGGTGGCAGGCGGGCCTGGGAACCCCACTGGGTCTGGGACTGCTCGTCGCCACTCTTGGCCTGGCTTGTTGCATTCGTTCACAAGCTTTTTGGGTGTCTGACTGAATTAGTTAGAAGAAAGAAAACTGTGGAGACCCCCCTGGGAGGAAAAGGGGGATTCTCATGGCATCTCTGAACTCTAATTATTTGCATCTGTGCTACTGTGAGCTTCAGATGGCATGTTGCTCTGTTTTTTTTCCAGTGCGATGCACCCTTTGGGGAATTTTGCTGAGGAAGAATGAGACGCATTTGAATCTGCTTGCCATCCTAGTACCCTGTGAATGCCCTATAAGAAAGACTTCCTCTGGCAAAAAAGAGGTGGTGAATTAGACCTAACTGGGATTAGGAGTCCATGTGCCAAATTAACTTAGTTTCATGCAGCAGCACCCACAGATCAGCTGACATCATGTACTTCCTTCCTCTAGCTCATCCAGCATGGAAACTGGGATTTTTATCATGTGTTGAATACATGCATACACTTAGTCTTTCTGACCTCCTACTGCAAGATGAGCTCAGCCTGTTCTAGCTGAACTAACTCTCAGCATATACATACAAGTGCTCATCATAAATATGAATGCTGATATATGCTCCATGTCTTGAACTCTGCAAAGGGAGCATTTATGAACCTTCAGACATTTCTTGCAAAACTTRAAGAAGTTCCCAATGTTGTGTATGGAATAAGTCTGCTACTATTTCAGATATTTTCAATTGATTCCCTTGTTCAAGCTTCCTTCCCTCCTACCTTTCTTCTTTGCTTTGTTTTTTCTTTGTTTTGCAAATGCTTTTGAGTGTTTATTTCCCCTATAAAGACATAATCCACCCTGCACAAGATCACAACTGGTGGTGGAACTGTAGCTAACTGTGGTCTTATAAACAGGATTTTTTTTTTTTCCTTGTATGGAAAAGGAGCAGTTAGAGCACTAATTCTTTAGTAATGAATAGCCTGTTTTCAGCTGTCACACTAAAAGAAAATGGAAAAGTACAGAAAACAGAAGTGGCTCTCTTCCTCAGGCTCATCTTCATCTTTATTTATTTTTTTCTATGGTTTGAAAGCAGCAGGCCTTGTAAGGTCTTCCTTCCCAAGAAAAATACACCCATGTAACATCTCTGCTCTGCAGGTGCAACCCTTGATCTCCAGATATGGCTGGGTTTTATCACAGTGTAGTAGAGTTGGTTCCCTAACCATGATGTGCTCTCCTTCAAGTAGAGGCAGGCAGGATCAGTATAGCTGCACTGTCTTCAACTTTCTCCGATACGCTCTCCTGCCTGCTTATGGTAGCTACAGTGATCCTTTTACTGAATATTTGATAGAGTAGTTTGTTCATGACAATATGGCTTTTAGTTTCCTTTTCTGGAATTGGTTTCCTGCTTTTAAAGGGCTCAGTGTGTTTTCATGACAATACTTGAGAAAAAGAATTCGCCTCTTGTGAGAATAGATTTCCAACCAGTGTGTTGCTTGGGCAATGGCATTACAAAATTGGAGTTATTCCCTGACTAGCAAAGGGATAAGTCCAATTGAAAATAGAGGATTTGTGCTACTCCAGCTGTGTATCTGGTTTAGGACTACCAGTTACTCTGTCAAGTAGCAGGCTGCTTAGTGATTTGAAAGAGTGTTTTTTTTTTTTTTTTTAATTTGGGAATTGTAGTCTGATAAATAGCCTGTTTTCCAATGCATACAAGCAACTTCCCATCTGTATCTTAATTTCCACAATGCTTCCATAAAAATATCATCTATCACTTTTTTTAGCAAAGGCCTTTGTTATAAAGGCAAAAGTTCTGTTGGTGTGGAGTTACTGTTAATGACACTGAAACAGAATTGTTGCAAAATGTAAGAATTCCTGCTTTCACTCCCATTCCCATGAGTTTTAAGTAGACATACAACATGCCTTGAAAATCAGCCCAAGCCCACTAGACCAACTCTTGGACAAGCTAATTTATTAGAACAGAATCTTAATGCTTATGTGTTGCTCAAACCATGTGTGCCATAATATGGAAACTAAGTTAGAAGTTGAAATTCTGTTCCATTTTTCACTTAAAACCAAGTAAAAATTGTAGACAGCTTTCTCCTCTCCTCTGTCAGGAAAGAGGGGAGAGAGAGAGCACTGTATGAGCTGCAGCAAGAGAAACATCCTCATTACTGTTGAGATGGACATAGTTTCCCAGTAGGGTTGTAGAATAAAATTCTTGTACATAGGACACAGGTACACAAAGACTTTTCCTCTCTGAAAATGTCTGCTGAGAAATATATGTGGAAGTAGGGTGTGGGGAGGGGAGGAGAAAAAGCCAAATGTTGTTCTGTCTTAGCTTCATGTCTTTACTGCAAGGACACTGAATGACTGCCAGGTCTTGCTGCCCCTTTGGGAAAAGTGTAACATCTCCTCAGCTCAACTTTCTGGTTACTGGGTCAGCCTGTGGTGCAGGGGAGACATGGTTTTATATATTTATTGCATCTATATGTGTCCTGTGGTTCTGATCTCTCTGAGGGGAAGAGYTAGTAAAGCCTTCCTACCTGAAGGATTTTACACTATTTTGTAGCTGTTGCTTCCTACATGGGATCATAGAGGTAGAATAGAGGAAGGATTAAATATTTTCTCTCTACCTATTTTTCCATCCTCTGCTTCTCCCCTATCACAGGAGCAGTTAAACTCTGGCCTTATGCCAATGGGAACTGAATGGGGTGAAGACCCACAAATATGTTTGCAAATAGGTTAGTGAAGCTTGGCTGATGTGTCCTTTGCTAAGTGTGATTTATATTGGGCTCATGAGCTCTGCTGATTTGGTTGGGTGACTTGTTCTGTTTAATGCATTTTGCCTGTGGCATTTGTGACCAACTGATGAACATAGAATTAAAGGAAAACCTATAACCAGCCATGTATACTAAGTATATTTTTCAAAGTTATAATTGGAATGAAGTGGAGAATAAATGATTAGAAGTAATATCTGATACCAAACAGTATTGCTTACTATTTCTTTTATGCATGTATTTATGGTAGATGTATAATAAGAAGCTGGGAGACTGTCTTTGCACAGCCTCACTGGATCAACAGTAGTAGGGCTATTTCCTTCCCTCCTAGACACAGCAGCAGTTTGTAGCCTCACTGATGGAGCTGAGCAGTGAAGGTGTCTTCCTGGTTGGTAGTGGTGATAGCAGCATACCCTGAAAAGGGCTGCTCTTCTTCCATTTGGCCAGCTAGTACCTGGTGAGTCTCGGTGTGCTTTCTCCCATGCAACTTCTACACTAGACTGTGGCCAGTTTTCCTTTGTTGGAGGCATTTGTGCTTTTGCGACTATTCCTGGGAATAAGTAAGTCTTTTCTTCATATAGATCATGCAAACTAGACAAGCAGGCGCATGTCCAGACCTCAGAAATGAGCCAGCAGGTAAGCCACAGTGCTTGGGTTCCACGGACTGGTTCTGCTCTGGTCTGTGAAGCACTGACAGCACCTGTGACGTAGCATGCAGAATAAATCTGACATAAAAGTATGTTATAAATGGGATGATATGCCTCTTCTAGTCACTTGTACTGAGGAAGAATTGTTGGGATAGCTCACTAGAAAACAAAAAAATTTTCCTTGTTTGATTTATATGCCATCCCAAGCAGAGTTCTGTATATAAACAAGCATTACAGCACAATTACAAGATAAAATGCGTGAAAATTTTGAAAATGTATAATGCTGTTCTTTATTGGATCAAAGTACTAGCATGTATTTTCTTAATAGGCATGTTAATTTTGCTATCATTCATATAGAACAGTTCAATTAATTTTTAAGTCTTATGCAAAATAGTTCATGGAAGAAATCTGCTTAAAAACTGCCTGCAGTTATCAGTACTCATCCATTTTATTTTGGCCATGGCAACTAATGGTTTTTCTTGCTTGTCTATACAGTGCTTAAGAAAGGCCACAGATTCTGTCTTTCCTCATAATTCGGTAATTATTAAAATGGTTTTCTTCCTGCCTCATCTGTGTGTGTTACTGTAATTCCAACTTAATAATTTGAGAGGTTGAGAGCTGTTGGCAGATAGTCACTGTTTACAGGTGTTAATTTACTGGTTTATCATTGTTGTTCCATGTGTTGCAGTAGTGTCAGTTCTGCCCCTTCCATATGATGGAAGACTTAGTCTTCCATAGACTTATAATCCAAGTATAAAAAATAATACTTGCTTATAGGCTGCTATAACTAAGATTCTCAAGAATACAATGAGATGATACTGGCCAGCAGCATAAATGGTAGGTAGTCTTAAGGTACCAACCATCTGACTGGATGAGCAGTTCAGCATTAGAGAGAAGTATCATGGGAGAAGCAGGTGAGGTAGTAACCCCAAAGTCCTTATAACTCGGAATATTTTGCATGAGAAGTAATGCGTCTGTGTGTGGTTGTGCCCTGGGCTGTGGGGGTTTTTTTGTTTGTTTGTCTTCGTTTATTGTTTGGACCTTCAGCTTCTGGTCTCGTTGGCTATGGGAACACGAGAATGTATTAGCTCAAACATCTTAAATGCTTTTTATGTACAAGCTTTGTATTTATTTTTTACTTCTAATTTCAAGCTGAATCATCAGAGCAGAGTTTAGTAGAGAAGAGGTTTTCCTCCATGCTTCTGGATGATGCCAGGCACTGCTCAAATAACCATATGCTGAATGYGTGGATCCTGAAATACAGACAAACTGTCTCTTTAAAACTTAAGAGTAGCCTTCTGTGCCCTCTGTACCTTTGTAGCTCACATAGTGACTTGAATTACTGTTGCTATCCTCAGCTATACCTCTGGGAGGGAAAAGTAGCAGAAACAAAGATCAGGGAAGACTAACATGAATGCCTTGCCCATATGAATAAAAAAATTTCTCCTCGGGGGGGGGGGGGAAGCAAACCCTACCCCCCACCTCCATTCCCTACACCCCAAGCCAATGCCCCTTGGGTTTGACTTGGAAGGAATTCAACTCCATCTGGCTCATGTCAGGAGGTCATGTGAATTGCCCTCAGTGTTGGAAAAGGTTGAATCCTTTGGTTTGGAAATTGCTACTTAGCGGTATTTTGAAAAGAAAATGAAATATAAATGTTGTATCTCGGTTGTTCCACTGTATTGCATTTGGCAGGATGAACCTTGTGAGAATTGCTGCAGATCCCACCCAACAGCTGCAATTACAGTAATTATATTGGAGGCTTTTTAAAATGCTGGGAGGTCAACCATTAGAAATCCTAGGGTGCTGCTTGCAAATCTAGAACCCTTGCTCTTTCATTAATAGTACAGCTCTAAATCAGGCTGTAACCCTGATAGAAAAGGGTTTTATTATATTTAGCGAGTGGTGTCAGGAGCTAAATCTTTCAAAATGTTTAGATCGGATTAATTTGAAATGAAAATACAGATATTGTAAGTGCACACAAAATCCTCTATCCTCCTTATTGCYATTTGTAAACAATGTCTTGTGAAAACTTCTTTCTTCAAGATCAGCTCTTGCTCAAATGAAATAGTTCAGGTTTTTTCTAGCATGGTATATAGCAGAAATAAGGTCATCCATCTCCTTCAAAAATACATAGGTTTAATTTGAGATCTGAACAAAGATTATAAAGGGGATGTCTGTGGCTTAGCTTAACTAAACTTCTGTTTGTTTTCTCATAGCATCAAGCAGTAAGGGCAGTGTTGCTGCTGAATAATTTGATTAGATGCTGCATAAAGAGTTTGGGGACTTTCTTGGGGTTACTCCCACCACAGCAGAGTGGTGGACTCGGTTGTTATGCATGAGTGGAGAAAATATAAATAAAAGTTGAAACTCTGGGAATCAGGTGAAGCCAAGAGAGGTGGGAGTGAAGCTGACTCTTCTGGTCTGTGCTGTGCAAATCTTCTCTGTTCCTCAGAAGTGTTGATGGGTTGATGGATGAGATATTGCAGGGTAGCACATGGATCAGTGTTCACTTAAGTCTTGAACAGTTTGCCTATGCTTGCTTGGAAAGACTCCTGAGCTTCCAGACTAGACCCCTGGGTGCTGGGCAGCCAAAAGATGCATCATTTCCTTACTTGCATCTTGGGAGATAATGGCTGATAAAGGGAAGAACGCTCATCTGCCTCGGCAGCCACCACCTGGTAAAGGACATATTCTGGCTTTTGAAGTTTTAAATCTGAAAGAATATATCAAAAGTAAATGAAAACCACAATTTAAAAAAAAATGAAAGGAGTTATTCAGGAAACTCAATATTTAAAAAAAGAAAAATACAAAATTCCATGGTGAGATAGTGGAAACGGTTAAAATATGGAAGGGAAGCTAGGCAACAAAATGAGTCATTTTGCTAAGCATGGTAGTCTAATGTCCCGTTTCTGTAAGGTCACATCATTTTCAAATGGTTCCAACTGCTCCTTAGAAATGATGTGCAGGAAGGTAGCGTGGTGACAAACTTCCGTGTACGAGATGTCTCCTCCAAGAAACTCTTGATACACTTGTGCATGTATTTGCATCTGCTTACAGTGATGGCAGTTTGAAAATCTACCTGCCACTGTTAAAATTTCTGCTAGCGTTTCAGTTGTATTCTAGGATTGTGAAGCTAGCTAAAGGTTAGGGAGAAGAAACTAATTTTTGTCCCATTAATTAGCATCACAAGAATAAAAGTTGGTATTTCTTTGAGGTCTGAGCCTTAGGATTGTCTATAAAAGCTGCACAATTAGCCAAAACTCAGAAGGATATCCTCCCAAGCATAATATTCCTTTAGGATTGTCTTATAAAATATGGCTTAAGGTTAGGTGCTCAGATTGTCATGATTTGTGGACGTTTGATTGCAGGGGTGTTTCTGGGGAGTATGTAGGGATGTGGTGATGCTTATACTATGAAGTTCTTGTTTTAATAATGCAAAGTAAAGCTTTTTTATTTCTGTCCACATTGCCAAAACAAGCCTGCAAAACTGTTTTTCAGCATCTGTATTTTAGAATGAGTCTGTCTTGTTGGCGCAAAAAAAAAAAAGTAGCTTGGTTGCCATAGAGATCCAATCCATCGTGCTCAGTAGCATCAGACTACTCTTGCAAAGCAACAGGTTCTGGTTCTCTTCTTGCTGCCCTCAGAATGCCACAATGATCCAATTCATTTCAGATGGAGCTTTTATTTTTACCTTTTCTTTCCCCCAGATGTTTTTACATTATACCCAGGGACTATTGCTTCCCCTGAGAGAACTCCTAGCTCAGGTTAAAGAATTAAGGTAAAGCGTGACTATGACAATAAGCAGAGAAATTAGACTGTGCAAAAGGAACTAATAAATTAGTGCTGAAACATGAGTGATTGCAGCATAGGAGCTTATTTGACTCTTAAACAAAACACCAGAAGGGTAGAGCAATCATAATGCAAGCAGAAGTCATGGTGTGATCTTGTGTTTTCTCCCTTTGTCATGCTGTTTAACACGCAGGAGCGTGTCTGTGAAGTTTCAAGCTTGGGTCTGGGTAATACACTTGTTTGCCTGAGAAAGGACCACACGCATTTGTTTTTTGGTATAAAGAACAATTTTTTGGCTCCAGGCATGGAGCTGCTTTAGGACTGTGACCGACTGAGAGCAGTATTAGGTACTTTGTGGGCCCAGGGTGAGAGGCTGTTTGTCATGAAATGCGTAATGACATGAGCCTCACCTCCAATAAATTCTCACGCTTTTGAAAAATTAATCCAAAGCCCTGTGTAGTAATGGAAAGGCCCTAATGGCTTCTCAGGGCTTTGTATGAAGCTGTTGAGCTGAGGAACCTATCTGCTTTTCTCTTGACAGCAGGCTCCTCCATGAGAAGGTGTAGGAGGACTTGGTTCCACAGTCACTCTCTGCATTGTTTTAAACTAAAGCAAACCAAACCCCAGGGAGAACATGTTCTCTGGTTATGTCTGCTTTTRTGCTGACAGCTGAAGTTTGGTAAGGCAAGAAGAGTACAATTTCATCCAGTTTTAGTGATGATGATGATGGGTGCTGGTGAGTAAATTAAAAACAAACAAACAAAAAAAACAAAAATAAAAAACCCCACACACTTCAGCACAAGATTTGGTATATGGTAGATATTTCCCTGGAAAGCTTCTAGAATGACAAGGGATTGTGTGGTGTGGCCAGGACCTGTCTTGACTAGACCTGTGGCAAGCCGGTATATGTTCCAAAGAGTATTCACTGAAGGCATACTAAAAAAGATTTTCTTTCTATGCTAGTTTGCTTTAATTGCCTTTCTGTAGTTTATTCTAGCTTCAGGTTAATTGTATACAATTTGACAATGTGCTGTGTCTACCAAATGCAAATTCTCAAGTCTTCGAGCAGCATTTCATCTTAATGAAAATGGGATTTGAAAGGGAAAAATGTGGTTTAAAAGCAGAGGTCAATTCTGGCAACTGAAGAGTTTATGTAAATGAAAAGAAATGCCTTGCTGACTGACTTTTTGACAATAGCAAAGAGTGGTGTTTCTCAGTGAGCTCTTTCAGATACTTAGAAAGGTAAGACGTTGTTCTTGCGGCAGTTTCTGAGAAAGTGCTCTCTGGCAGGGCTTCGTGGATCTGGCCCGTTTCTGCTAGAGATGAAGAGTACCCCTTTTGCTACAGCCAGGCATCTCGTTGGCCAGAGATCTGGCATGGGGGAAAGCAATAGGGTTAAGCAGAATGGAAGCTCGTGTGAGCATTTTGAATAATCCATGTGTGTTGTAGCTAATGGGATTTTTTTGAAGCAAAAAGAAAACTGAAGTTTAACAAACTAAGAAAATGCAATGTGAAACCATACTCCGGTGCTAGCTTTGTTTAAAAACATACAGTGCCAAGCTGACAACGTTTAAAACTGGGATCTTTGTTCACATGTCAGAAAGTGGTGTAGGCTGAAAGGGGGGGGGGGGTGATTGCAGCTTATCTATGGGAATGACCTTCCTGCATGCTTCCCCCTCTTAAAGGGGGAAAACTGCCACTTATTGCATCTGCTACTTTACCAAGTGGTGCTCGTTTTGCATTGGCCAGGAAGCAGATAGTGTTTGAATGTGGATGTAGAAACAACTGGGTTTTAATTCCCCAAATAGAGGGGAAAAGTTTGTATCCCATTAACAATCCTCAAAGGCTGAAGTACCATGAAGTGTAATCATTTAAAAATGTGTTTATAGTAATTAAGCATGTCTGAATGAATGCCTACAAATGACTTCTAAAATGTAATCAATTACAGAAGTTTTCAGACGTATATAAATAATTGTTTTAAATTTCAGAAACAACATAAAAACCAGTGAAAATGAAATTATATGGTCAGTCCCTTCTCTTGGATTAAAAAGTGCTTGCTTCTTTTGAAGGAAGCTTTGTACTGTAAGCCACATACTTGGTGAATGTCAATGATTTCTAATTTATAAATCTGTGCAGGAAGCTGTGTCCCCCCCCCCCCCCCCCCAAAAAAAAAAAAAATTCTTAAGAACATTTGGTGTAATACCCTTTTTTAGTTGGAAGTGTGGAGTCTGTTAACAGGAATGCTAGCAGCAGAGTACAGATTTTTCTCAGAGAGTGTCTTTGGTAAATGATTGAGCTCTGACAGGGAAATTTTTTTTTTTTTTTTAAATGCCACATGGGAATTAGGTGCCCAGTTCTCACCTACTTTCAGCATTTAACTGGCGTTTGTGCTTTTGTTAATCTCCTTTTTTGATCTGAAGTAATGGGCTTCTGCCTGTGTATCTTTATCTCCTTCTGTGAGGCATGTGCAAGGAGGAATGTGTTGTAGGGAGATCCAAACTGTTCATCAAAAAGAGCATCATTTGTGTGCTGGCAGCCAGCTGAACGCGACAGCAGGCCAGGTGTGGATTTTAGACCTGCAGAGTGGGAGAGGAGGGGAGCAGGATCCACCTTCTGGTGACCTTACCACGCCAGCAATTGAAATGGGTTACTCAAATACGTAGTAACCAGGTAGTGGCTGGATTCGGTGTATTTGTGGCAAGCTACATACTGACTAGAAAGGCATAGTTGCTCTTTGATAGGCCCAGATACTGTACCACTCTGGCTATCAGCAAGCTTCTTGACTTAAACCTGAGGTACAAGGTCCAATTTTGTTGCTCTTCTGAAAAGTATTCTGTTCTGCCAGGATTGAAATAGTACTAATGGTAGTTGTGGAGCCAGAAAACAAGAAACTTTCTCCTGTGTGATTCTAAAGACTTTCCCTCCATCATACTCTCTGTGTGGAGGAGGTAACTTGGACCTGATAGAGGAGACAAAAGCCAGGAAGGCTGGGTTGGGGGAGCTTGGGGGCTAAAAGCTGCTGTGGCTGTGCTCCCAAGGGGAAAAGCTGTGATGGAGGATTCRTATGCTTTAAGCCCAGACAAGACAAATAGATTATTTATTATGGCCAGAGTTGATTTGCTGGTTGTGAAGAGAAAACTGAATTTTGCCTTATTAAATGTGAGGATTGAGCCCAGATGTTGGCTGCAGAGCTGGGGAGAGGAACAGTGAAATAGATTCCCACCCTCTGCTGCTCAGAGGTGGAGAGCTGGCAGCAGTGACTGCTGCATTCAGAAGGGACCTCTTCCCCCACCCACAGCTCTGACCCATCAAACCCTTGTCCTGCAGCGGCAGCCCCGGGCCTCCTGTACAGGGCTCCAGCGCTAGGCCAAGGAGGCRGTGGGGCTGGGGCTGCTGCTCTGAACCAGAACTTCAAAGGCGTTCTGGAGAGAAACTGGGAGAAATGGACAGCTGAGCCCTACTGGCTGGGGCAAAGGACTGGGCATAACTGGGAATATAAACTGGGAAGGAAGCTTGGCTTTCACCTAGACTGAAAGGGATAGGCAAGCAGGTCATGCGTAGGCAGATATAGGAGTCTATGCCTGTTRCAGCAGTGGGCCATGCCATTGCAGTTGCCTTACAGAGAAAAAATTTGTGCATCATTCTGTTTTCAGCATACACCTGTAAGTTCACTGACAAAGAGGTACTTAGCGTTATTATCTCAATCCTGTAAGTATCTATTGTTACTTTAAAAAAAAAAAGTTTTAAACGGTCAAATGTTGTTTTTCATAAGGGCCTCATCTGTTGCACAGGATGGAGCTTTGCAGGCTTCCTAATGAGACTTCGTAAGATCTCTACTTGTTTCTAAAATTTTTGTTGCAAAAGTTTCATCATCAAGAAGAAGAGCGAGCCTAAAGCCTTTTTGGTGCTTTTGCTACAGACTTTCAATGGGATGCTAGGCAAATTGCCCACCAAACTCTGTGGCTTGCTAATTGGTCTGTGTTATCATGATGTCTTAGAGTTTGATTTATAAAACTCCTGAGCAACAGCACGAATACTGTTGGGAGCTGAGCTAGATTATGTAACAGCTAATATTGAGGGGACATGTCAGGGTTCATCTTATTAATTGTTGAATTGAGTAATCAATATTTTTGTTCTAGATGCCTCATCTTCCCCTGTGTAGAATGGATGTAATGAGTGATAAGTATTTTCATAGCACGTGGGTGCTTAAATGTTCATTTCTTACTGGCCTCTTTTGTGGTTTATGTTCCAAGTTAAAACAGTGTGGGAAAATAAGGGGTAGACACAGATACTATATTTCTTTATTATTCAATCTACTCATTAAGTGAGTTCCGTTTTTCTGAGTGCATGGATGGCATAGGGAGGCTTATGGAGAAAGAAGTATGATCATATAATTAAAGATTGTATAATAATACAAACACAAAGAGGCTGAATCAATTCAGCTTAGGCAACCTGTGCTGTGTAACTTTAACTTTTTATTGTAGGGGTTTTTGTGGAGGTGTGTGCAATTCGATTGCAAAGCAAAGAACAGTGAGTAGTTTATAAACATTAATTAATCCATGTGGTGCATTTATAAGTGAATATTGTGCGATAGCTGGGAAACTGAGTTATACCCTTTTTTTCTTCAAAGGTCATTCAGTGATACAAGGTAAGTTAGCATATGAAGAACCTCCTTCAGTTCCTCATCCATAGTTATAAAGACTGGATAGTAATTCTAAGTTGTAAATTTTATGGACCCTGTCTTGTGTTATTGTAGGTGAGGAACGTTGTATTAAGTTTCCCTGTAATTTGTAGGAAATAGGTTTGAACACTGTACTATGTAGTTCCAAACATTTGTTTTATAAGCTAAAACTGCAGTTTTAACTTCTTGACATCTTTATTATCATAAAGAACAGGGTGGGGCACTCATTGCCATGTACAAATACCAGTATGATGCAAGTGAATCCATTTACCGGCTGGCTTGTTCTGTCTCCTCGGATTCTTGCTCATGCTAGGGATCCACCAAGCACAATTGCAGAGTATGGAAAGTGTTTACAATTAAAAAAAAAAAAGTTGTTTGAGGTCAACACTGGGCATTTAGAAAGCTGAAAGTTCAATGCAGAAGTCTCTCCTTTGCAAAAAGATAATGATATAAGGCACATAAAGGGGACAACATCGTGTCTTCTGCCATATGTTGAGGCAGCATAATGAAGACTGCAGATAGGATTACTAGCTCATCATTACAGGTGAATGGATTAGAGGATGTGTATATGGGTGCCCCAGAACCTGCTTTTTCGTTGTGTGCTGTTGGCTACCTGTGTATTGTCTGCTCCTGCAGACCGGGCAGAAACTGTAGAACAGGATTTGATGGAACAGTGGTCGTCACCTGCTTTGCAAATGGCTCCTATGGAAGCCTGCCTTATAGAGGAACTTATGAGATGTGTGGATCTGGGTTGGAATGATATTAGAAAACGTGTGTTTGAACAGCATTCCTGATCAGCTAGTGGCTGAGCACATTTAAGATGTACAAAGGGATTTTTGGTAGGTGTAAATCCAGGGAGTCAGGCAGGTGTGTGGTTGCATCCTTCTTTCCATGGTTGTATCTTTTCTTGTGCAGAAATGTAGGATCTCTTATTAAAAAGAGGCATGAAGAGAACCTGTAAATGAAGAAAGCATGGTTGAAAGCATTAGCTGCAAAGCAAGATAATGATGATCAGTGGTTAAGGCTGAGATGAGCTTGGAGATCTGAATCAGTTTCTGTGTTGCAGCCTATTGCTTCCCGGGCCTGGTCTTACCTTACAAATTTCTGGGAAAGAGAGAACCGTTTTGTTTTGGTGGGTTTTATTCAATCAAGTGTGTGATTGTTAGACTGTTTGTTTTGGGGTTTTATTACTACTAGCAAGTTTAGCAATTCTGAAAACAGGAAGAAATCACTTTGGGTTGAACTGAAACACTGGAAAAAATATTTGGGATTGAATGAAGCATTTTGTTTGACCCAAAGAGTAGTTTGATATATTGAGATATCAAATACGTCAACAGATGTAATGCATTTTATTGTTTTAAAAATCACTGTGAGGTAGTTTCACATAAAGGAGTAAGACTGCCATGTTAGAAAATATCAACAAAACCTTTTGTCATTAAAAACATGCTGATCATTTGATGAAATGAAGAAAAATCTGTGAAAACTTCCTATGCCACCATGTTACCAAATCTAGGTGTTACTTCTATGTTCTTTTAGTTTTCTGAGCTGAAGGGGAAGCCTTGACTGAAAAATGCCCCCAGTCTTAGCTTTGTGTTGTCTTGGAGTAAGGAGCTATTGTAAGATGAACTGCTGTTCTGAGTCTTCACAGAAGTCCCAAAGAATCTTCTTTTGCCTTTGTTAAAATAGTCTAAGGGCTGACAGACCCTTGGCAGCTATGTAAGTGTGCTCACCGGCCTTTCCCCTTTAGATGCCTGATCTCAATTTTGCTGTTCAGGAATGAAAACTATTTTCAGATCGCTCCTAATTCCACATGATAAAATTATTCACTGCTGGGCTCTCTCGGCTGTCTTAGCTTTAGAAGGGGGCTGAGAGTGAGATAGCAAAAGGGCAAGCGGGTCAGGGCTGACATGCAGCACGTGGAGGGCTCTGTGGGAAGGCCTGCCCCGAGCCTCTCCGGGAGCCTGGCACACAGCACCCCTGCTACTTCCTCATGTTTTGCAACTATCGCTTGACTCTTTCTTAGAAAAGCAAAAACTCCTACAGAGAGAGATCTCTGAAGATATTCCACAATGTAACAAAGTTATGTACTATGCCCAAGAAATAACCAGCATGTAAAGTATGGCCGTGTATCTGGAGGCAACGAAAAAGGGGTAGTCAGTCCAATACAGTGTGTGGTGTGTGTGGGGGTGTGTGTGTTTTTTTTTTTTTTTTTTAACACACCCAAAACACACTAGACCTATAGTAGCTTACTTTAGTGCACAAAAGAGACTTTCAGGCCTTTAAGTTCCTTGTCGAAGGGGTCTGTTTGGTATCTGATGTGCTGTAAGGGCTGAATGTCAACTCCTACAAAAGTGGTATAAATGCTGTCAGAATAAAGCTCACTTTGCGAAGATCTAGGACAGGAAGCTCCTGCTGTGCAAAAGCTACAATAAGTAAAGCTTGTTGCTAGTGATGAGAAAGCTGAGTAGGAACCCACTTAACTTGCACTGAAGGATTACTGCCTCTGCTGAACTGGATCCAGGCAAAAATGTACCTATAAGTGACTTGAATTTTTGGTTTAGATTCAGTGACCCTCCCCCCCCCCTCCCCCCCTTGGTGTTGGGGCTGGCATTGGGAATAGGATGTGCTTTTCTAGGACTTTCAGGCTATCCTTTAGCGTCAACCTAACTGTTCTGATAAATTCCTGTTGCCATTTAATTCCTTTTGTGTTCTCCTCCTTTTATCTGCCACACTCTTTTGGGACCTGCACCTTTGAGGCAAACACAGTATGTTGTATTCTCAGTGTGGAGGGTTTTAGCCATTGTGACAGTTTGGCTGGAGAACAGCAAGGAGAGGGAACCGCTTTGGGATTCCACTGCTTGGTAGCAAGGTAAAGTCCTTGAATGTATGATACTTGGGTTAATTTAAGACACTGTTCTACTCTATAGGACCTGAAAAACCCTTCTAATATTTTTTTCAATGCATTTCTGAACTACCAAAAAAAAGTCTTAAAAAAAAAAAAAAAATTTAGCAATTGCTGGTGTGGTTAAACTCATATTCCTGACTGACCCTCTGATGGAACACTTACAATCAGCAAAAAACTTGAGAGCGTTTCATTTTGTACTGTGAACAAGTGCATATGCAAGCTAACTACTTGTGAAGTTTCTCTCTTTTGTTAAAGAGATAATTTCAAGGCTAGCGTACTTAAAACCATTCATAACTCTTTTCTAAAGTCCAGGTAATTTTATCCTCCCCTTCCCCCCCCCCAAAAAACAAACAAACAAACAAACAAAAAAAAACCACAAAAAACCTCCCCTAAATTACAACCAGTGTGCAAAGGAGTAGCTTGCTTTTGGTTCAGTTTCAAGACTTTAATAGGTTAGTGGGTATTTCACTGAGAAAGAAAATAGCTCGGTATGGGAAAGCATTGAGAACTGCAAGCGACCTGAGGCAGAAGTGCGAGCTGTCTGCAGTTCTGGGGAGCACTTGACATTCAGGCCCTGATCCTGAAGCCACTTAGGCTAGTGAGTAGTAATTACTCTGATTAGTTCAAGATTGGTATGGAGGAGTGGGTAAAGTCTATACAAACTACTAAATGTTTTCAAGTCTGGGTCCAAGCTGCAGCCCATCCCTGTTGCAAATGCCTCCTTTAAAACTGCATGTTTTATCAAAACAAAAATTGGTAAAGTAGNGGGGGGGGGGGGGGGGGGGGGGAGAAGCAGTCGCCAAAGCTCTATGTAAACTTCCCCTCTGTTTCTCCCAAAAGCTGTTGGGCCATGGGACAACCAGGTGAAACCTCCTGGTGTTTCCACCTGTATGGGCTTCTGCTGACCTGATTGGGACCTGACTGTTCCCTCTGTGTTCCGAGACCTGCCAGAATTCTCCCCCCAGGCCTCCAGCACCAGCCCCATCCACACTGCTCCCTGTTACCCTGGGTTATTGGCTTATGGCTGAGAGGGGCTCTGCGGCCAGTATGCCAAGGTCCCTGCCCTAATCTGAGCCTTATAATATCATATTAACAGATAAATATGACTCCTGACCTATTTATTTTCAGAACGATTTGGGAAGTGCCGTGGGTTGCGTGATGTACAAATCTAAGACTTAAAGGATTAGCAGAGAACATTAAATTGTTGTGGCTGGATCACATTCAGTCTAAGAATAAAGATTTTTTTTTTTTTCTGGAAGTTGATATGTAATTTTACTCTTAGTCATCACAGGCTTTCTGTTTCTTTATGTTGGGATGCTCTGCAGAAGCCAAAAAAAATGAATAATTTTTGTCAGTTTAAAAATCACAAAAGATCCAAGGGATCATAAAAATCCAATTCCTGCTAAAGCCAAAGACCCTAATTTGTCCCTAATTTAGGGAGTGTTATCAGACCTGGTACCACTTGGATGAAGAGAGGTGCCTGGAAAATGCTCCCTAGTGCAGCCTGGTTGCTTCCACTGTGCTTTCCGTAGGCTGCTGCAGAAGTGTGGGTGTACGCAGTGTATTAACGCAAGTAGCAGCTGGAGGCCTTGTTACACTGCGGCTCTAGCTCTGAGTAACTACTGAGCTTAATCATGTTAGCAATGTAAACATTTCCCCAGCATAGGCAGCATCTGTGTCTTTAAAGTGAGTAAGATTTAATGCTGAGTGGATAACAAAGCTATCCAAATAATGCCTCCCTTTCTAGGTCACTGCTTTGCTTTAAAGTGCACTTCTGTTCTGCAAGGCAGTCAGTCCAAATGGTATCGTTGAGTTCTGTGTTATGTTAGCGTTGTTTTCACTTATATACATTATAGTGTTATATATGATATTGTATCTGTAAAAGCTCTGTTGCAAAAGTTGTCAGGCTTCAGATAACAGAGTATGCTCTTCCCCCAGGAGATACCACTCTAATTTTAGACATTTGGAAATGGGATATAACAGAAGTAGAGATGGGAAGAAAGATGAGAACTGGGTATATTACATCAGTAAGCGTTCTGAATTTACTCAAAAGTGGATCACACAGAAGAAGTACATAAAAGAGGTAATGACCTGTGTTAGCTTATCYGTACAGCTGTCAGCATAAAAGGGGATCTTGAGGAGAGGTGAACGGGGAGAACAGAGCAGGTGGTTACTGGTCAAGCATATGCTATAGCTAAGGAGCAGGACTGGGGGGAGGCAGGGTTTGTCACGGGAGAAACAGATGTTCGGGCTGTGGAGTCTAATGTTACTGTAGAGAGGAGCAGAAGAGCAAAGTAGCAGGTGCCAGATCCAAAGTCCCCAAATATTTTATCGATGATGTTAAACTGTAAGAAAGAAAATATACTTTAAAATGCGTACAGAGGCTGAGAAGGTCAAGGCTAAAATTAAGAGCTTTGTTATGTGAAGAAAGGGGAATTACTAGAGGAATTTAGATTTGTGAAAGGATCATATCCAGGAAATACAGCCCTTAGCAGCTGTATATTGTGGGAGCATGTCCTTGTGTCTCAGGTGCCCAAGAGGAGAAGCTTTTGCCTGCAGAATTTGTGTGATGAGGGCCTGGATGAGAGTGTTAGCTGTCAGAGCTGAAGGAAAAGGTCSCTTCCTGGACACTGTGGTCTTTGTCCTTTTAGTTTTGCTCTTAGGAAAAGCTCTAAATGAGATAGTGGAGGATGAATATGTGGTCCATGAAGGGTTTACAGTAGAGAACACACTGCATTAAATTGAAATATGCATAAAAACTAAATTAGACTAGCTTATAAAATGAAGTTGAAGGCAATTATGGAAATTAAGCATGATGTAATAGTTAATGAAACCAGTGTAGCAAGCACAGCAAAGCTACAGTGATTGCCAAGAACATCTTGCTTTTACAGCACTTACGTAACAGTCAGGAAAGGCCTCAGTATTTTTAATAACAATAAGCCTTTTTAATAATACTTCAGTTCTTTTTTGCATGTTTTTTTCCCATGCAGCATTTTTTGCTGCAGGTAGAATGTATGGAAAAAGTCTACAATTTTATTTTTGTTTGTATTTTTTCCCCATGCAATGTCATAGGTTACGCGTATTTTATTGCTGCTATGCATTTCTGTGACTTGCCTGCCTGTACTTCATTAACAGAGCAGGTTCAGGCTGCTGGGGGCTTACAGTGCCCTAACAAAGTGAATGGAAGGTGTGTGCAGTTGTCTGTCTTGATTTGTTTCTGTTTTCAGAAGTCCAAATTTAATGTAATTAGAGGAAAGAAATACCCAACAAAACACRAAGCAATGTGATATTGTGCTGGTTCTGTGATAAGTGGCTGTTTTCCAAACTTCTGTGCTCTTATAAAATGGCATAATCTGGATCTGAGCATTACAGAGCTTGACCTGTCAGTTGCTGGGATTTCTCTSATTCTCTCAGTGAAAACTAGATTCACTTCACAAATCCTACTCTGCCTAAAGTCATAATAAGCCTAAAGGACAGCAGTCTCCATTTTAAATAGAGATTTGTTCCCAGTGTAGGCTGATAATAGGAGCTTGCTGGCTATGGATTCCTTTTTGTCAGCATCAAGCAGGTTTTACACCCCCCCCCCCCATGATTATACATGTATGGTGAAAGCTAAACTTGTGACTAACATACTGGACTGGAAGCAGAGATGATGTCTTCATGAGCTTCTTGGGAGATCTTGGGTAATTTGGGTTACGTGTACATCAATTTCTTACGTACAAGGTAAACTTCAAAAGCAGGGAGATTGGAAAGCATAAGAAAATGCTCTGAATTGTTTTAAACAAAATAAAAAGTTTGTTGTTGTAGAAATGCCAGCTTTTGACAGAGTTTTACCTGCAAGGAGCAACTGTGGAGTAGGACACCTGCTTGGGTATGGGAGGCAAAGGAGCCAGGCCCTGCTCTGCCTAAACCTTGGGTGATAGTCTAGTCTCTTCCCCTCTCCTTGGGAAGAGTTCAAAAAATCCGCTCCTCCCCCTGGCTCCCAGCTCAGGTGAAGAAGGAAAACAACTGTCAGACCCTTAAAGCAGAACTGGCTCTGGGTAGCTCTGCCTGCAGGGATGGAGTAAAGCCTCATACTGTAGTTCTGTTGTTACCGTATTGAAGGAAGCTGAATAAATAGCAACAGTTTCCGTATAGTACCTATGCCCCCTATGATGTATTCACCTAACAACATAGATCTCCCCTTTCTAGCCTGCTTTCCTAAGGAAATGGGACTGCAAACAGTCGTGCTGGATATTTCTGTGTGTATGGTGCTCTCAGTAACCCTTTGGCTAGTTTTGGTCAAATTTGACAGAGAGGCTTGATGACTTAGGATGTCATTCCTGCGTGTTTTGTACAAATAGGTTGCACAAAGAGGAAAAGCAATCATAGATTCCTTAATGAGAGAGGTTCATTTCTTTAGAGACGCTATGGAATCCATACAGGAGACTGCCCTGGCTATGGGAAAAGTTTCAGTAGCCTTTATGTTTTTACACACAAGTCAATTGACTCCGATTTGAAAAAATCTGTAGGAAACCACAGCTGATTAGTTCTCTCACTTACCAAGTTATCTTGTAACGCAGGAGGTGGATTGACCACCTTTTAAATGTCTGAAGTGTTGAAAGAGTAACAGAAGAAAGACGTGGCTCTTGGAGCTGGCTGTCTTGACATCCGCTCTGCCTGGGCATCTCTACTTGCACAGTCCCTGTATTGCTTCAAGTTGTAGAGGAGAATGTTTAAAGAAGCTCTTAAGCATTTTTGCATCATCAAGCAGGCCACAGTCTAAACTTGTGCTCATATTTGTCAATAAAGAGAAATTGTTATGAAATAGGTAGTAAGATGCATCAGCTACCTAGTATTTTTATCATACTAAGGCAAAAAATATACCAAAATGGAATAACCCCCCCCCCCCCGTGTTTGCATTGCTAATGTTAAAGTGAAGTGGTATTAGGTACAAAATCATCAGAAAAAGTTTATGGGTAAAGTTACACTTCAGAGAAATTCAAATTGTTATGAGCAGAAGATGCATTCAGTTAAGGCTTCTACCCAATGCTACCTCTTTCTGGAATTGGATCTTAAGTTTTTGATTCTGATATTCCAGTGTTTTGTGGTCCCAGACTACCTTTAACTAATAATTAAAGATGAATTGTATATCCCCCCCGCCCCCGGCCTGGCTCAGGGAGTTTCCAAAGCAAGTTTGAGATATCTAGAAAATAAATTCTGAGCCAATAACTTCTGAGCCTGAGGGCACTAACTTTATCTATGCTAGACATGAAATCAAACAATGCAACAAGTCTTTGCATTATGTATATATTTCCCCTTGTTATCTTTTGTACCTCATCACTCAAAAGTCCAAATAACAAGAAAAGAAGGAATAAAATGGGAATAAGAAAAGGAGGGGGGAAAAAAAGAGGATTTTTTTTCTTTCAGAAAAATGATTATAACTGAGAAAAACAGGCTTCTAAAATATTAAATATAACTGTCTTTCCACATTAACTTGGCACAATAGTATTTTGTATCTATGCAGAACCATGACATACAAAGAATTTTGTTGCTTGTTTCTATAGCTACAGTAAAAGTAATTACTGAAGAATACCTTTTGCAGATGCCATCGTAACTTCAGATAGCTAATGACACTTTTTTTTAATCTGGGACAAAATGCTCATTTTGAATTTAACACAAGTAATACAATTTTCCATCTTAAGTACTTTGTCATAAGACTATCTCCACAGAGCCTGGGGTTCTGTCTGTAAACATTACAAATGTTATTACCACTTATTTACTGGATGAAGGATGAAGTACTGTGCATGTCCAGAGAAGCAGCGCTCTCTTCCTTCTTTACTGTTTGCTATGTACCACTGCAAATTCAGCATGAAATCACTGCAGAGATAATTCATACTGTTCTCCAATATCTTGCATTAAACCAGAGGCACCTCAGAGACCATAACATTATCTCTGGGAATACAAACTATGTAAATATAGATGTGTGGCACAGGGTTATGTTAGACTGTGTAATTTTGTTAACAATAAAAGAGAAACCAGGTAAAGAAGGCTTATTTTTCCTTTGTCCCCAAGAACCAGTTTTTCAGGTAACTGCTTCCTAATTGTTCTGTGGGAGGAAGGATTTTTTTTTTTTTTTTTTAATGGAAGGCTTTGAAAAATACATTCAGTGAAGCAGAATTCAAGCTGAACAAATTATTTTAAATTGTGAAATCTGAGGATATGTATATGAGGACAGTTTGTGTTTTGAACCTACGAAGGACACAAGGTACTGACTTCACAAAYGGCTGAGATGCATGTATTTGAGTTTCTTTATCCTGGAAAAGTGAAAATCTGCCTGGAAAATCAAATGACCTCAGTTTGCTCATAACAGCTCTAGTATGTTTTGACTGGACTGAAATCAGGGGACCAACTTTTCTCATTTGTTCATGATTAGACATAGATTTAAACCATCAGATCAGAGATTTTCAAAGTAATGGGTAAATTAAGATTTCAATTCATTGACTGAGACAAAACCTACATGCAGAATTTCCCAGTTTAGGGACACTCTTTTTGTTTGATCTGAGCTGTTTGTCTTTATTCATGTTTTACACTGTGCAACGTGTTGAATTTGAAAATAGTATATATAAAAGGATTAAAAATTTTGGTCTGCAGAAAGTTTTCTGGGATGCTGAAGACTCAGAAAAAGATGGTCAAAACTCCACATAAGCAACAGTTTTGTCTCTCTGGAAGGAAGAACCGGCTGACTTTGTCCTCCTTTTTTGTGTGTATGAAGTAAYACCTCCACGTTTGTTGTATGTGTATTTAGTGCATGTACATGAAACCAGAGAAAGAAGAAAATATTTGTTGTTCTAGGATTTATCCTTGTTAATTATCTTGTATGGACTCATTGGTCTCAATTTTCAGTGAGTCAGTTAATGGTTTTTTTCTTGGAGATTAAAGTACTTACAAGGACACGAGTCTATTGGCTTCATACTTAAAGCTTTAGTCCACTGCTGTTGCCCCCCCCCCGTGGCAGTATTTATACTTGTCAAATGTTTTTCCATTTTGCTGTATTTGTCGGTTGACAGGTTTGGAAACATCACACACGTGGAGTTATTGAGCCTAACTAGGCCAGTATGGTCTAAGCTGTTTAAAACAAGCGAAGCGACAATGGCAATGAATTGTGTGGGCTGACCATGGCCAAACTTCCTAGCTGTGTGCTAAGCTGGGGTGGCCCAGAGCTGTGAGACATGCATCATGTCCCTTGGAAGCTGAAAACATTGCAGGAGGATTTCACGGGCAGAACCTGACAGTGAGTCTTCCAGGTTACAGGATGGATCCAATTTTGGGTGAAAACTGCTTAGCACTTCCCTGCTAGTTTGCTTTTTCCCATAGCTGACAGCTGGCTAACCTGAAGGCTGCTATGCTAGTGAAGTCCTGATGGTGGTTTTGTGATTTCCCCTAGCGTGAATAAGAGATGCCCAACTGGAGGCTCTTACATAGCATGCTRAGAAGAACAAGGAAACTGCAGGGTCAAGGCATTCAGCAGGCAAGGGTGTTGCTTGCATGTTTGTGTGCAGATTTTGGGCACCAAAAGGCACAGAATGAAGATGACAGATTGTTAATTCTTTTTCTTACACATTGCACCCATCATAAAAATAGAAATGGGAGGAGGAGGTTTGGGCTTATTCTAGGCAGAATCCCAGTTGCCTCCATTTGGTACAGGGGTGGTGTTTCCTCTTCTGGCACTCATGGATTTGATTGTTTACACAGGTTTGCTTAGCAAGTGCACAATTTAAAAAGTGATTTGACAAGAAAACAGACTTGCCTGCACATGTGCTCATGCCCATAGGAATTTTTACAATCTGTATAAATGTATGGTAGGGACAAGAAAGAGTATGTCCCTCTTGTGATGGTTTGGCAGCTAGGCAAGATGGAAGCATTGCAGCCTTTCTCCAGCAGCGCCCCGGTAGCGCGGAGCCCTCCCTGCCAGCCCACTGCCGCTGCGGGCTTGGGCAGGGAGAGCGCCGAGGCCCCTGCAGTGGCTGGGGCAGGGCACCCAAGAGCCAGAAGGGAAGCATGAAGTTGTTGTTCTTCAGGCCTGGTAGTTATTACTCCTTCCTGTAGCTACTTGGTGTTTGAGGGGTGGACTGCCAAGCTGGGGTAACAGAAGGCAAGTTAAGTTGGGATGGGGGGTGTTTGCCCTGGTTAATGGTGTCTGCTTGTGACTCCCTAAGCTGTATACGTAACTATTTTACACACGTGGATGCACCTAGCAATAGCAATTTGTGTATGGTTGCTATGTATATCACATACAATGCAGCATCTCTACACTAGCTGCAGTTTTATTGCTGTTTGCAGTGTAGATGGTTTAAAAAAAAATCTTCAAAAATACAGCACAAGGAGCTAAAAATATTTAGATATTAACTGTATGCAGAAGAAATTCCTTACAAGCTGTTTGCTTCACTTAAAGCYGTTCACCAGGTCTTAGTATTGCCCTTGCATGTTGATTTGCTTCAGATGTTACTGAATTCTTAAACTGTATTTACTCTTTTCTTTGTTTTGTTTTAATGCCATTTCTTTTAAATGAAATAAAAATGTGAAAAGAGGTGAGCTGAATTTCTCTTATGCGATTGGTTAATCTTATGGTTGCCTAGTTGATATTTATTTTTTGACAACAAATCCTGACAAAAACAAATCCCTAGCTCAAATTTTGAGTTCACCATTAAGATGTAATACAGGAAAAGAAGTGAGTACAGTATTAGGGTTGTACTTGGGAAAAGACTTTTTAGGACCTTGAATAGTGTTATTAGTCTTGCATAGCAAGTTTTGGGTGTCACCTGTACTGCTGTTTTAAACTGTAACTGGTTGTGCTGCATAGTCATCATGTTCCGTGTGAATCGTAGGCAGTGAGCTAAAGAGAAGAGAGGTATTACACCAGTGCCTGGCAGCTTCCTCAGTGGTTTGAAATGAATCAGATTAGCAGCTTCACAGGCATCTTCCTCTCAGCTTGCGGTGTCTTGGCAACACTGATAAAGGAGAGTATAAAGGATGAATTGAAGGCTGAAATGACAATCATACAAAAACTTAGAACAACTTTTCTCCCTTACCAGTCCACTGAGACCTGATATTGCTGTCATATCATTCTGCATTATGTGGGATGTAGTAATCGGGTTAAGCAAAAGTACCAAAGCTCCATCAGCAACAGGGAAGCAGAGATCACTGTCTTAAGTCTTCCTGGGCTCTCCTATTTCCAGGGATGATCAGGTCACCTTTTGCAGCCTGACTTCTGACTCAACAAAGCTAGATCAGACGCACTTGTTCATTCCTGTCCCCTCCATGTTTTTCTTCCCATTTTTCCTTTGCTGCTAGCCATGCATTTTCTGCCCACTGTTTCCATGTTTCTCTCTCCTATCTTCCTGATTTCATTCTGTATCTCTGCCTTTCTCCCTCCTGCTTAGTGCGACTAATTAGCACTCTGTTGGAAGGCATGTTGATAGAGATCCCCCAACCTGATCGGTGTTGCCTGTGTGTCCAGTGAAGAATGGCAGAACAAGGGCTGTTACCAAGCCCTGCTATCGGCACTTCTTGGCATTGCTGTAGCAGCCGTGAGCTGGTTGGTTACAATGGAATATCCTTTTTCYTCCAGTTTTTCATAACTGAAAAATATTTCTGTGCAACCCTGAAGAGATGTTTTTGAGTGTGTGTGTTAAGCTGAGTCAGTAGAACTTTCTTTAAGACTGATTGGAGCAATGCAATGTAGTTAGATTGCAATTACAGGATTTGATTTTCAGCTTCTAGAAAATAACCTTTCAACTGACAAACAACCTTTAAAATAATGCCGTTTGACTCRGTCAAATAAAAGGATAAATCTTGGGCAAACCCACCATGGCAAAGTTCTTTCAGATTTCTGAGACAGGCAAAAGACTGTTTTATACAAGTGTGTCATTTTTGTGTTGCAGGAATGACAAATGACAACCAGTGATTAAGAAACGCTTTTGTAGAGTTATTAGAGAGGCATTTAATAAGCAAAAAAAGTGATTTAGGAAATGCCAGTATACAGTGAGGGTAGAGTTTTTAGAAGGGATGACAGCGTTTGCTGTGACCAATAACCTGTCTACTGTTGAGAACTCATTGAAATGCAAAGTGTAGAAAGGTCAAATAAGCTGGCCACAGAATATCTGGGAAAATCAAGTGTGGCTTGTTGCAAAACAGCTATGCAAAATGATAAAAGAAAGATTACATCTTGATATCAAACTAGCTTGTGCATTTCTTTGACTGGAATGAGAGCAGGGCTGTGTTGGGGGCACTTTGGTCCAGCTGAGTAAAACTGGCTTCCAATTCATAGCCGTTTCCGGAGTTGGCTGCTCAGCAATGCTTCCACCAAGCTGCGCTCTGTTGCTGCTGGCCCTTCTCCTGGGAGCTGCACTTCCCCTGCTTAGTTAGATGAGTGGCTCTTCTGTTTTCTCTGCTCTTCTTGCCTTCAGGCTTGTGTCTTGAAGGCCCTGACTCCAGTGCTCACTAGCACAGCCCCCTGAACTGTCTCCTAGTCTGATAAACCACCAACAAYGAGAGGATTTATTTTTGCTCACTCAGCTTGAGAAGAGAGCACATTCCAACCAAAATTGCTCCCATGTTAATATCAAATTCAGTGTGACTGTGGTTTGGGGGGAAAGAGAAAGTAGGAAGTTCCCAATGCCCCTCTCATTCTGGGTATCTTCTTAGCTGTGACTTAACTCCTATCAGGAAAGGAAAAATTTTATGTCAATATGTGGAAAAAGATATCATCATCTCTAATTAATGGTGAAATGAGTCCTGGCAAATGTAATCCTCCATGTACCAAGCAGACAGAAATGATACAAATGTTCCAGTACCAGTGACATTAAGGCTGTCTGGAAAGCCAGCTCTAATAGGAGCTAAGCTGCTTCAGCTGAATTCTTGGCTTCTCTGAAATGATGAGAAAAGGGTAATTAATACAGAATCACAGAAYAGTTGAGGTTGGAAGGGACCTCTGAAGATCATCAGGTCCAACCCCCCTGCTCAGGCAGGGTCACCTAAGGCAGATTGCCCAGGACTGTGGCGAGAACTATCTAGTACTAATTAGTACTAGCTTGGTAAGCCTGGACATGAGTATTGTCAGTAGGCCATCAGAGAGGACACTCTTTAATGACCTTTTCACCAGTCTGGTCAATATGGGTAAAGTTTAGATGCAAAAGTTGTAAGGATATATCATTAAATGGGTCAGCTCTGTTTGTCTTCCACCCCACACAGCTGGGAGAGGGGGAGAAAACACAACCCATACCTCTGCTGTGGCTGCTGTTTTTCTCCAGTTAAGATAAGGCTTTTGTTGTCTGCTAAAAGTGCTCACCTTGTCATTGGAATGAAGCTGTGGGGTTACCAGTATTTTAAATGCTGTGGGGGCAGTGAAGGAGAAGTTTAGGGGGTAGAGCTTGCCTGGAGTGAACCTGGGTCTGCCATTTTTCCCTATTGCTCTGAGTGATCCCAAGCACTTGTGCCACAGCACCCCTCCTTTCCTGCTGGGGGTAACGTGGGAGCTCTGAGACTGCTCTTTCTTCTCTCCTCTGCCCCCTCTCCAAACCCCCCCCCCCCAAAAAAAAAAAACACAACCAAAAAAATCACCTTACCTACCCTCTAAGTGTAGTTTAGTCTTTTGCCTTATAACAGAATAATCTCAAATCAAAAGGGTATTAACATGCACACACATGAACAATTAGTAACACCAGATGAGTAATTATCTTGGTTTAGAAAAATAGCTGTGTGAGGACCACTTTCCTTTCTAAGGAGGATGGAGTGAATAGTTAATTGAAAGCAATGGGAACAGGCCCATGCCTTTTTACATATTGCTTTTGAGTTTAGCAAAATCTTGGGGGAAGGTAGAAGAGGATCAGTCTCACTTGTTTCAGTATTTGAAACCTTTAACCCAGGCAGTTACCATCAGGTCTCTGGAAAGCTGTTGTTTTGGGTTCAGACTCAAAGTTCTGTTGTTCAGGTGTCAGAAAGATCAGGTGCTAGAATCAGAAAAATTATTTATCTTGGGTGCCAAATGCAGATTATCAGAAAATAGCCATATGCCAGTTTGTTATGGTGATACTTACATGCTTGAGCTAGTATGTAGTTTTTCATGCCAAATGTCTTTCAATGAGATGAGTAAAAGCAGAGCATAGATGCAGCGAGTATAATCTGTTCTAATATTAGAACGTGGGATTGGATCCCGAGAGCTGGTGTGCCCTGAATTTTCATCCGTCACAATTGCAGCGGAGAGTATTCAGTACCTTCGTGATCTGTGTGAACGGCATTCAACACTCCTAATTATTTTCTTTATTTTCATGACTGTAAGAAGTGTAAGTAAAGGATGACTAATCCCCTCAGAAAATAGTCATAGTGGAAGTAAAGTACTGCACTGTATTTTTACTTACCTCAGTTAATGTACTTCTAGCTTGATGGGCAACCCTATCCATTGTCATCCTAGCTAGAAACTGTGAATTTGCAAGTGACAAAAGTCCTGCCATAGCARTGGACTTTAACTTGTGGCTCTGTCTGGATTTGAATGCAAGTCTCCAACTTAAAGGTCAAGGACTTCTGAAAGTGATACTGTATGTGTGAGTAGTAGGGGCTAAGAGTGGCGATAGTTGGGTAGGTAGAAATATTATCTCAAAGAACCCCAGTTTTCTTTGTTATTAGGATGGTAGATTTTCAGAAGCACAAATGGCAGGTGGGTATCTGTATCCCACTGAATCCCTTTAAAAAAAAAAACCCACCACCACCACCAACAAAAAAACTGCCTCAGAGCTGTGTCTGTTCTGAACAGGTGAACTGGATAGTGCTGATAGGAAATGACTGCTTGGAGCAGACTGCTGCCACCTTTAGGCCAGCTGGAAATATCTACACCTGGTAGTACGTATACAGTATGTCCTCTAAACTACCAAGTGCACAGGAATTCCAAATCCCCCAACCTCAGACATTTGGAGCATTGATGTAGTCCAAAAGTAACCCTCATTGCAGACCCATGTATTTAACTTATGGGGCTACTCTTAAAAACTGTACTAAAATTCATGTCACAGTAAGTACTTGTAGTAAAACTTACAGTATGTAATCATAAATAGCTTGGGTGCTCGTTTTAGTCAATATTAAAATTTACTGTCTCTTTAGGTAGAGTATACTAACCTTAGTTTTATTTTAGTCAATGTTGACTTCATCAAATACATCTGTGTTGATGTTTCTTTCAATAGCAAATTTGCTTAATATTCATGCAGTGAAGCATAAGAAAGATCATGGTGAATATTTTTCTTTGCAGCTACTTTCTGCTTTGCACTTCCCACCTGTCAAGTCTATTTGAATCCTTTTAGTTTTTTAGTCTGTTTTAAAAGCATTAGAGGAGGATAAAGATAGTTCTGTAGCTCATTAGAAGAGGACAGTTCTGAACATAATTGAAAAATAAAAGTATGTTGTTAAAATGTGTGTGGCTGTGTCCCTGACTATTGTCCTTATAGGAAACCCATCACCATAGTAACTAAGCCTCTGCTAAATAATTACCAATAGATTTGTTCTTCTATTCTTTTCTTCTAACTTGTATACAAGCTCTAGCTTGACCATAGCGGGGGGAGGGGGTGTGTGCGTATGTGTGTATATTTCATACATATAGGAAATAAAAGAATTGTTTGTATACACATTTGCACGTTGTGCTTGGAAGGTAAGCCAAGGAGTTTGCCATATATGTTCCTAATCCTTTTAGAAGTCAGATCTGGATTCTAGGTGTCAAACAGTTGTAGCTTTCTCATGTGCAGAACAGTTTTACTAGAGGCAGTTCTAGTGTTATGGTAAAACGTAGTTATCCTGGAAAACCACAGATGAGGAAAAGCAAGTATTTTCCACAAAGCCAAGGCAATTTCTTGAAAGACCATGAACTAGATCAGTGTTTAATAAGCAGCTACTTAAGATAGTGGAGCCTCAGGTGTCCTTCCCCCTCTGTCACCATCCCTCAGGCAGTGTGTTGCTCAGCAGCAGATGAGTGGGGTCCCATTTAACCTGCTGCTTGCTGTTCACTGTATCTTATAAAACAAGCATGCAAACTTAGTTCAAAGACTTTCCTGTCCTTCAGGCTTGCTTGGAAGTTTACAGTCTGTGTAAACAAGGAATGAAGATGCCAGCTGCAAACCAATGGGTTTAATGATCTTCCTTCACTTTCAGTTGCTGATGACCGTTTCTCTGAATTCTTCTTGCACAGAATCACTTTCAGATTTGCTTTGAGTATTTTGGAGAATGCTGCAGTGTTTTAAGAAACTCTGGCTTTGTACAGGGGGAAGTGGCCTGCTTCACCTTTGTTCCAGTCTCCAGAAGTGCTGTTTTGTGGGCATCGTCTCCCCTGTATCTGAAAGGCTCTTTGGGAGGAATCATCTAGCCTTTCATTTTGCACTTCAGCAGTGAGATGAAAGGTTTCCCAGGGTGGTTCTGCATAACAGATTCTCAGTACTTAAAATGATGCTGGTGCTCACCCTGATCAGTCTGAAGAGGTCTAGTTAAGTAGCTGTATCTCCATCATGGTCTTTGCAAACCATTGCGTTCAGGTTGCTTAATTCCATGGTAGAGCTCTTTGTGCTTCCAGGGGAGTTCAGAATTTCATCATCTGATTGGGAAATCAAATGGGCTTGTTTGCCCTAGCAGCTAGTGCAGCTTGGTGCTTCAGGAAGCTCGCAATTGAGTGATCTCTGACTCCAGCGTTTTCTCTGTCAAATTCGTGGCTCATATTAAACAATCCACTGACATATGTAGGACCAGACTGTTGGAGCTAGTGAATTAATTCATCTGTGTACCTGTGCTCACAATCATTAACTGAGGTGAGGTACATCTAAACCTAAGTTTTCATTCATTGTTCACCTTGAATTACTTGCATTACAATTCACCTTTCTCCTGGTGAAGAATAGCCTCCAGACACCTGAGCAGGGAAAACAGCCCTTCTTTTTAGGGGGACAGGGAGGAAGGGAAATGAAAATTAAGTGCCAAAGTTTTCTTGACTCTTTCTTGTTAAATTCTTACACAACTCATATTTGGCTGTGAGAATAGAGCATGTTGTTGCCCTAGAGATTTTTGTTAATGCTACTCCAGGAGTCGGAGCTAGTCTATAGTGCACTAACTATTCAACTGTTTGAGTTGCAGGCATGAGGTCTCTAAAGACAATAGCTGTGTTGTTTGGTCTCAAGCAGAACGTGGGTTACCCTAGAAACAGCAATAGTGTAATAGTAGCAAGACCAGCAGCACAGAGGACCTTGTCATGCTGTATTTTGTAATTACCACAAGTAACAGTGGTAACTCTAGGGCTGTTATACACACTTCCACCACTTCTAAAGCCATTTCTTGCTGAAAAATATGCATGGAAATATGATTTTTCTGAATATGATCTTCATATTTGTGTAATGTGTCTTACTGTTCAAACAAAATATATGGAGTGGGTTAAGAGGGAAAGACAGTTAAGCGCAATTTCTCTGTTTCCGTAAATGTCTTGTAGGAGCCATTTACAGATGTGCAGTTTAATTTTTAAACTGAATCAATGAGATGGACCTAATTAAACAAACTCAAACTTGCAATTTTCAGTACTACTACTCCTTTTAAATCTGTAAACTTAAATATGTTTCTAAAGTGGAGGTGGAACGTCTTTGCAAATTAGAAGGTATATCCATTGAATGTGTTATAAAATTCATTAAACTGGTTCAGCAGGGCATAAAATGTATATGTATAGATCTCATTAGCTCAGTCCATGTAACTTAAAGTTGCGATAAGTACTTTCTCAATTTAGTTATCTAACAATAATCTTTGAAACTGAAGTATGTTCAAATTCCAAAAATTTTTATTGGTACAATAAAGGAAAAGAATCTGAAGATGATTCATTTTGGGACATGTCCTTGAAAAATCCCTTTGTACTCTAGATAAGGACATGCATATTAAGTCTGATCTACTACTTTAAGTTCTGCCGGAGATGAAGATTTATGATCAAGGTAAGACTAGACCATGACAATATTGTCTTGGTTAGTATGATAGCAAAGTGTCTAAGTGAATTTTAAGCTACAGAAAGTACAATTTTGTGTTCACAGTATCTATCCTATTTAATCTGTATCAGAAGTCACGGATATAACGTCTGAATCATTATTGCTCTTAACAGACAATTACTCTTCTACTGATTCATGTCCTCTGACATACGGTTTGTTGCTTTTTAAGCCACTTCTAGACTGTTAATAGCCATATGTCCCATTGAAATAAATGGACTTTCAGTTGTGGTTCGTATTTATGCATTAGGCTTTTTTGTCAGTATCACCAGTGAATTATTTTGGTTTGCTTATGATAGTTTCTATACTTTCAATATATATCAATGACTCCTGAAAAACAAGAGTGGATTGAATTCTTAAAGGTTATTACCGATCCCAACTGGTTTGGAGATATGACTATTACAATAAACCAATTTGCTGTTACTTACTTAAAAATACTGAGCTTGGTTTCCAAGAATTAAGTCTTCCCTAACAATAGTTTTGTTAATTAGTGGCTACTGCCCAGCAGTAAGTAATTCAACAGAATAATTTCTTCAGTTTCATCTTAATGTTTTTATTTAGCCTAGGACTATTGGTCCTTTGATTCCAGTAGTATCACTTGGATATTCAGGAACTTGCATAAAACTATTAGACATAATCCTGACTGGGATGATATGTGCACTGAGGGAGGGAGATTTTAATATATACATGCCATGCAATTTCAGATTTCAAGATCATCCTTTTCATGTGCATTATGCCAAAAGAAATAAAACTAGTACAAAAATCTAGATTTCTTTCAATTTCTTATTCTCTGATCATTGTGCAGTGTAAAACTTGAGATAAATCTAGGGATTAACTAGGTCTGGTTTATCTTAAAAATGGAATTATGCCATTCGTGCTAAATAGCAATCTGTATTGGGAAGCCCCACTGACTAGGAAAAACTCACATATCTGGATTTTGGTAACAAATTGTGTAACAGTTTGAGTGATGAAGAATGACTTAAGAAATGTGTTTTTTCTTAACAAAAATATGTAGTGTTTGTATTGCATAACATTTAACAAGTGACGCCTAAGAATTTGACAGGGATGAAAGCAGTAGCATAATAAAGAATGTTCTCTGAAGAGCCTATAGAATAAGTCAAGTGGTTATTTTTTCGTAAGTTGAGGCACTTCATCCTAAAGAGAAGTCTTCATGGCATTACAGAATTCTATGGAAAATTTGTCTTGCTCTAACAAAATTAACTGGACTTTGCTCTAAGAGGTAACTTTACTGGATCAGATTTTCCCGTAATGTCTTCCTTTCTACAACTCAGAGAAGTGTGCTGAGCTACTCTCAGTTTAGGGTGGCAATTAAAGCCAGTAGCTCAGCTTGAGCTTCTAGGGATAACGTGGTACAAGGAAACAGTTTTTTGGAGTGGATTCATAGCAGGACTACTGTGAACTGTAGGCAAAGTCAAGTCATGGACAGCTGGGGCTTTTAAAATATGCTCAGCAAGAGCTGGTCTTGGCCTTGTAATCTGCACTGCCTCTGCCTAAATCCAGGCACCCTTGTTCAGGAAGAGGAGACGTGAGAAAGAGTCCAATAATTGCAGAGGGCTGGGGCAGTTCTCTGTAGGAGCTGTCCTCCTGGGGCAGCTTTATAAGGCATCTACCATCATGGTCTGGTAAAGAGGAAAGAGTTATAAAAGAAAACAGAGGAAAACCCAACACTTCAGCTATTGTAGTTGGGGGAAGGAATCTATGGCCAATGATGCTCCTGATGTAGACTTGAGTCTGTCCGTCTTGAACTCTGTCTCTGCCCAGTTTATACCTCACTTCAGCAGTCCTCAAGCCAGTCTTGTTTTAGCTGGTTAGGTTGTTGCATTATGGTGTAAGCTGTATTGACTTTTATCCTAGTTTGAAGGGCTAGCCTGTAGTTCTTACAGCCTTGAGGTTCTTCAGACCACTCTCCTTAATGCAAGAATGAAACGAGCAGCTTGCTTTGACTCTTTTTGTTGTACTTTTTTCTTCCTACCTTTCAGTAGGAATAATCATGCAGTCTGCTAATTCTGTACTTCAATGTTATAGATTAATTGGGAGGACAGAGACAATTCAGATGTGGTCTCAGTCTGGTGTACTAGGAATTATGCTTTTGCGGTACTAACAGGATGATGAACTGGACCTCGGTSAAGTTCAACCCAGTAAGACTTATTTGTGTGTAAGGGTGAGATTAAGTGCCTGCCTGAATGTTTTTCCTAAAACTGGACAGTCTTTTCAACGCTCTGTACAGCCTGTGAAATCTCATGGAGTCACATTTTGCCCTTTGTTTAGTAACACAAGTTGAATGTGGGAAGACTGTTTGTGTCTGTGCTTTGGCATAGAATTGAAGGAGCTGCTAGCCCTTGTACGGTGCCCCCGGGAGCCTTGAAGTGAATGGGCAGCTTCACCTTCTCTCTGATGCTGATTTTCATTATGCTTGCAAAGGAAAACCGTACACACAAAGCAAAATGTGTGCCGTCAACTGAATTCAGTAACCTCTACGCATGCCTTAAGGTTTCCACAAAACACTTGGTGTGGCAATTATAGTCTGTGCGACATGAAGACTTGTAGTAGAATTTGAAGAGAAGGTTGCAGCAACATGGCTGGATATGTTTGTAAAATGTTATTTTTAATTATATGCATCTTTGCTTTTTAAAATTGAGATGTTTTTGCCATTGAACACTGAGTGCTATAAGGGACCTTAGACTGGTAATTGGTATTTTCAGTTTGTTTAACAGTCCAACTATTATCATAAAAAATCAATCCAGGTTTTAAAAAATGGGGCCTTTGTTAATGTATAGCAAGCTTTAAAATTTCCCCCATGTTCACGTGGAATTCACAGGATTCATTATCTCTTAGACTTTTGTTACTTATCACCTGACCAGAAATAGATGTGTTCTTTTTATTACTGTTATTAAGGGGTGATCTGTGTGCCTCTGCCTGTTCTCTAATAGCTACTCACCCCTGAACCCTCTAAAACTTTGCTTTGCTTTGGATGGTAGGAGAGGTAAACATCATGCCCAACACAGCATGCTACGTTTGTTACCGTTATGAAACTGATCATAAATCAAAGTTCTCAACTTCCTTTAAATACTAATTTAAACCATGTATTTGAGTCGTGTCTCCCCTCAGAACGCCTTGTTCRGGGTGTTTATATTCCTTCTCCCCTCTCACTTTATTTGTACGAATCTTCTGTACACCCCACAAACTTTCCTGTGTCTGTATTGTTGTTATTTTCAAGAGCTATAGGAAAAATGTTGTTTTCTCTTGTTGAGATAGATGACRTGAAAAAGATTTGGAAACTAGCACCATGGGTATTTTCAAGGGTGTAACAGTGCTAATGTAACAAAGAACAAATAACAAAATCTACCACAGAGGGATTTCAAGTCCATAAAACAACTTGTATGAAATATGATAGACTGATTGAGTACAAAAGTGATTTGCATGGATATAGCTACAGGTCTCTTGAAAAATGTAGCTGAATATAAATTTGAATATTTTCATGATCTGAAGACATCACTGTCAACTTACTTGTGTTCAAAAACTCCTGTCCAGTATTTGTAGGAAAGTTGTGCTCCTAGGTCAGAAATAAAGACAGTGTAGAAGAGGCTACAAAGCTGAATATAAGCAGCTTAAAGGTGAAAAGTAAATTACTTAAGATATTTTTAATTTTAATATTTGAATTTTTTAGCAGTAGAGTTCAAGCTCAACATAAAGATATGCCACATGATGTGCCTTCCACTAAACATTTAAGTCTTGAATCTTGCATAATTCTTACATTAGTAAAAGGCAGGTGTAAAGCATGAACATCTTGAAGTGTTAGCTTTTACTATGCTGTCTGTGACCTAGATGAAAAAGCAAACTGCAGCATGTGGAAGATCAGAAGGTTGGTATGACTTCAGGTGTTCTGGGATGACACGCGCTGCTGCTCAGCTCCTTCCCTGTCATTGCTCTCCCTTTCTACCAGGAGGCTGCGTGTAGCACATGTCTTCCAGATGCCAGTCTGATGCAGCAAGATGTTCTCACCCTGCCGCAAGCACCCTAGAGAGGTTTTGGAGCTGTTGCCTCATGTAAACTGGGAGGCAGCAGCACACGTTTCCCCAGTCTCTGGTGAAACATGACAGCGTACAGTCTCCAATACCATTCTAACAGGTTTGTTGTTTTTTAACATGAGTGTAGCTCTTTTCAGTACTGTGACATTGTTACTGATTCTCACCTGTGTAAATGAGAGCAAGTTATGGCTTGCATTCAGGTTATATCCCTACAGATATATATACTCATTAGATTATATCCCTACAGTGTATCCGTAAAGTTGGGTACTGCTTCTTGCATGTGCAGTCACTTAGTTAAGGCATGTGATAGATGTGTATATGTATTATGCTAAGTTTTATGAAATGAGATTTGACCTGATTAAGGGCAGAATAATTAAACTTGTTTTTCAGGAGTGAATTCAATCCATAATAGAACAAATCAAACAAAAACAATGGAGAAATATTAATAAGAATAATTTGCTAAGGGAGAAAGGGTGGATACAACAAAAGCTTTGAAGTCAACCTGAATCATGCCTGCTATAACACAAACACTTAAAGTAATTATCCTTCCATTTTAGTTCATTTTGCAGCTAAGAAACAAAATTGCTGCCTGAAGATCTGGGTTGAAATTTTGGTTCTGTTACTTGTTTGTGTGAGCTCTCAAACTAGTTACTTTAGCCTATATCCTTCCTCTTTTAATCTGTAAAACAGACTGGCAATTTGCTTGTCTTTTACTTTATGTGTCATGTCTAAAACTTATGCTTATCTAATAGAACTCCTGCCATTGGCTTGACCTTGTTTGGTTTTAGGTACAGCTGCTTTGCAATCTAGTAATTCAGACACACATTTTGGGCTCACTGAATTCCCACTCTCCAAGAATTAGCCCATTATGAAACTCAATTACTTCAATGAAAATATATTCCTATAATATACAACAATTCAGCAATAGAGTTAACACCTCATTTATGCCTCAAAGAATTTAAGTGCTGACATAAGGAATTTTAAGTGCTGAAATTAAATGCAATTTTCTAGCATCACATAATTTGAAACTTGTAGATAAAAGCAGTTCAATACAATCTTGGCTCCTTCTCTCATATCTAACAGAACGTGGGTGCAGGTCATAGTATCTATTCAGTGTGGTTTACCTGTTTGAAAGCACAAAGGACAACTCGCAGAAAGACCACTTTCAAGGGACTAGATCAGCTCTGTAGTATAAAATCATGAATAAAATCAGATGTAGAAGATAACTGAGAAGGTCAAGTACTGTTCCAGGAGTATGATATTAATGTAATCTAGCTGGAAGGCATCATTATTTTATGAACTTTGTGCATGTGTCTGATTTGTTGTGCTGTTTTCTATGTGGATTCAAGGAGTTTCTGGCAAAAAGGCATGTAATGGGTCTAAAAATGTACTACCAGGTACTTTATTTACTTTTCTTATTACAATGACGCTTTATTGACATCACAAGTGGTTTATGGTAGCTCTGCCTCTGATACTCGAACTGTATTTGAAGTACAGAACTTGGGAGTGCTCTGGGAGAAGAACAATATGGTAGATTAAATTCAAGTCTGCATTTAGGTTAAGATAGTGGCTCAGAGAATCCGTTGCGACTCTGATCCCACAATTGAGACTAATAGAATCTACTCAGTCTGCCAAAACTGATCTAAGCATAGGAAAAGCCTGTTGGGTATATTGTTGCTTTAATTGCCATTTTTACACAGAATCTCCTGCTGGTCACAATTGCTGACACAAAGCAGCCTGTAAATTTGAAACCTCCTGGCCTTGGAAGGTGTCATAGTTGGCTGCAGACCAGCCATCAAAAAAATCTCTGAGCAGGAGAGGAGTACAGGCTGCTGGGAGGAAAGAAGACACTGCGGTCTGTAGCTGTGCAAGCCTAACAGAGAGCCCAAAGAGAGCTTGGGGATTCAGATGATGAGTATAAGGACAATGTAAAGCTAGTTTTCGCAGGGCAGTTTTGCTGTGCGGTATAGGAGAGGAATGATAAGCAGTGAAAGAAACTCTTTTTAAGAGAACTGACCAAGCAACTGAACCTTTCTTAGACTGTCGCTGGCAGCTCAGATATTTTTGGAAATTTGATTTAACTCCATCAAAAGTTTGTGGTGACAAATTAAAAGACTGAAACTGCTTCTTTTCCAAGCTATCATACAGAAAGTCTCTAAAATCTGCCTTTTAAGCTGTGGTTGTCTGATCAGGCTGGTGCAAAGAGGGCGAGTGCCATACATCTACTTCTTGCTTTAGTGAGAATTACGTGGTGTGAGATTCCTCCTTGGTGAAACACTTAGTTAACTCCAACTACAGCATTGTCTGGCAGGGCAAACTACACAAGGCAGTGTCCATCACAGATGCATCTGTTGTGCCTTACCACCAACAGTGGATGAATTTAGGAGCCTTCCCAGAAGACACTTGGTAGGTCTCTGAGACAGTGTCAGCTCTGACATAGGAAGTTCATTTCTCACTGGGTGTGAAAAACTAAGGTGCTGGTGTTACTGTGCTCTGGGAAGTGGTGCAAATCAGACTGCACCACGTAAAGCCCTGTTAAGGACAGGACTGCTCTAATGTGTACAGTTATCTGTCAGGTAGTCACAGGTGCCAGTCTGGCTGCTGTTCAGTAGCTGCTAGACACAGCATTTTCTCTTTCAATTTACATGCGCTAACCTGGTAAGCACTAACACAGGACAGTGGTGGGTGCTCAAGCAGTGGGTTTTTTGTTTTGTTTTTGTTTTCGCCTRATCTCCGAGGCATACCAAAGCTTTCTTAAGTTAAAAAGCTAAATAGTAGCACTGCACTGGTCATARTAAATCCCAGCAGCTACTAGATGATTAGCAATACATAAAGTTGTGGCTAGTGGTATAATTTCATTGAGAGTGGCCGTGTTGGCTGATACATGAAGGTTAATACCTGGGACTCATTTTGAAAAAAGAATCATGACATCCTTAATTTCTCTTTAAAAGTCACTAGAGATAAGAAAAGGAGACCTTGTTTTAAGTACTTAACTAAAAGCAGTTGTTCTATCAGCACAGCAGAAGCTGTGCAACTTCCCCACTCTGTGTAGTGGGCCAGCAGCAGTACAGCGAGTGCAGGCTTTTGTGAGGATTTCCCTGTATGATGCCCTTCTAATTCAGCTAGACTGCTGACACCTCTGAGCTGATGTTGTTGATAAAGTGCTCAATACATCTGTATCTGCACTTCCAGTGCTGCTGGAATCCCAGTCTTGAAGAAATATGGGTAAAAAGAAACTGGCTTGAAAGATGCTTTCTCTCACAAACTTCTTTGTGGCATACATATAGTTTTTTTGGGGAATAACAGTGCTCATTTGCTTGCACACAGTTCATTCTGCCAATTCAGAGCTCAGAATATGATACGGAAAGGGTTTTCAGGCTGTATTAGCAACAGCAAAACTGCCAAAGTCTTAATATGAAAGAAATAACAGCATACTGCTGGTGTTAAACCCCATTGTTTTTACACAAAGAAAGCTCAAGACATAGATGCATTTGGAATACAATGGATTAAAGGCTTGCTGAATGACTAGACCATGCTTTTGGGATATGAAGTGTCTAAGATGGTGTGCGTGCTTATGGATTTTAAGGAGGTTATGGTTTTTGGAGGTTTGGGGAGAGGGGGTTGAGGCAGGTAAATCAATAAAGTTGCATTGCTTTGAAAGGAGACACATTGTTTTATTTGGCTAGGAACTTTGCAGGGGCCTGAGAACAGCTGGGTTACATCTGCAGGCAGAGATTGAAAACAACTGGGCAGAGAGCTTTTGAATGATACATCATTAAGAAACTACCATGGTTTGAGACTATTATTAATGTCTGCTATCTTCTTAAGCTCTTCAGGGTGAAAAAATTCTCAGTTAACTTTTCCCACTGTGTCCCTAAATCTCCTTGATAACTTGTTGAACAGGCAATATTTGAGGAAAATGTCTTGTGATTCAGTTATTACTGATTACTATATCAATTTTTAGTGGTTGTGTGTATAAGCATGTTACCTTGAGTAGATAATTTGCAGTTTATACAGACCCTGAAGACTTGAGTCAGTGTTAAAGTTGAAAAGAATTTTTCTTCAGACAGCAGTAGGTGTAAGATCCTGATTTTAGGTGTAAATACTGGGAGGAAGGTCTGTCACTGGAAGGTGATTTTGTGCTCAACTATGTGAGGCTTTAGGTTCTTACATATGTGTTCGGGTTCTGAAGCTTTGGTCTATTTAGCAACTGTGCTTTTCATCTGTGTACTCTGAGAAATAGCGCCTAACTACTTTTTCATCTTATGAGAAAACATCTTCTAATGAAGATGCTYCTGGTAACAACGCTATAGCAAATAACAGCTGTTTAAGTTTACTGCTGAACTTCATCTACAGAAGAGAACCTGCAATTCAGTTGCAACAAAGCTCTCCTACTTCAATAACAAAATGAAGTTTCCAACCTACTAACGCTCTTTGCCCTACTCAATGGGTACTTGTTATCTCAGTGGTGACTGAAATTTATGGTAAAGATAGCCTACTTTTTCTTATTGTGAGCCATAGTGTTTGTGAGCTCTATTGTGTGCTTTACTCGTTTTCATGCAGTAGAGCTCCAAGAATAAAATGGTACCCCACTATGGTATGCTTGACAGATGGTCTTGTAGTGGCTTAAGAGTTACTTTAAACAATTTTTTTTTCCTTTTAGACTGAATTTTAAGGGGG
This sequence comes from Apteryx rowi, assembly GCF_003343035.1. Classification (NCBI taxonomy): domain Eukaryota; kingdom Metazoa; phylum Chordata; class Aves; order Apterygiformes; family Apterygidae; genus Apteryx; species Apteryx rowi. The sequence goes on along the minus strand of NW_020449419.1, from coordinate 3,337,099 downwards.
AAGCAGCCTTAATTTTCAGAACAATTTAGGTGAGCCATCAGTCCTATTCTTGCTGATAATTACAGTCCTGTGTTATGTCATGGAAACCTGCCAACTCTCCTTTGGAAGAGGAGGAGGAAGAAAGTGAATTTACAGATGTTCATGCCCCCAGTGTTTTTTTGGTGAAGAAGTTCATTCTGCTTTTGGCACTGAAGGAAATATGCTGGGGGCGTGGCAGAGGATGTTGGCCAAAGCAAGTCAATTTTAAGCCCTCCAGCAGAAGCTGGGCTATGAGCTCGATATAGTTGCTACTTGAAGAGTAATTTCCACATTTGGAAGTGCTTCTTAATGTGGAGTGAAGGAAATAGTTTCTTTTTGCTTGTTGATTAAATACAGGGTTGAACTTGTTGCTTTGTCTTTGCTTGTTCCTTTTTTTGTGGCCAGCAGAGACTTCAGTTCAGGAAAAGACACTTATGGCCTTCAAGTGTAAGTTGTTTTGGTCATTGTTTTCAAAGGCAATACCTAAAAATGGTGTGTTTAAAAATATATAAAAATAAAAGCTTCTCCATTAATGAAATCTAGTGGCTGTTAAAGAAAGTAAAGATGCCTCTCTGGGACTTGAATCTCCACTCTTGGTAGTCCCTGGCAAGGAGCAGGGTATGGGGAGGGGGAAAGTAAGGGGCTAGGTCTGGATTTGCAGGAAAAGCCAAAGAACAGCCTCTAAAATTAGGAGGGGATTTTTAACTTTCAAGGCGAATTAAGGTGTATATGACCTTTCTGGAGTGAGCAGAGCCGTGCTGTGCTGTTCTTAACTCCTTTCTGCTGTTGTGAAAGCATAGCAATAAAACAAGATAATTTTAAAGGTAACTTCAGTAGTGGAGACAAGAAGTGATTCAATCCCAGATAAGGATCCTAGCAGAAGCAGGGACCAAGATAGAGATGAATTTTGGCATCTATTCCACTGCCTCTCTCTCACTGCTAATGGTTACTTATGCTCAGCATTTCTCTTTTTGCTGGGAATGGCAAATGATTGCTTCTACATCTGGTGTCTCTGATAGACCTGACCAGCTGGCAGGGGAATCCCTCTTCATGGATTGAATGACCCTGTCCCCTTGGAGACTGAATGTGGATGCTGCATCCGTTGACCAAGGGAACAAGGGGCGTTTTGTGACTCTCCATCAAACTTGCATTTCTTCTGGCGCGGAGCGCTGGGAAGGCTCACCGTGCTACCACACGCGGCTGCTTTGCCAGGAGGGGGGCTGTAAAATCCTTTCTTTGAAGTCTAATGAGCTTGGGGTGCTGCGGAGTGGGGGAATACATGTCGTAAAGGTCAAGTCCCTGGGCCTTGGCTGTGTTGATATCAAAGGATGCTTTCAAAGTTGTTGATAATCTGTCAGTCACCATGATGAGATGCAGAGTAAACCAGAAAGTCTTTGATTTCCTCCCTGGTAAGATTATCTGTATGCGTGCCAGTCTTGTTTTCCTGTTTTTAGCCTTAAGCTTTGTACAGCTATTGTGGTTTTTTTGGTTGGCTGTTACAACATTAATGCTTATTCAGGTAAAGATGTGTATTATTTTTCCAACACAGCCTCACAATTCATTAAGAATGTGATGGGTTCCTGTGTGCTAGTAATGACTGCTTTAATTCCAGCAAACAGGGTGCCTGACAAACGGCAGGTTAGATATTCACAGCTAGTCCCCTTGGTCCATTACAGCAATTCCTTCTCTTCTTCACTACAGCTAGCATTAGTATTCGAAAGCTGAAAGTATGCTGGTGGAAAGCTACCTAAATATTTATGGAATATTGCTAGGGTCAGAGTAACAAGGGCAGCAAATGAAATTAAAGATTTACACCATGAAACAAACAGACTTATCAATCCACTTTGCCAAGTTGCTTATGCTGTTTAAAGAAGGGGTTTCTAAGAAGGTATTTTCTATGAAATGCAACATGAAATTTTAATCTCTAGCTTCATTTTCAGTATCTGCATTATTTTTTTTCAACAGGATGAGACAGTGGAGAAGACTTTGCACAACTGACAAAGCAGGTTGCTGCATAGGTTGATTTCCTAACAGTACTCCACATCTTTCCTCTGAAAATAGCAAAATATTGGGGTTTTTGTTTTGTGTGTGTTTGGTTTTTTTCCCCCCTCCAAACTTTAAGGTTGTAAATACGCCTATGCAAGGAAAGTAATGTAAAAGGAGGAACAGACACAGCAACCTCTGAAAACTCATATGCCAAGTCAGGCTTAGGAATAGAAGCCAGGAGCTGGGCACACTTTGCAGTCAGATCTCAGGCTGGACAAGGAAGGTAGCTGAGGGGAGCAGTGAGCAAGCTGAGATAGTTCCATGGTTTTGTGGAGGGGTATGAACCTGGATAATTCAGCATCTGCATTGAATGAGAAGTGATGTTACTTTATTTTGTGGAAGCATGACAGAACATACATTTTAAATGGCAATTGCCATACTTATTAAAATGAAAACCTCTAAGCACAGAAGCTCTGCTTTCATTGTTTTGATTAGAAGCTAAATATTTCAAAATAGCAAGTAGGTAGGAAAAGAGCCACCTCAGAGGGGAAGAAAATACTTTTTTGTCTTCAAAATGTTTTTTTGGGGACAAGTGTGCAAATTCATAAAACAAAAGCCATCATCTTTGACTTCAGGGACTCACTTAAATTAATCTTCAAAGAAGTCTCCATAAGGTGGCTGCACAATGTGAATAAATGCATACATCACTTAGATGGAAGTGAACTGAACTATAAGTGGCTTTAATTAGCAGCGCAGTCATCTTTTTCTCTTGGATTGTAACTAGGGATTGCATAAAACAAAGCCCTGGGAACTGACTTAGCATTAACGTATTTTCTAGTTTTCTCCCAATGTATGTTAAATATTTAATCAGAGTAAAGTGGGGTGTTCTGTTTCAGCAGAATGATCAATAAATAGGTGGTCTGAACATACGTGTAAAAATGCATGGCACACATGGAGGATACCCTTTGGTTTGATTAGGAGAACTCTAAGGCAGATCAGGATGTATAAGAACATGCATCTAATCTTCCAGTTTGTTACTGAGGTAGCAATTATGTGTCCCCTAGGTAGTGCAGGTGTTTCTGTGTCAGTATAGTCGCATCTTTTGGAATCAGCATTTGTATTTTGCAAACAAAATTGGTCTCTTCTGACAGCTCACTAGAGTGGAGTCATGTTAATCACCCAAATGGGATTTTGGGAATGTTTGGAGAAGACGCATGCTGGTTTTTGTTAGCAGAGTGAGTGCCTGGATGTTATTACTGAGCAAATATTTTTGTTTGCAGGTAATTTGAAGTTATCTTGCTTTCTAGGGAAATAAAAACTAAAACAATGAAGGTGAAAGGAAGACCCCCCCCCCCCCAAACTGAAAAGTGTAAATAGATGTTTTCATTGGTGTTATATGAGGTTAAAGGATTCAGAGAGGGGATCTGAAATTCATTATCTGTAGATGGGGATGCTTTTGTCTCCTGTCCCACTTTCCTTCTGTCCCCTGCCCTTAGGTGCAAAGAATCTGCAGGTCTGCTGAAGTCTGTGAGACCTTTAGGCTCAGCATGGCCAAAAATCACATCAATGATGAGGACACCAATTCAGAAAAGTAACTCTGCATATTCTGCAGTACTGCTGCCTGCACTGTGATTTAGAATGTAATGTTTTGCTTGGAGTTGAGGCAATTCAAAGCCTAGACAAATCAATCGCCACGTAACAATTGGCCAGGTTTTGAATCAGGCCATGAAACAAAGAAATGAATACGTTTAGCGACTCAATTTTTGCATTTTTTTTCTTCTCATTTTTGCCTGAAAAGAAACTTGACCTAAAGAGCCTGAATGCATAGTTCTTTTATCAAGTCATTAAAGAAGGCTCTGATATGTAGGCACTCCAGTCTCCTTACTCTGGCTCATTAATATTGGGCTGATGTTATGTATGCTGTATGGCCAGTGTGGAAATTCCAAGAACTTCACCAGCTTCAGAGCATCCTCCCCTTATTTAGCATTCACAGACATGCTTGTCTAAACATAGAGTCTTTCTTCTGTATTTTGCTTAAACTGTATAATCTTTTCCCTAGTGAGAAGGAAGGCACACACAGTTACAGATGCCTGAGTGAAATAACATTTTTTGCCCTGTGAAAAAACTCTGAAAAGTCCCTATCTGTTAAGAATTTTAGATCAAGATATTTATTGTGAATGATCCTTAGTGATAAATGTTCGGTTTTTTTGTTTTTTTTTTAATTAAAGGCTCAACTCATGATACATGATTTCTTCAACTTTTGAACCCTGTGAAATATCTAATTGAAAATTTCTTTGTTTCTGCCACCCAAGACTTAGACATCTAACACTTCACTGGTATTTATTTTGGTTATAGAAATTATTACATTTTCCCTGTGAAACAGATGCTTCCTCTAAAGCTTGTCTTTCCCTCACTCTTCATTTAGCAGCTACAGTACTGCACRTCTCTGTCGGCAAAGGAGATGCTGATAGCATCAGTGAAATGTTTCGTTGAAAAGAACAAGTTATAGTGTGGTTTTAACCAGGTCTGAAGAATGGCTGCAGGGAGTCGTGCTGAATTACCTTATGGCACTGACGATCCTGAGAGATGTAAAGGAATGTTGCATAAAGAGAACAAACATGAGCTTATGCATTCAGGCACTTCTGGCAGGACCTCTAAATACAAAGTCTTGAGTTAAAAAATAATTAGAAAAAAACCCTGATGGTGGGAGGGGAATTAAATAAATGCCTGGTAGCTCTAGGATGTAGAATGCTGTTTCTGAATAGCTGTCCTTGTCTACATAGATGCACATAGGGATGTTCAGTGGGTTTACCTTGCTTTATTTTTTTAATATGAAGAGTGGATGCATACTAGAACTCAGTGCTTCAGATATTTTAAAATAATGTATATACACCCTCCATTTGTAGATCCATTTTTCCATGATATGGACTGTAGGAAGAGTTATATCTTTCACACTTCTGTTGGTATCTTGAGCAAACTCTTTTCATAAGAAAGACTAATTCTTATCCTCCTTTGAGGATTTTTCCCTACTTTTGTAGAGTTCCCCGGCCTCAGAAATCACTAGTGAAGTCAAAGTGGGACTCTTCAACAGATTCCCGGTACTGTGCGTTGTGTATGGTGCGCTTAAGATCTGATAGTTGAATTAGCTGTTGTCAGAGGATATCCTTTCCTAAGACATATATAACAAATCTTTCCTATGTAGTAGCTGTATCTTTTTTTGAAGCAGTCTTGGAAGAATTCTTGTTGGAYCCATGTACAATAAACTAAATGCACAATTAAGCAAGTAGTGATTTCCTTCTCTGCCCCCCAGCTTGGAGAATAAGAATGTCCATGTCTTTCTATTAAAAAAAAAAAACAAAAAACAAAAAACCCCCCCACACTTATAAGATTACAAGCCTCTTGAAAGCAGGCTTGTGTTTGAAAGATGTGGTTTTGCATTACCTTTGGAAACTGCTAAGGGAACACAAATTGAAAGTGTGTCATTTGCTGTGAAAACATGTCTGATTTCCCYGAGTTGGGAGGCTTGAGAGAGATGATATACTGAATGTCTTGATTGAATGCTTGGAGGTCCACCCTCTTTCTCTACCAGTGTGACTTCGGTTTTCATATTTTCTATATTTTTCTGAGTTTCCCAGTAGGGAGGCAGTCAATCACTGGACAGAATGGTTTTTACATGGAAATGCAATTCTTATATGGTGTTGTCTGCTAAGATGAGTTTTAAGCAGTACATGAACAGTGTCATCTGCTGCTATTTGCCCTAAATAGGCTAGCTCCTGTTGTTTGGTTGGTGGGGCTGCGCCATGGGAAACTGCAGTGTGGACAAGGTGTCAGAGTAAGGGTTTAGCCCTTGGAGTTGGAGGCAGTGAAATGTGTGCCAGAGGAGCCTGGCTCATGAAGCTGGCTTGTCTTTGGTAGCAAATGCAGCCTACTGTTCAGGAAGACAGCAGGGGAGCCAGATGGCTTCCCCTGTACCTGCAGGGAGCCTAGCTATAAGCAACTTCAACCTCCTCCAAGGGCTGCCCCTTGGAGTGGTGGTTGGGAAGCGGTGCTGCCGCTACAGCAGGCACCTCACCCCGTGAGGTGCATGGCTGTCCTGGGCTCGGCGTTGCACTGCTGTGGCGCTCACTTTCCAACCCAGCCCGTTGAAAGAAGCAGCTACTTAATTAAAGCRTGACAGTTGATGCTAGAGGATGTTAAAATGTGAAATGGAATACTCCTTGCCAAATACTGGGGTTATGGAGACTTGGAAACTCATTAGTACAGAATTTTATTTGTAATACATGTACAGCCTGTTTTGTAGGACCCATTGAGTTTGGCTTTGTTTTATTCTGGGTTTCTACCTTGCTGAGTTGTTATTTCAGCCTCACATAATGTTGATGGAAATTCCCTGTTCAGTGACAAAATTATCTGAGGAACAAGGCACTAAGCAAACTGTTTCTCCACCAGGAGCTGCTTCAGGGAGCTGCTGATGAGAAACCCTCCTTTGCATGAGGTGTTTGGTTTGAATCTGATCACATCAGTCAAACTTTAACCACCTGATGAGCTGTTCAGTGGCCTGTAAGGAATATGGTAGGCATTTTATACTGTTTCTTGTTAGTTTTTTACAGGATACTGCTATGAATCTTGCAGCCCTGGCARCTTCATTGGTAGTCTTAGAAAAGTCTAATATTAAATAGAAACAATCATCTGGATAACTGCATAAATATTTTGTACAGTGCTTAAACAGTTCATAACAAGGCACAAATACCACCTTGCTTTTGTGTTGGATCACATTCTTACCTCTCTGAGATCAAAAATTGTTTAACTACTAGCAAATGAATGAATTCACAGTACCTGTCAGTTTTGATTAAGCATGAAAAGTCATGCTATTTTTTAACATATGTATAAAGTGTCAGACCACCTGAAATGTGAAGTACTTGGTTTTTGTGCAGGGTTATCAGGAGTGGGATAGAATTTTCCCCTCTCTTAGGGTTGACTGAGATGAGTAACATGGGGTCGCGTTGCCCTTTTTCCTTGCTGTGCTATAAGCAATGGTTAACCACATTTGTGCAGTTTGCTGTAGAGCTGCTCTTTGGAGATGAATGTGGTTGGTCAGTCAACCACGTACACGAGTTAGTAATGTGTAGATTCAGAGTTGTTAGAATTACTTAAAATCCTAATCTTTCTTCAGAAATTGAGCTGTAAACCATGGTAAGAAGTGACATTTCTGTCCCTAACTGAACAATCATGTTCATGAATTGTACCCTTTTAAGCGGCTTTTCTTGAAATTCTCAGTTAACCTGCTCAAAGTCAGAAGAGACGAGGAAGTGAAGGAGCAGGCAATGGGGGATCCAAGGCTGGGAAGCTATTAATGAAGTGGCTGTGAGACTTCTCTTGCAACTACCCACGGACATGAGCAACAACTGCGTAACCCAAAACRGTGCTTGATTAGTAAGGGTTTGGGGGTTTTTTGCAGATAAGCCTGACTTGTGTGTGTGATTATATGTTAAGACCGCTCCTACCTGCTTACCAGTGATGCTGAAGGGGTTGCTTGGGAACCAGACAAGGAAGACAAGTCCCTACTCTGAAAACTGTTTGGATTAGTCYAATCTATGCTAGAGTACATACAGTCTGAGGAAAGTCATGAACTGCTGAACGCTAGAGCAGCCTGGACAATGCTGAGCTCCTGTTTGGTCTAGGTAATTAGCAGTGGATTCCATTGTGAGACTCGTCCCCGAGCTGTTGAAACAAGGGGGTTTGACATGCTAACAGTCCCTAGTATGTCTGATGGTCTTGCTTTACTTTATGCATATTTATGGCTTATCTTTTTCAGTTTTTTCAGTTTAATGTTAAACTGTACATATGTGCAGAAGTCTATTTTGATGTACAAAAAATAAGACATCTCAAAGATRCCCTTCCAGGTGACATTTTTCTGGATCATTGGGAGTAGCTAGACAGGACCTTATTAAGGAATGAAGGGGAAGGCCACGAGGGGAAGGCTGTTGATGTTAACTTCTCCTTGTTCTCTTGTACTTTTCTGAAAGTCTTTATAGAGATGAATTGTATTTTCAAAGCAAATAATGCATTTTGAGGAAAGGCTTTCATTCTGTCTGATGTATCTCATGATGTTTCAGTAGCACGTCCATTCAGTGCTGAGCATCTGCTGTGGTGTTGACCTTCCACTGGAGAAAGTCAGTGGTTTTGCCCTGCATGAGGGTTTGTAACTTGGGCCTCAGTAGCTTTCTCCTGCACACAAAGGTTATGTTTGGATACTGTCGCTTTAGAAGGCTTTGTGAAATAACATACTTAGCTACAGCAAAGGCCTAGGTTTTCTCTCTTGGCACTGCTGGTGCTGAGGACTGCTTGCTTACTCATCCTCTTACTCAGAGCCTCCTACTAAAGGCTCAGCAGAGCACAGGGGAGGCCCTTGCTCCGCTCCCTGTGGCTGTGCTGCTTCCTGGCAATTCCTGCTGGGCAGCAAGCACGGCTGCAGGAGCTGCCTAGAAATGGCCCTGCGCACGAGCTGTGTTTGTCCCCTTCTTGATCTCTTACACCATGTCCTCCCTGAAACTGAATTCCCTTTGGTGCGTGCAAGCACCTCTGTGAAGAGAAACCTGCTTTTCRGAGACTTGGCCTTGTTGCTGCATAGCCCAAAAGTGGGGAGATTTTGAAGAGCTGTGGGAGTTGCTTAGGGGAACAGTTTTCTCCTGGGGGAGCAGAGGGCTATATGCTGCCTGAGCTGCTCTACTGCCACTGCGCTAAACTGAAGCAGGGAGGGCAAAAGCATGTAATAAAAAATTACATTCTAATGACTTAACATCATACCAAAAAGCCACAATGGCCTTTAAAAGATTCTTTAACGGAAARCTGAGATGTCCCATCATGCAGAATTTTATTCTTCCCTAAATACAGGTGACTCATGCTAATGTTAGCTTTGAATTGCCTGAGTAGGGTCTGAAATGGGGACAGCTATGGTTTTACCTATAAGTAAACCTTCATGCTTTGGAGTAAATTTCACATTGTCTCAGGGTAATTTAATTTGTTGGTAATTAATAACACTGATATAGGTGGATTATTAGTTTCTATACTAAAATTGTCTTGCGGTAAGCAACGTACTGCCCTCTGATTTCCTGTTGATGCTGAAATACTGTAATRTAATGGCCTACTGTGCTCACTCATGGACATCCAGAAATAAATAAACCTAAGGAAACAGCCTGTTAAAACACAGTTTCAGCATAATTACTAACACTTTATATGAAGTACTATTTGTGCTATTTCATGTAATCAAAAGATATGAAAGATGTAGATTTTAATCGTTTTTTGTGGGAGAGGCTTATTAAAAAAGATCTTGAGGGATTAAAGAAGGAGAACAGAAGAGATAGTCATGTTAGTGAAGCATCTTTAAAATTTTTTTACATTTTTATCACAGTATAATCTTTTGGTATGTGATGACAGAATAAACAGCATCTAGAGAATATCCTTTGCAGTGCTTTATACCTATGATAAGAGTTTATTTTTCCTGTTGCATCTGGTTATATTACATATTACTAAGTTATATTATGTCCTATTATGTAACCTAGAGCCCCAACAATGAGCAAGGGGCTGGGGGGCTGAGCAGAAGCATCTGTCATCTAACATAAATATGGCTGAAAGAAATCAGCAGCCTAAATTTTTCTGTGTAACTGTGAATATATGGTCAGAAAACAAGGCAGGTTTAGAAGCCTTTGCAGCTGCAGTACTAGAATTTCTTAACCACAGAGTAAAATTGCAAATGAGATTTAGAAAATTGTTTGTATGGGGTTTTTTAATAGACAATACTAACAGCATGTATTCAACCAAATTTGAATATGAAAAATAAAATTAGGTTTAGATTACAGTTAGTGTTTTTCTGAAGTTGCATTTTGAAGCCATAGCTTCTGTGCTAAAATTTTGTTTCAGAATYGGTGGGATTTATACGATCTATTTTTCTAAATTGCCTTTTTTCTACTGTAGTCTTATACTTCTACTCCTTCACTTAAAATCTGGGTGCCATACAGTTAGGTACATGTGTGCAATACTCTTCACAAAAATAATTCTGGGGTCTGATCCTTTAKATGTGAACTGCCAGCACGTATACCCCATACCTCTCCTGGCTAAGAATAATTGCAATAAGGCAGATTCATGGAATCGGAGCTTTGACCTGGCCAAGGACAGTTGGCCATCCCAAAGTTCAATGTCTGCAGTTACAGGATATATATACTAGCTGCTTTATTGTGACATTCAGATGACACTAGTTCAGTATAAACTAATACTGAATGGACAGCACAATGTATAGTGTTTGTGCCTTGTAGGTTTGCCACTTCCAAAATCTTTGTGTTTGTGTTGCTGCACCCCTCAAAATACTGATCTCTTTGTAGAAATCAGTCTGCTGCCTAGCATCCTTCACTGACAAACTTTTCATGATCATTGCAAGCAAAAGAGAAAAACATTAAAAAAAAAAAAAAAAAAGCCTTAAGGTATCAAATCTGTATTCCAGCTAGTACCCCATTCATCTCTGCAAGAACTGTTGAATTCTACTGATGGGGCCGTAAAGGGCAAAACCATATATCAGCTTGACCTGAGGTCAGACTGCAAGAGCAATCTAATTAAAACACCATGAGACAGACAAGGTTCTAAAACCTTCTAGACTTCTTTCCTTAAACGGAAATCCATGCGACTGTTCTGTTTTTATCAGAACCTAGGAATGAGTTTGGTTATTTTTCCCTTTGGTCTGTGAGGGTGAGGATCGTGAGTAAGCTTTGGTCTGTGAGAAGGAAGCCAGGAGGAGCTCAGTGAGTCATGAAGCGATTTATGTTGCCCAACAGCTTTTCTGTTTCTAATCCAAGGGTCTCTTGTAGTGCAGTCTGTAAAATCTTCCGTGCACAGAAACATCACTGGAGTGTCTTGGAGAGAGTATCCGCATAACTGAGCATGTGGGGAGCAACTTGTAGGAAGCCTTTACCTGGCTTCTGGGCCGTTTGAAGTAGAGGACTCTATAGTTTGATGGATCTCTGACTCAGATATGGCTGATACTGTCATCARTGAATAAAATCTCTAAAGAGAGCCTTAAATTTTATTTTGCATTGAGGATGTTCTCGGAAATGCACAATTTGATATGGCCAAGAAACAGTATAAAAGTTGACTTTTTCAATGAAGTAATTTTCACATAAAATAAATGTCTGTTGAAGTATTTTATGCTGGTTTCAATCATGGAGGGGAAAAAAAAAGTGCCCACAAATTTCTGGCATACCTTGTTGGTTAAATCAGCCACTAACAAGTGGAGGATGCAGATAGGAAGTTGCAGATTAAAAGTTTATTGCTATGGAGTATTTGCATAGAAGCCATTCAGTACTCTAAATGGTGAAGGCCAAGACATAGGCACCAAGGCTAAAATCAGTGTTTGTATGTGCCGAGCTCTATGATGTATATCTTGATAGGACTGAATTTGGCCCAGATGAATGTCACTTATTTTAAATGTAGTAACTTTTACTTGTTAAGGATGTGGAATAATACCCTGAAATCTGAATATTACCTTGAGGCTTTTCAAAACTACGTGGTGCCTCTCTGTCTGCAGAACGGTGGCAGAAGGTATTTATTGTATCTTTGAGGCATTCTTGATGAGTTGTGCCAGAAACAGTGGAGAGTGTCCTTTAGTATACTTGTTAAGCTGGCTTGGAGAGAAAATCAAAACCAAAAACTACCACAGCATTTTCTTTTGGGAGAATGCAGTTTTGGTAAAATCCATTGTGAGAATCTTTCTATTTTGATGAAAAAGTGTTTTCATTTTTGTCTTGATTGTATCCAGTTGTTTTGATTAATGTCAGGTTGTTTTGTTTCACTTTCATTGTTTTTATTACAACATGTATGTTTTAAAACTAATTTAGATAATATTTCATGTTTGAGACTTTGATTTACTATTTTACATGAGACTCTTTAATAATACAAAATGAACATGATTTAGTAGCCTTAGCTTTAGTCTTTTGTTTCTTTTAAAGCAGAACAAATCTGAAATGTCAGAATTTCCTGTAGAATGAAAAATCTATTTTCAGTCTCATTATTTCTAATTTGTTTGAAACTGCAGAGCAGGGAAGGCTTTTTGAAATAAGGTGGAGGAGGGACAGAATTCAGATTAAGAGCATCTGCCTTGAATTTCTCAAAGATTTAACTTGAACTCTCATTGAAGTGCTTCGTTGTGCCTTTCTGAGAAAAAGCAAAATGTCAGTTTACTCCTTCATGTGATATGTATAGKTTGGAGCAGAATCCCCCTTTTGAGGGGGAGAGCAGAATTGCGTTTTTGGGAAGGGGGGGAGCCACCTGGCCAGCTGAATGAGTTAGCGAGCAAATACTGAACAGGCAGGGAGGAGGAGGAAGATGGAAAACACGGGTGCCGGTAGCCAWGTACGTAGCTCTCTCGGAAGCGAAAAGCCTCCGCGGTCCCCTGCGTAGCCGAGTGCCCCTCTCCTCCCCCCAGCACCCTGGGGGAAGGCGGCAGTAGTGGGTCTCTGGGGCTGCGAGCTGGCGGGGTGCGGGGGCGCCCGGGGGTGCGCAGGGCTGCCCACAGGCCTGGGGCAGTTTGGCGGTGCCTGGGCCCCAGAGGTGGCAGCTGAAGAGCCCTGCGGTAGGGAATTGGGCACAAAAATTCAGACACCTGACTGAGATCTGCAACTTCACAGTCGGTATGAAAACCAGCACCAGGAGACAACTGCTCATGTTGCTGCTGCTGTTGGAATAGAGTACACGCCAGCTTCTTAATTTCTTACTGTTATTGTCTCATTAATTTTTGTCTCAAGGCTGTGTAGTATTTTATTACCTGCTTTTGCCAATATTTGCTATAAACACCTACTGAAGCTTCATATGGAAGTGTTCACACTATTGGCTTTCCAGGCTAGACTTCTCAATTCAGACTTGCCATAAAATGCAGTTTGTGAGATAATTATATTAGTGAGAGGGAGAGAACTGCACTCTGTAAAATGCTTTAAAAGCCAGAGTATAATTAATTATGAAGCGACCTCTTAAAAAGAGTAGATTTATTTCTTTTTCTTTAGCATGAATTAATTTCCTGATAGAGATTCTGGATTGCCATCAAAACAGAATCGAATCTGTTACTGTCTGTGTCGCTATTACTGTATCCAGCAGTGTTTTCCCACTCGGATAGGATGCTTTTTGTGGAGAGAGGGCTGCTCAGAGGCCAGAGCTTTCCAGCATTTAACTTACCTTCCACGTGTTGCAGTGCTGCTGGTAACTATTGACGCGCTGAGTATAACGTACTAGAAACTGTAATGAGACTAACAGCTCCCTTCACATAAGTGACCACGTGCCAACGAGGAGGTGTCAGCTGGCTCTGACCAACTTGTTCCCAGCTCTAATTAAGACAGAGATGAAGGAGGTTTGCAACTCTGCATTGCTGTGCTGTTGGGGGCCAAAGCCATCGATTGGGTTCTCCTTGTGTTTGTCTCTTAAATTTCTCAGCGGTATCTGCATGAAACATCAGTCCTTAAATGGATAAGCCTTGGTTTTTATTTGTTTGTTTTTGAAATGCACCGCTTCTGTGTGCAAGCAAGCTTGGTGGTGCTGGGAACGCCCTCCGTTTCTCTCCGCTGCTGCTGGCGATAGGCTTGAGCTCCGGGCTGCTCATCCCCTGCCAGGACGCGAACCTCTCGGGGCTTGGCGATGGGCGGCTGCGCGGGGAGCTCATCGGGCAGCGACCCCGCTGGGGAGGAAGCAAAGCAGGCTCCTTCCCGATTCACGGGTCTGAGCGGTGACTGCAACTGCGAGGTGAGCAGACTGTGAACGAGCGAGGAAACTGAAATATCTCACTGGAACTGAACCTCCTTTGAAAATGTATAAAGCAACTGGAGGAGGTTTAGAAGGTGCTTTGCATTTCTTCTGAAGCCACGAGTGACTCAAATGGGAAGACAGTAGCAGAGCTTTAATGAGAGTATGAGCAGCTTTTGAAACTCTCTATTTTTAGCAGTTTTAAGTTAACTTGGGCCAAGAAGGCAAATGAGCAAAACATATTACAGAAAGCTTGAAGAGTAAGAAACAGAAGAATTAAAGGCAAAAAGCTAGGCTAAAAATTTAATGAGCTGTGAGATTCTCTAGCAATGCATCCTTGCGAAGAAACCAGGCTGTGGTTTGTATCTGCAACAATATAATACTGGATTCCTGGAAAATCTGGAATTCATGTTTGGTAACATGCTTAGATTTTGCCAATTGGCAGTTACCCAAGCCAAAATAAAGGATGGGCAGTGCTCTGATGCTGTGGATGTAGTAGAAAATTGCAAATACTTAAAGAAAACCTAGAGCAGAAAGGTATTTGGAGCTGAAAGTCAGGTTAACTGTCAGCCTTTGGAAAAAAAGGAAAAATTGCAGTGTGCAGCATGAATTTGCAAGGACCAATAGAACATGTCCAGTATACGTAGATAACAAGGTGGTGAGCTCAAAGTAATCCTTTTAGAAGCAAAGAATGAAAGGATGTAATAGAAAATGAGAGGGACGTTTATGAAGTAAATGGAACTTGTACTGATTTTAGGGTAAACATGTCAGTACAGTACCAGGAAAAACAGTATCATCTAAAGAAAAGCACAGGGTGAAAATCAGGCTTAGCAGTAGCTGTTTTCTCCATATTGTAGAAGTATTTAAAGACATTGTCTACATAAGGAATAAGAGCAATAATGGTTTGTTACGCTGCTGGGGGAGAAAAGAGGATCCACTCAGGCCACTTTTAATTGGCTTAAACTCGAGCATTTTTCAGCAATGTATGGATTTAGACATATTTTAGCCATTATTCTTAATTTAACAGSACAACAGAAAAGAAAACAAGTATGGTGGAAAATAATACTCCTCCTAAGATGAGTGCAAGGTTATACTTTGATCTGCATTTAGAACTGAATTACAGAGCTACAGTAATTACACCTCAAAGGTCACCCTCTGCTGATTTGTTCAACAGGAGAAATGAAAACAGGAATAGTTCACTTCCCACGAGGGGGGAACTGGTGACGGAGGTGCTGCAAAGTACACGTCTGAAGAGACAGGGAAGAACGGCAGAACACAGTATGACTGAGTCTCAGGTGCTGCTACAGCTTATGAAAATGACTTGCATTTTTCAAAGATTAGAAACAAGGGTTGGAAACTGCCAAATTATCATAAGGCATGACTCTGTGGCCATATGTCGTTGCAGCACTGGACAGCAGTGTGATGTTACCTCATGTGGAGCATTGCTTTGAACAAAACTAAACAAAAAATTAATTGAAGCAATTCCCAAACCTTGCCTTTTTGGGGACCCACTTTATGCTTTAGACTGTTAAAGTTTTCTCCATTTTTTTTCTTTTATCTTCTGTGGGGCATTACTTCCTGTGACACTTCTGGCAATTTTTGCAAAGATAACCGTGACATTGCACATGGGGTAAATGAGCGTGTGTTTGTGGGAGAGTGTGCGTTGAAGGAGTATAAATCCATCCACTGAGCCCTGATGCAGTGATACCTTCAGTCTTTTTTGTGTTCTGAATAGGACATGCTTCTGCTTTTTTAGCATCTATCAGCAGTGCATGTATTTTGTTTCCTCTTTCTCTTGATGTTTATCACACTCCTTCAATTCTCATGTACGGTATCAAATGCCATTGCACAGTCTATTTACACTTAGGGAATTTGTCTGCATTAGGCCAGTAAATTTTTTAAGCTGCTCCTGTGGATAACTGCTTTCTGTTAGCTCCATCACCCTGGATGCTGCATGCGTAATACACAACGCTGTACTAAAGTGGTGTTGCAGGGTGGAACAGGAAGGATAATCGCAAGTGTTAGATTCAGAAGCAGTGCTATTGGTATATCCCCACTGCTAAAATTAGAGCTGCGATGGYAAAGGAAAATATTGGAGTGATATTGCTTGCGCCACGATGAACAGACAGAGCTGGAGGAGCGCTGGGGAAGACTGAGTAGCTACTGTGCCCTGCCAAGCTGGGGGGAGACTATCGCAGAGCTGGAGGGTTTTTCCTGTTTTCTTTCTTTCTTCCAAGGCTTTGGTACCATTGAAATGGGTTGGGGGGGAGGGAGGAGAACTGTATACAAAATCTGTTGTAAACATCTCTAGGCAGGTTTTTTGAATTCCCGCCCTCTCCCCCCCCCCCCCCTTAGAAATTCAGTAGTTTTAATGCTGTCTACAGTATTTGGAATAGGATTTACTCCTTAGGATTTACCCCTTTGAAGTCTGTGTTGAAGTATGGTGAGTAATAGTGTTCTCATACTCTGTGTCCCACTGATTTTTTCCCACTGTGAGTGAAATCTCTTTGGAAGTCAAATATCCAGTAGTATCCAGTAAAGTGGTGCGGCAGCGCTGTAGCTGTAAGGGCAGGGAGGCAGTTGGGGGTAAGAGGCCTCCAGCAGCAAGGGCTGGGGAGCAAAGGACTCTCAGGTGTGTTGGCAGGTGATATAAGAGTGTTTATGGAGCGCTGACCCAGATTATACCTGACGGTTGCATTTCTGCTCTTCAGCTGCTGAACTCAAAAAATGCCTAAACAAGGAGTGACTGGACTATATTCAAGTTGTTATGAGCTATTTACTGCCCAGTCTGTTTGCCAGCCTGCTTTGTTTCTATGCTGATCATGCTTGCTACATCTTGGGTGCTTCGTTGAACAACAGRCATAAAATTAAGACTAGAAGCATTTTTATGTAGTTTGTTTTTTAGTGATCTGAGGATTAAAGGAGAAACCTCAACAAAAAAAGAACAAAAAATTAAAAAAAAAACCTGGCAGTAGAGAGAGAAAAATCTTAAAAATAGTAAATTTTTTGAATTTGTTTAATGGGGAATTCTCATTGTGATTTAAACAGAATTCAATTTAAGTGCCTTAATTATAATATTATTAATCCTGCTGAGTACAGCTAGTGTTTCGCTTGTGTGGTTTTTCTCGTGTTTTTTTTTGCTTTTTTTCTTTGACTGGCAGAGTGTGCTTACACAGATTTTTTCTGCTTAGACACACCTCTATTCAGGCCTGATACCACTGCCAAGCATATGAAATATTTTTTTTGTTGTCATCTTTCTCAATCTTTTGTACTTTGACAATGTTAAAGGTAAAGTCAGTGGGTATTTTAAAAGCAGAAAAAATGGAATCATATGCATGAGACAGATTGGGGTGTTTGTAGTTTAAGAAGTGTTTCCAGGCGTTCCTCTTGGAGCAGTCGCAGAAAGCCCTCTCGCAAGGGCAGCAGCGCACCGCCTGGCCTGGGAACGCCACCCGCCGGGGCGCAGCGCCGGACCGCGCTCGGAGGAGCTCTTCAGCAGTGATGTCAAATTCAGCCTATCGCCGAAGAGTAAAGTAGTCCGGCATCGCCATTTGGAGCCTGCCACCTGTACACGAGGGGAATAGCAGCTGATCGCGTGACAGCGTGCACAGAGTGAAGTGTGCCATCCAGCAAGTAATACCCGCAGCCAGTCGGGGAGCAGAATTTGCTGTGGGAGAAGGTGTCCTGAAGCGCCCTCGCAAAGGGGGCTGCGAGGAGCGAGCCGCCTYTTCTGGTGCTAGCCTGGCAGCCGCACACCAAAGAGGGCAAATGACTCCCAGTGCCCAGCAGTGTGCCAGGAAAAATGCTCCCCGAGGGCTTCACAGCACTAAAAGCAAGAGAGAGACGCTCTGGTAGGTTATTATTTGGGTGAAATTGCTGTCCTGGTTGCAGAGTGGTTGGGCATGGCTCAGTCTATGACTTAAGAGGAATCTATATTGAAGTTCATCAAGCATTTTAAGTCTTTTTTGTTTGTTTTTATTTTAATTCCACKGCAGTGAGTACCTGACATATCAGGATGCACTTTGCATGTGTTAGTGTGGACTTCTGCTTCTCCCAAAGAGCGTGTCCCCCACCGGTGTGTCTGAGGTGATCCTCTTGCTTGGGACATGCGACTCCAGTGCTCATGGAGAAGCAGCCAGAGTGCAGTGGGTTAGAGAGCCCAGAGTGCTGTGGCAAAACAGAGGGAACTGTATTCTTACCAACTATTTTGCTTTTTTATTTTTATTGAAAACTATAGCATGTAGAGCTGGTAATTTATACCCATCTATCCCACCTGGGGGTCTGTTTCACAGTTAATGGAGCTGTTAGTGACAGGAGACCCAACTCGTGTTGCTCAGGCAAAAGTTGGTTGCTCTTTGGAAACAATAAGCTTTGGCTTGTATTGTTTATGCAGCTGCCCAAATAAGATGGTCTATACTGGTGTAACTGGGAAGGCCAGTGGGGGAATGTATTGATGAAAACTTTACTCAGCTGCAGTCAATCTCTGCATTTGTCCAGTGGGTTGTAGCCCATCATTTTCATAGTGCCAAATACCTGCTGAAAAATAAATATATGCATACCTCTAAATATATTTGAATCAAAGAAGGAGTCTCTGGGTACAAGCTGAGTGAGGGCGATTCCCTGGCCATTTTAACATGCACCTTCAAAGCCAAGAATGAAAGAGGCCAACAGATGAGAACAATCATCCATAATTTGTGTCTTAATTCCACTGTTTTCACAGCTTGACCTCAGAAGTAGCCATAATGTCCAGCTTTGGGAGGATAAAACTGTAGCTGGTGTGCGTGTGTGTTCATTAAGAGACCAATTTGTTGTATAGATTTAACAGGATGCAGAGCCAAGTGGGGATTGAAGTCGATTGCATGCAGCTCTGTGCTTTGCATTTGAAGCTATTTGAAGTTGTACAAATTGTATCAAAGAGAGCTTAATCACCCTCTATTTATTTGTGTATATGCTGAATCACAATGAGGGGTTAGCTATCTTATGTGGGAGATCAGATTTAAATGAGTTCGGTCTGTGCTCACACAGCTAAGATTCGCTCCACTTCTGGGACCACAAAACTATTACTTTTCAGATTTGCATGTACAATGATTCTGCATTTTGCAAGCACAGTGTGATGAATGTTTTGGCTAGAAAATATGAAAGTTATGGCATGAAAGGCATATCAAATGATTACCTTTCTGATAGAAATACAAATTTGGTGTATGAGGGAACGCAGGAAATGTAATATATTTGTACTTTAGTAAAGCATTTGATACTGTTTCATGAAATCTTTCTTGAAAAATTAATTCAAATTGATTGTGATGGAGATGCTGCCATATGATCTAAAAACTGGCAGAGCATCTATAARCAAAGAATAATGCTAAATGGATATGGCTGAGCTCTGGGAAATGCCTAACCAGGGAATAATATTAGCTCTGGTCTAATATTTAATGTCTTTGTTAATAACCTAGAAAATAAAGAATATTAACTAAATTCTATGGAGGTACTGAACCAGCTTCAATACGGGGGAAGATAGTTAAATAACACAAGAGGGTATTGAGAGTTATTAGAAATGTGAATGAAAAATAGGAAGAAGAGATGGATGTTGAAAAGCATAATCTAAATCGTGACCAAAAGGAGGATTAATAAATAACCAAACTCAGAACAAGCTTACAATGAAATTTAGGGAACAGGATTTGCCTCCTCCAATTAACTCGAATTGATTGAAAATTGAAGCAGCTTTTCTTTTGGGGCTTTTCTGTGTTAGGCTCTTAAACAAAAAATGATCAGTACTTGAATTGAAATGTACTCATTGTACTGAATTGCTAAATGCAGAAATTGATGGCTACCTGGAAGCTTAAATATAGATTCCCCTTGTGGCCAGTCCCGAGTGTGGGTCTCCTATTCAGAATGTGACTCCTTGCTGGGTATTTTGGCTTCTGTTGAACTTATGGCCATGGCATTGCATGTCTCATGCTATTCAGGTGGTGAAAAGTTGTTTTTTGCTTGTGGGKTTTTTTTATTATTATTTTTTTTGAGAGAGAGAGCAGGAGAGAGTGAAAACTTAAAGACACCAAGACCTTTCCAGTATTGCCTGTACTACTTTGTTCTATTACTGATAAACTATATATTTATATCCAAATCTACAAGACTCTTATTTTCTTCAAGAAACATCAAGAGAAAATAGAAAAGAATGCTTTTGAAAAATGGACTTTCTTGTGATTTTTATGTTATTGAGTTCAGCAGTGGCTGATATTTCTGTATGAGAAAGCCTGCGCTTGGATTTGTTATGCATTTCAGTGCTACAGTTGTGAGGAGTGTACGTCTTTTCAGAGATAAAGCTCCCATCGTCAGTGGTGCTCCTGCGTGTGAGGAAAGTGATAGTCGGAACCACTGAAATGCAGTGCCTGGGAGAGGTRTGGTTGTACTCTCCAAAGACTTGCCCAACATCTCTTACAAGATGCATCTTTCAGGGCTCTTTCAAAGCACCCCCGTGCGTTCCTTAACATACAACTCAATTTTTCAGACAGTTTTCCTTCTGATGAATAAATGCATCTTGGGATTAACACTTTTTCTACAAGAGATGTCTGACAAAATGAATATGAATGAAATGGAGTATATAAAAATTCCTCTCTGGCAGTGTACAAGTAATCAAAGAAAACGGCAAGGTCGCTGTGTATTAATTCTCTTTGTATTGTCTGACGTTGACCTTTTCCTGTGCTGTATCCTAATTAGTGTATGCAGACCTGCTGAGTTGTGACTATACATTCTAGGAACATGCAACCTTTTCTCTGAGGTCTTGGATGTCTTTGATCATCCCATAGACTAGAGTTTCTGTTCACGTCCTTGATAATTATGGACGAAGTGAGTTTGGCACTTTTCTTGCTTAACATAGTTTGCCTCTGATTGATGGGTGCTAGTGTTACTAAAAGATGAAGCTAATCAGTATTTCAAGTCTAGAAATGCATAAATCCTGATTAACAGTGGGGAAAATACCTCCATATGTTTTCAATAATTAAGATGCAGATTAGTATATAACACCCTACTTATGATTTTCATCTCAGGAGGGCACCAACCAACTGCAGCTTCATTGGACATGGATGGTTTTTAATATAGCAGCAAAGAAGGGGGGGGGAATTGTTTAAAAATAAAAATAAATGATCAACTGAATTTTAGAAAATGTGAGACTTAGCTATAATGTTATGATCTTTGCTCATGTAAACAGAGTGGCATCTTTGATATCAGAGATTACTTGTGTCCTAGTAATGAGTTCTGCACAGCTCAGGTAGGGATAATATCAACAAGATTTAAAAAAAAAAAAAGATTTCATTAAAAAAACTAATTTTAATGTTTACTAAGAATTAACTTTGTTCTATTTATTGGCTATAATCATTCTACATTATATGCAAAACTTCAACAACTGTAGAGAAGTTATTTTCATCTAAATTATCTGGGAACATTCTACAAATGTGCTGAGTAAGGATTTGGATCTTGGGATAATATTAGATAAGCCTTGCAGATGTTGCAAAAGCATTTTTGTTCTGCTATCATATGCAGTGATGTGAGCTCATATTTCTAGGAAGGTAGATTGTCTATCAGACATCCATCAGATAGGAGTGTGTGTGTGAGGAGTTGTGATTTAGTAAACAGTGTGGGTCGTTGCTTTCTATGATTTCTGCATATAAGCTCAGAGATTTGTAGCAGCTGAGAGCAGCATATTGAGTAATGGAGAAGGAGTTGCACTGTGTTGGTGTAAGCAGGTTTGCAGCAGCGTGCTGCTCAGTCGTGTGGGCTTCAGAAAGGATATGGGCAAGTCACTATTCAGTAAAGAGCTGCTAGAATGATTTGACATCTGATAAGTTTCTGTTGCTCTAAGAAACTAAAGAGTTTTTTTGATTAAAAAAGTGCATCATAGCCTTTGTGTAATGACTTGGGAGAAGGTATTTCTGATAGTAAAGAGCTCTGGACTCTTGTAGACAAAGCCCTTACAAAACRGAGAACCTGAAGTTAGAAACTTGAGAATAAGAGAATAAAAGAAAATTTTTGAAGGGGTAAGCAGTGATAAAATGTTGGCTCAGTGAAGCTGAGCACATGGTGCATCTCATTCTCTAGATACGATGCAAGAGTCGCTTGATAACATTTCATAGCTATACRATGCAGCAGGTCAGACTAGATGACTAGAATGATCTCTGTCTGCCCTTAAAAACAGCTAGTGTATTAAAGATGGCAGGTTTATTTAAAGGAGAAAGTATTAGTGTGTTGTGTTTTTTTTTTTTTTCTTTAATGAAATTCTACCTGATTTTACCAAGTGATGATTGACAGCTTATGTGCAAATGATGGTGAATTTTACATAGCTCATTTGGGGGGATATAAGTATTACTGAGTTCAAGATTCTTGCTGCAGAGGCCAGAAGGGAAACCATGATCTGCATGTTATAATGTCAGCAAGGCTTTGATGAGCATCTCATCTGACCACCTGCATGCAGCAGCCACTGATTCCCCCGCCCCCGCAGAGGAGAAGAAAATTTATCTTTTAGTCAAGTATTTGATCTTATTTTAAAGAGCCAGAACAGTGGCAAGTGCCTTTTCCCCTGTCTGCTATGATGTTTAACTGCCGTCGTTGCTGAAAGTCCCATCTCTGGGTGGAAAAGGTGTGGGCAGCAGATACAAATGGGCTGCTTGTGTGGCAACTGCAGGAAGGGAGGATGTGACCCTGCAGCCTGTGTGCCGGTGACTGGTCCTGTCTTGTGCATGGTGGCCCAGGGCAGCTGCTGCTGCCCGGGTTATTTCTCTGGGAGCGTTTGCAAGCTGCAGTGAGCTGGTAATTTCTCCAGAGACTCCTAGTGAACCTGGCCTTAAGATTGTCACCGACACGCTTTGTATGGAAAATCTCATTATAAAAATGTGTGAAGTGCTTCTCTCCAGTCTGTTATCTGCTTTTGGAGGTAGCTCTAACTAGACTCCTGAAGTCACAAGTTTCTGAAAGAGTTTGAGTTCTAGAAGTGTTGGTCTAAGTTTATACTTGTGCGGATCAACACTGAATAGCTTTTTCTGCTTTTTCTTTGATAACTAAATGTAACAGATTTCTGCTCTGCTATAGGCAGTGCAGTGTCTCAACTGAAACTGCTTGAACAGAATAAAGAAGCAATGGTTCAGCAAGATCTTCCCTTATTTACTGAGAGGTTTAAAATATGCTAGTGTGCCCAGTGGCAGAACGATAATGACGAGTGTGTGTGTTTATATTTCTGTATGGCTTTGTACTGGAACTGTCTTCAAGCTGTAATTCTAAAGCTATAGTTTAAAACTGTTAAGTATTGCACATACTTTATAGATATATATTCTAAATATTATTATAAACATTGTTCATGTGAGATTTATTCCAAATATTACAAACTTTGGGATACTGAAATGAAAGACTCTTCAAGACAAACTAGTTTAATAATCAAAATGATTCTTGTATGTGATTTCACTTGAACTTCTCCACTTCAGCACCGTAGACCCCATAACCGTGCGTTCATCTTATGACTGTTGTTGTCAGGTACCTCTCTTCCTTCCCTGTCATTTCCCGAAACTAAAAAGAAACTTACCCTGGTGATTTTTCAGTCAACTGTCTGCAGATCTTTGGGCGGGCGGGTGGGGGGGACTAGGGGCGACTGCTAAGGCTTTTGGGAAAGGTAGCTAAGTAAAACAAGTTGACATTTGCTGTGTAACAGTTTGTGTGAAGTTTCCGCTGTCTTGTCCCTCTGCTGGCAAATGATCTTGCAAGATGGAAAACCACTGACCAGAATTAATGTGATCAAGACTTATAAGGTTTATTCACAGAATCATTCATTTTGTAATGTTAATGTGAGACAGATTGCTACAAGTGTCCAAAGACTCCAATGAGTTAAATATATAACTGTGTCAGTTTGCTTTTAGTGATGCACCTCACAGCTGCAAATGATTGCCATTGTATTGTACAACATCTGGAACCTCCAAAATCATATATTTTTTATTTTATGTGGCTTGTAAATACGGGAAGCTGACTTGGGACCTGGGCTGTACAGTCGCCATGGCTCACTGCAGAGGAGCCATGGCTCAGCCTGCCTCTGTTTGGCTCGGGCTGCTCCGAGTGGGATTTTTCCAGAGGGCTGGTTCCGCAACCCTGCAGCCTGTGCGGACAGTATCGCCTGCGAGCCAGGTAGCTGCAAAGCCTGGCTAACTCTTCAGGCCGTCCTTCGTCAGATGTCGCTGATAAATGAAGCCTCTGAAAGACATAGGTTATTTTCTTTTTATCTGTCATCCTTTCATTTTTGAAGTGGTGTTGAGCCAAGTACAGGAATATCATCAGTTGTTCCGATTTGAATCAGGCTGACCCTGATGGGCAATGTGCGAGTTGAACTGAGTGCTCTTGAGATGCTATTTCAATAAGGAAAAACAAGCATACAAATTRCATTGCTCGGAGGTATCTTTTGGCCTTCCTGAACTTTGGATGTAGAACAATTCAGACTTCTGAGAATAGAAATGAAGAATTAAAGTATTTCAAACTCCTGGAAACCCAGGCTAATACACAGCTGAGGTTAAAAAGCTGGCTGGAGGTGGCAAGTATCTGCTAGGCCTCCAGCTACACTTGTTAAAGAGTATGAGTTTTTGCACTGCTTGGAAAGTGTAAGATATGCAAAACAGATGTAGGGAAGTGCAAGAGGTTAACATTATGGAACAAACCTGAAATTTTATGTTCTTGGACCTAAGACACTTTTTTTGATATTATCCACTTAGAGAATTTAAACGACCTTTTTGTGCATTTTTTGAGTTAAAGAGTATATAAAGGCCGTTTAATAGGAATGCTTCARCTGATGAGCAGAATTTGAAGGCAAGAAGATTATAGTCGATGTATAGTTGACCCTTTAGCTCCTGCTAAGATTGTGCTTGTGCATAAGATTGTGCATTTTTGGTGTTAAAAACAGGGTCAATAGTTGTTTGCTACAGCAGTGGTATTTTTCACTTATTTCAAATGACAGTATCCCACTTTATTATTTTTCTCTCCTTTAAATTAAATGTGTAGAAGGGGGGTTTATGCTGTAAGAGTGGATTATAAAATATGTTAAGGAAGCATTTTTCCAAGATGGTTAAGGGGAAGGTGAGATTTCTCGGTCTCCTATGGTTTCTACAAAAAGTAGAAGCTTTTGCTGGTGTAGAGAGCTCCTCAAATGCTGGTGTTTGTTAACTGCTGTTTGCTCTTGTGCTGGTCCTTTCCACTATGAGCCCCACCGTTTGCCCCAGCTTTGCCAAGCGTGTCATTGGAGCGGGCCTGTTAAGGAGAGGGAAGGCTAATGTAAAGAGAATTCACTCTCCATTTGTGCAAATAATTTGCAGTGACAAGTTTGTAAAATTGAATAAAGTAGCAAAACGGGATGATAGATGCTTGGAGATGGAATCGCCGACTGGAAAACAAAGAAGTTATTGCAGCAGATGAGTGGCTCAGTACAAAGGAACCAGTGATGTAGCAGTGCTCAATTGGGTGCAAATGAAAAAACACCTAGACAATCAGGAAACACAAATAGAAAAACCTGGCAAGGAAATAACTTCTGGGGCCTTATAATATGTTGTTTGTTTTCACTGAGACAGGTAAAAATGTTCACCATGTTTTCTGAAAAAGATGGGTTTAAACATAGCTCAGACTTTTAAAGGAACAGAGTCATACTTATTTGTAGTTATTCAGTTTAGGAAGAATTTCATTGTTCTGCATTTCTGCAGAATATATTTTATCTTCCTATGTTTTTAACAAATGCACACATGCTTGCTCTCTAATGCACCTAAGTGTGTGTTAATAGTTATGCCTGTTGTGTAATGTGTTACTGTTACCTCCCTAGGTTTGGAGGTGTTTATTAAAGATACAGGTGAAGATAAGAGAAATTACTTCTGCAGCCTGGATGCATGAGCATCCAGTCAGGGCATGGATGTGCACACCCTTGCGTATTCACGTGGCCTGTGTTGGTTAAGAGAAGGGTTGTATGGAAATCTCTACCCAGCTTTTTCCTGTGATGCCCTCAAAGGACCCAAAGCTCAAAATCTTGCATGCTAGATGCAGAGACCTGCAGTGATTTTTCAGGGACTGTGGTTTAAGCTCTAAATTAGCCTTGCAAGACTGATGACCTGTAGGCTTCGTAGAGCTGACAAAGCAGCTTATTTGCCCCGTGGGTGCGTCGGGGGGCTGTTTCTGTTTGGCCAGTCCGAGCGCAATATGCGACTCGTGGCTATGCAGGCAGCCAGCCGCAGCGTGCGCGAGGCGTGGTGGGAAGAGCGTTCTGGGGCGACTTGCCTCTGGCTGATCAGGACTTACCTGCGCTCTGTTTGGTGACTGCTTTTTGGCTGCTGGCCAAACGGGATGTGTGTTTCTCGGCCATCCTGTTTTTAGACTATCAAAAGTGAAAGGAGTTCTCTCTGCGTGCTTTTACAAATAATCATTATTATTTGGGAAATGGACATCGGGGTGGGTAAATACGCAGCGGTCGCTTGGTGTTTTGATCTGGTATGACAGTTTTCCTAGATGTTTTACTAACTTGTCATTGTGGGGCTGTCGGGAAATGTTTACTGCTGCAATATACTTACTTGGTGTGTGTTTCTGTGCAGAATATATATGCTTTCACAGTTTTTACCACTCTGGAAAGAGATCTTGGATCTATTGTGGCTATTTCTCTGAAAACAGCAGTCAAATGCCTAGTGGCAGTCAAAAAGGCAAATAAATCTTAGGAATTCTTAGGAAGGTAATGGGGAGCAAAACAGACAACCTCATTACTCAAGTGGACGTCCCCGTCTCAAATGCTGCGTGCAGCTCTGGTTACCCTGTCTCGCAAAGGTCACGCTAAAACTGATAACACCTCGAGAAGGACAACAGGAGTGTTCAAAGGTGTGGAGCAGCCTGCACGCGAGGGGAAACATAATAGGATTGCTGCTTGAAAAGGGTGTGATGAAAGCATATTAGACCCTAGATAATACAGAAATGCAATTAGGGAATGAGAATTCCCTCTGTTTCATAATAAGGACCAGATGGGTTTCCAGTGAAAACAGGAGAACGTTTAAAATGAATGAAAGGAAGGAATTCTCTGTGGAATGCATTATTAAATTGCAGAACACATTACCACACTACATTAAAGAAGTCAAATTATAAAGGAGTTAAAATTAGTCAGTTTTTATGAAAGATGGTTCCATTGCAGGATACTAAATAAAATGGTTTGGAAGCCACCTTTAGGTTTATTGCACTAAACCACTGGAACCTCAGAGAGTCTGTAGACAGGAGTGCCGCACCACGCATGCCTTCCTGTGAGTATCAACTGCTGGCCATTGCTTATTTAAAAAAAAGGGGGGGGGGGAGGCTTATTCCATTCAGTACAGCCAATTCAGTGTTCTTTGACTGTGGTTCTTTGGTGCGCAGCTTTTAGCCTTCTTCTATACTAACATCTTTCTATGCATATTTAAAAAAATAATAATTAAAAAAAGTAAAAATTGTGCCATTCAGATATCACTTTCTAAACTGTTACTGTCCAATGCATTTAATTTATCTTTTAGATCTTTGCTGTAGAGTTTCAGGCTAGGAGGAGAGGTTCCTGTGACCTAAGTTAACTTTTTCTTCATACCTTTGCTGAGAAACAGTTTTCAGAGGAATGACAGGGTACGTAATGAACAGAAAAGTAACTGTTAACATTGTGAAAAATATTTATTAGTTASTGTCTCAATTTTCTATGTAGTGATACCAGCGAAGCAGCATATGAGAGGTGTATTTACTATGAATTGCATCAGCTAGGTTTGCTTCCTTATTTCTGTATTACAGCCRGATATTTTATATAGTATCTGAAATGAGGTATTGTTAGATGGGTCTTGCTATGTTTTCAAGAAAGCATCTCGGGACAGTGATTTTTCTTATGTTTAATCAAAATTGACTGCAGTTAACTGAGTTTAAGCATTTGCTTAGGCTTAAGCAAAACTTTGYGTGTTGAATAGGGATGAATTTTATCATACATCCACATGTTACTCTAAATGCTTTTTGAAATCACTGTGTGAATTTCTAGAACCTGTATCTTCAGAGTCAAGTTTATATAATAAGAAAGTACTTTACGCTCCCGTCCAAACTTCACGCATCTAATGTTACCTGAAGTGGTCCAAAATGTTGAGCCATAAAGAATGGGTACTTTCATTAGCACTTTTTCCCCTTTCATTAGCCCTTTCTCTGGGATTTGTCCATTTTGGTGAAGTAGTTTTAAACTGTGACCGGATACTTGAGCTATGGAAAGTTGGGGGAGGAAGGGATGTGGGAAGGGTGCAGGAGGAGTTTTTTATTCTAGCTTGCTGTTGCTTTTCCCTGACTCTGACTAGGCAGCCTGTCTTGGCTGGTACAAGATTAAATTAGGTCTGACTTTCTGAGCTGTGCTCTCAGAGATGCTGAAATCGAGAGGGCGTTATGACAGCCTAGCCAAGAGAACGCAAACAGAAGAGTGTTTTGTCAGGGGTAAGCGAATACTTCTGTGCCAGATATAATTGGTAGATCAAACGGAGCAAAATCAGCAGTGCAAACTCTGAGATGTTCCTCTTCAAAGGCCCAAGCTCTTGATGCTGTGGCAGGRTACTTTTTCCATGATTTCCTTGTTGTTTTATCCGATAGTATCTGTGAACGCAGGGATTTTATTTGATGGATGTTGAGGCAGTAAAATGAAAATTGACTGTAATTCTGCTTTTGGGGCTCAGAAAAACAGCTTTGATTTTTGTGTTTAATCTCGTCAAAGTTCCATCATAAAAGTTTAGTTTTAGTAATTAATGTTCTTCAGTAATGTGTCAGGGCAAAATACTAAGGTATGTGACATGCATATTTTTCCACATTCATTGCTGAACTACAAAAAGTATTCCAAGCAGAAGATTTGGGTACAGTCCTGATCTAAATGAAATACAAGGTAAAACTTCCTCTAAAACCAGTAGCAGCGCTGTAAAAGTTCATGATAGTATAATAAATCATTTGCCTTGTAAAAGGGTTATCCGTATGTCCTAAAACTGTTTGCATTTAAAGCATCTTATGAAGGTATAAGAAATGAGATGAGTCATAAGGATTCTGATTCTGACAATGTAGCAGTATGTGGTAATTTCTTGCTTCTCAGCCACAAAGAGCCCCTATTTCCAATTTTAAGTGTTAAATCTAATAATATGACATACATAAAGGGGGGCATATGTATCACTGAAGGGAACAAAAATCCCCTTCCATCTCAGCTGAGTGATGGTGTGAAAACCTTGTTGAAAAGTTCTGTACAAAATTTTGTATAGAATTGTTAAATGTTTCTAAGGCACTTTTAACCCTTGCCTTCCCCCGGTGAATTCCAGAGCAAGGATAATAGTATTGAATTGGATATAATTTGCTGAATCATTTTCTTTTTTTTGTGATAACGTTTTCCTAGAAATGTTACAGGCTTCTAGGGTGAAATCTGTGGCTCTCTTGAGTCTGGAACTCCGTCACATTTTATAAGATTTGTTCGTAAAGGAAGGAACCAATGCAGTTATGACTACTGCATTGACTCTGCATCGGAAACGTGAGACTGAACCAGAGCATCAGACCTCCTGCCCTACTTTGCAGTTGTGAAATATGTGCCACTTATGAGCTTGTCCGTGCTGCTTAGTGCATTGTAGCGCAGAAGAACCCAGATGACTTCAAAATGACCTAGCTCACATACCACAAGCTGATGCAGCTGTAAGCTGCACAGTGTAGACAAAATGTAAAGTCTTATACAGGTTAATATTGGTTCTGCTTTTCTGGTCTTTCCAGAGATGTCAAGATTTGGCACTAGTAAATCTTTAGAAAGCAGAAGTAGCAGAGATGGTTTGTAACCATCTCACTGCTTTTTGGTTTTGTTTGCTTTTTAAGGAACTGGTATGAGATGTTTTGCTGCAATAGTGCAAGTGAAATTCCACTCAAAACAGGAGTGCTGCAGTGCTTTTTTAGATCTCACTGCAGAGCTTATGGCTTTTACTGAAGGAATAATACATTTTACCAATGCAATACCCAGTTAAACACAGTGTCAAAACAACGTGAGCTTCAACTAAGGGAGAAGTGTTGGCTCTAGTGTACAGATATTCTTTGAGGTTGTTCAGACAATGCTRTTATAGGTAAATAAACCTTATTCTTAAACTGTCTTTCAGTATGACTGTGACAGATGACTGCAAAAACATAGGGTATTGTATCTTGTAGTGAAAAAGATCTAATCCTGGACTGCACAAGAAATACATGGCCAGTTATTTACACATCAAAAATAGTTATAGGAGTTCAGTTGTCTGGCCACTTGCTTTTTACAGCATCTGTGCTATTTTGTTTTCAGTAGCCAAAAATAATATTACATGTGTTTGCATTATGCAAGGCCTGAAATCTCATGACAAGTATAGATTTCTATTCATGCTCTTCATTGCTTTTCATTACTGTGTTGAAATATGCTATTCTCTTCGTTTGTCTGAGTAAGCTAGGAGTGGCTCTTCTGCTTCTTTCTGTCTTGTGCTTATGTGTGGAGATCAGAAATAGTTTTTCAGCTAAATCCAATTGACTCTGTAGCTGACAAAAGTTTAATTCTGTCCTAATTTGTGTAAGTGGCTTAAAGCACTGTGTTTATTGTGGCAGTTCTACTGAACTCTGAACAAACACTGGCRTTCCTGGTGAAGTAAAAAGCCTGTTATTTTGGGGTAGAGTTCCCAAATGAGGGAGCTCAGGGACTGTGTGACTGATTCAGCCACCATTTTAGTTGGCATGTGCCCAAAAGAGAGGATGGAGAGTAGCAATGCTTGATCCTAGGGGACCTGTGAAGGCCCCTGGCTGTCTCTGAGTGCCTGCATCCTGCTCGGTGGCACCCAGGAGAGGCTGTGAGGCTGAACATCAGCCCCAAGGAGTATGAAGTACCCTGTGGGAAGAGTGTCTGTTCTGAGAGTTACGGTGGTGTTTAGCCTACCAAACAGGTGTGTTAAACTTGACCCCCAAGGGATTTACCTCCTATTGCATCAACAGATGCTCTATGCAGTTCTTGGATAGAAAACAGCGTATGTGTGTACATGGGCATGCATGCTCATGAGTTAAGGTGTTCTCCCCAAAACATCTAAGAGAAAGCACAACTTTATAGGTGAGTGCAGGAGGCACATTAGCAATACTGATGTGCTTTGGAAAGGTGGGAGCTGTGTTGTGGATATATCTGCATATGGAAGTAGCTGCAAATCAACATCACCCTTGCATGAACTCTTTTCCTTGAAGGCCTGAGGTGGGGCTTGAGCTCCTGAGCTGCTGTTACCCTTTTGTAGTTCGTGCTGTCCAGCGGTGGTGCAAGGGAGTGGGCTGCTGGGATTGACCAGGACCAAAGGGACTTTGGCTATGGCAGAACTCTGCCAGCTGAGAGTGCAGATATCAGTTGATGCAGGACACTTCAGCTGAGTCCCTCTGGTTTTCAGTTTCAGAATTGAAAACAAAATTGTGTTTGTTTCTTTTTTGCAAATATTTGTTGTAAAATTGTTGTAAAGAGGTGTTACCTATGCTGAAATTTCAAGGTTAGATTTAAAACAAAAAGGATTTTTTTCAAAAAAAAAAAAAGTTTTGCATGTTCTTCAGAAGTACCTAAGACCTTGAGCTTGATCTGTGCTTTATAGTGCTTTAAATTTAAATGACTTCAGCAAGAGTTAGTGGGCAAGAAATTATCACTTCAAAATGCTTATTCCTTTGGGATTGTATCTGCTTTTCAGCGCGTTAGCACATTGTGGGGCGCAAAGACCATTTAGTTGCTTGCTTGATACAGGGTTCTGCATGCACCTGAGGAGATCACATGGGCCAGTTGGCTCTTGGGGCTTGGTGCAGTCCAGCTGGTTGGGTTCAGACCCTCTTGTCCTGAATGTTAAAAAGAGTATATCCATACAACATGGAAGCTGTATTTTAATTAACACAAAACAGAGACAATGCTAGCTGATAGCATCCGTAGAAAATGCTGCCTGCCTTTTTGTTATGCATGTCTATATGTTCTAAAATTAACTTGTTAATTGAAAGAATGTTACCTATCTATACAGCTCATCTATTGTCTATGCGTCTGAAGTAATATTCAAGTATTATTAACAAGTCTTCGTTCAGAGTATATCTTTTCAGGGAGAAGATTGGTATGATGCAAGTCATGCAATCTGATGTATTTTGCATTAAATATTTGTAATGAAATCCAGAATGGAAAATTGATGGGCTGAGCAGGCATTTTGCTGAAAAAATACGAATTTGGCTGAAAATCTTACTTGAAAGACATGTAGGTAGAAAGCAAGTGATTTTCTGTATCACAAGTGACCTGGTTAGTCAGGGTTTGATATCTTCAGATTAGATGAACACAAGATTTTTGAGAGCTTATTTCAGCTGCTGGCAACTCCCTCCCCTCCTTCCCCTGCGAAAAGACAAGCATAAATAAATGACCAACAGAAGTTGAAAAATAAATGTTTTGCCTAAAGTTTTATGTAGTTGTCATTGTCATAAGGGAAATAATGACGATTTACATTAAAATCTCTACAAGTCCTTTTATCTAATTTGCGCAGCCCTTCTGTTCTGAAGTCTTTCCATCAGTGTGGTTAATATTTGATCGTTCCTCACAAAAACCTTTTGTCGAGGCTTGACGTTCAAAGAAGCTTAACTCCTAGCAGTCACGTGTAAAGTTGTGGCCACTGCAGTTATTCAAGTGTATACCCCTAAACAGCACATAACTGAAGCTGACATGTGCACTCTGTCTAGGGACCAAGCTAAGCTGGTCTCCCCCCTGGCACTGCTGAATAAAAAGTAATAAGGCACATATTATATATGTGTGTATAAAAGTATGTATAAAGCATGTTGTATGTGTGTATATATATATTTATATGCAAGTTAATGGCACAATCTTGGAAAAAAAAATGAAGGTACTCCTAACATCCCACATGGAATGCACACTTAAGCAAATACACTGCAGCATGGTCTCCTACTCGCACAGA
>NW_020449419.1:2990444-3304332 GCF_003343035.1 Apteryx rowi | reverse complement strand
TAATTACTTTGCACAAACACTTCCCTTAAGCTGGAGGGGACTTTGAGGGGGGGGGAACGGACTGATGAGCTTCCCTAGTTGTCCATGTTCCCTGTCTGAAAGTAGGTTCAAGGGCGCTTGCAGGTCGCTCTCTGGCCGGGAGGGTGGTGGCGTGCAGCCGAGGTGGTGTAAGGGCTGCTTGCCCAGTTGCCCTCATCGCAGGTGGAGCAGCGGCAGGCCGCTGCGGCGCCTGGCTTGCTCGGGCGCGGGGCAGTCGCTCTGCCTTCGGAGGGGCTGTGACGCAGGCGCCCTCGCCTCCGGCTCCGCAGTGCCTGGGCCTAACGAGTACTGCGTGCAAGAGGGGCTAAACGTTCTCAAACTTGAAGCATGCTTTAGGCTGGGACTTTTTTAAGACTCTGTGTTGGTACCATGTCCAAGAAAAATGTATTGTGCCTCAGGCTGTACAGCTAAAGGGCTCTGCTGTGTGTAGGGACAAAATCACTTTTCTCTTGTACAACTGAGAAATACATGTCACCCTAAACATGTATAAAAATAAGACTGATTTCCCATGGAATTTCAAGGGGTGATAAATGTGCAAGGTCGTTGTCTGCCAGAGTGTCTCAAGATGTAGATTTGGACTATGTCAAAATATTCTTTTCATGTAAAGATGGAGAGTGACTCCGACACCCCCTCCGCCCTGGTCCACCCCAAGAAGTTAGCTGACATGGCTTATCCCAGAAGTAGTTTTCCAGGGTACATAAAACAATTTCAGCCCAATGAGGGAAGAAATATCATTTGAGTTCAAAGTTGATTATCTGAATGATTCAGGTCCAAAATGCAAGTGGTTCATAGTACTGTATGTATAATAAATACTATAGAATGTGTTTTGGGAGGGATGTTGTGTGTGTAAATATGCACATTCTTAAATGTATTTTATTGGAATCATGCACTTGCGTTACTGAAGGTCCCAGGTCTCTGTCAAAATTTTAGGAGCTTTCTAAGACAAGGCACTAGACAGACCTAGCTAAAAAGACGATAGCCTTGTCTTGGCTTTAAAATACGATTTAAGAGGAGTTAATTGTAACAAAGGCTGAAAGGGCCAACAATAATAGCAGCTATTGAGATAGGCTGCTCATGTGCAAGCCTGGCTTGATGGTTCAGATCTGTGACAAGAAGCATCTGAAACTACCATTTCTGGTACCAGGGCAATTTACACAAGTTTTCCATCTATGTTGTCAAAAGAAGAGATGCATCCTCAAGCGTATACCCGGTATGAGAGAGAAGAATGGGGAAACCAAAGTCTAGCTTTTTTGTGAAGCTGCTGGAACTGTGTAGTGGTGAATGGTTTAACTCATGGGGAAAATGCATCTGCCCTGTTATCATGATCATATGGAAAAATGTTTTGCAATTTGTGAATCATTTTAATTTGAATTTTTCTGCAGAATCTGCTTTTTTATAATGCATGATTTCTTTCTAATATTATGAACTCTGTACAAATATCCATGGCAGCTGAAAAAGTCCATTTTAGAAGTGGGTATTTTACCTTCCTTTTGTCTCATCTTTGACAGAAGTTTTAAGTAGCGATGGTATAAAAATAGCAAAGGAAAATTGCCAAATTTTCCATGATTGTAGAAGGCCTTTAGAGCAAGGATTGATCGTGGTATAGGAGGAAACTAAGTTTTTTTTAGTGAGGACTTCAGTTCCCTGATGATCAGATGGTTCTTCACAAAGAAGACAGGATTATAAAAGAAAGGGTCTCTCATCAGCCATTTTAGGGAAGAAGGAGAGAGAGAGATAAAAGTTTAAATGTGGGAAGAGACTTTCTGGTCATCAGAGTGAGTATAAAAATCATAGGACGATAACTCAAAAAAAATTTTTTTTTACCCCCACAGGGAATGGAACATAGTTGTTGTCTGCGTGTCCAGGCTCTATAGTTAGCACTTTGCGTATGGTGTATGACAGCTTCACATAACTTGATGTTTGTAGTGCTCGCAGAACTTGAGATTGTGTCTTATTGTAATATGTAGTCTGAGAAAATTTGTATGACCCAATAATTATTGCATGCTTAGAGATGTAGGAAAAGCCTTTAGTGAGAAGCTGGTAATATAATCCTTACTTGGAGCAGTACTTCTGTTTACAAATTGACTTTTCTAATATATCATTTATTATTTTGTAACTCGTAAAAAGTGAGTTGATAAGTGAAAGCCAGATCCTGTTCTCTGCCCTAGTCTTCCTGCTTCCATACTTGAGGTGCATCTTTTCTGTCTCTTCAACCAGTCTCTCTGAACATCCAGATGGGGAGTTGATGTTTGGCGCTGGCTCCTTTGGCATGAGGCTTATCTCTTAAGTTTGAGCATTTCCTTGCCATCTGTGTTTAAGAACTCAACTCTTTGCACAAACGTTGGTAAATGGTGTTGCAGTACATTACAGAAACAAATTCAGGAAGATGTGGTACTGCAATTACTTGCCTGGCACAGGCGCGCTGCTGTCTCGAGCTGAGCGTTTTTTCCTTGGCGTCTCTCTGCTCCTCTGATCAAGATGACTAGTAGCTGCCATGGGTTTGTGCAGGATTTGTTCAGATCCCTGTGGAGAACAGGGACAGAAGTATCTCAGTTCTGATGTGTGACTAAAAGTTACCTGGAGGTTTTATTAATGAGATTTCTATGAGCACAAAAGTAACATCTGGTTAAGCTTTATTAGTAAGATAACCTAAGGAAGACCTGGTATAGACAATGTCATGGGGCTCAAGTTATCATCTGTTACTTAGTTTGAGAATTTCCTGTTATGAAGTCATTGAAATCAAAGAAAGTTGAAGGAGTTAATTAAGTAGCAATTGTAAAAGCAAAGCCTTTGCTAAGCAGTGAAAGGGCCCCTATCTCTCCCCTTCAGAGGAAGTTCAGAAGTTTTTGTAAGAGAGCATCTGTATGTGGTTCCTTGCAAGATTAGTCAGTTTGGAACTGTATTGAGGAATTGTTTTTGGATCTCTCATCTGTTGTCTAGTGTATAATTATTTTATAATCCAATTTAATGATTAGTTTCATATGTATGACTTAACATTTTATTTGCCTCAAATTACCCTATAAGATGTATAAGTGTTGTAATTAATTATGGGTCTTTCAAAATTCTTAACACTTTAGAATAATTTAATACTGGCATCAATCGTCTTATTAATAATTTTAATTCTTAGCAGAGTATTTTATCCTTTGCAACCTGGATATAAGTAGTATTCTTTGTATAAGATTATAATGAAGGTGAAGGAGGAAGAAATACAGAGGACAAAGTTTCAAGTGAAGTTCAATGGACTGATCGGTGATAGACACCATTTAAGGCAGGACATGAGACTAGTGGGATAAAATATTAATATATAGTTATTTTTGTACAATGAAGTGCTACATAAAATTGGTATTTTGTCAGTATGTGTTTAATATACCCATTTTCCATTTCTGGGGCACTTAAGCAAGTTATTTTAAGACTTGTATTGAAAAATGAAGTTAGCTCTGAACAGCTCACTGAAACTAATTACATTGTCTCCTTCACAGCTATGGTTTGGATGCTTTAAGAAAAACGATGCGAGTTCCTAGAACCTAGTCACTAGCTGAACAGTGGAGAAGGAAAACTCCTGCATTAAAAACTAAAAATATGAATGGGGGGAAGAGTGTGTGTGTGKGGGGGGAGTCACCGCACATTAATTAGCAGATATCAGTTTACTTTAGTAGCAGTAGAAAGCTAGCTGTACAGATGACTTAATGGCAAATGACATCCAAGCAGTTAGATCATGAGTGACCTAGCCATGGGGTATAGTCCCAGTTCTCTCAGCCTCTCCTTATGCTCCAGTCCCTTCTTCATCTCTGTGACCCTCTGCTGGACTTGCTCCAGTAACTCCATGTTGGTCTTGTATGGGGGAGCTCAGAACCAGACCCAGCACTCCAGGTGTGGCCTCACCAGTGCTGAGCAGAGGGGCAGGATCGCCTCCCTCAGCCAGCTGGCAACACTTCTCCTGCTGGCTGCCTTTGCCACRAAGGCGTGTTGCTGGCTCATGTCCAACTTGTGCACCAGGACCCCCAGGTCTTTTTCTGCAAAGCTGCTTCCCAGCCAGTCTGTCCCCAGGCTGTGCTGGTACACGGGGTTATTCCTCCTCAGGTGCAGGACTTTGCACTTGCCTTTGTTCAACTAAAGGAATATTGTGTGCCTGTGACAGTGTAACATAACTGTTTATTCACAGTGTAATATAAATTTGTTTATCCACAGAGATATAGGTTGAGATGGGCTTAAAAAAAAAGGGGGGGGGGACAGCCCAAAATGGGAGCAACATTCAAGGTCGGTTTTCATTTAAGCATCAAAACAAGTGGCCTGGTCTTCCAACAGCCTCTGGGCAAGAGGTGCATAAATGCTGACATGTTTTGATAATCTGTCCTAAGATTCAAAGTAGGAAGTACCAGGTGTTAAACATGTTTGAACAACTGGCTCATTTCATGTATTCGGATGAGAACTCTTGAAAATTTGTGAGGTTTGTTGTTGTTCCCTGATTTGACTCATGCAGAGCTGAAGGAAAGAGAGAAATTCAGAGTAATACTCTAATAACTTAGAGTAGCTTTATTCGTTGTTAACAAGTCATGCATGGTGTCTGAAGCTATTCTGGGGCTAGAAGGAAATATTGAACTGCTAAAAGGAAAATTGGAGAACTGCAGTATTTTAATGGCACCCATCTTGTAGCACTGCATAGTAAGGGGGATTTGAGATCTGTAAGCAAAATCTTTTTTATGTAAGAAATGCTGATGCTGAGGGAGGACAGGATCTTGCCCTTTCTGAGTGCTGAGCAAAAATAATTTTGGAATGCATTATATATTTCATGGGTGAGGAAAGAAGAAAGTGTTTCTTTTAAAGTTGAT
This sequence comes from Apteryx rowi, assembly GCF_003343035.1. Lineage (NCBI taxonomy): Eukaryota > Metazoa > Chordata > Aves > Apterygiformes > Apterygidae > Apteryx > Apteryx rowi. The sequence goes on along the minus strand of NW_020449419.1, from coordinate 3,299,464 downwards.
TTTAGAAAATGGAATAGCTGCTTTAGACTGTTGCTAAGCTTGGAATATTTGCATAATCCTTGAATGCAATGCAATTGTAAGTATGTGATATGTTGCAGAGATCTTTCAACAGATCAACCAGTTAAAACCTGTCAATAAATATATGCTATAAATATGTACTGAGTCACAGCTAGATCCATAAACACTACAAGTCTTTCAGCAGTTGGCATAAATAAGTGTTGTTTGGAAAAGTTGACTCCATCATGAACATGCTTCCCCAGCTATGTGAATTGTGTTTTGGCATCTCATACAGCTTTCATAGTATTGCTGGCCATTTTGCTGGTAGAAGTAACACCTGTCGGGGGGAGTGGGTGGGTCATAAACTGGATGATAAGGAAATGTTATAGAGATGTGCCTTTTTTGAGATGGTCTTTGGAGTAYGGGACTTGCTGTCCGTAGGTGGAAGCAACCGTAGCTTTTGTGAATTTGCCGAGAGTCTCGTAACGTTTAGCTTCTCTCACAGAGCCCCAACTCTGATGATATATATACCCCAAATGCTCACTTCTAAGCCTCCTGCATTGAATGTAGGTCAGCAGAAGCACAATGGTGCTTTGGAGGGATTTTTGCAGTTGTTTGAATGTTTCATTTTAAAGCAGGCCTATTACTGAAGCACGACGGCAGATTGGTTATGGAAAGGGATTATGCGTCAGTGTTTTGGTTTGGCTGAAACTTTTGTGGATGAGTAGGAGTTGGAAGTTCTGCACCGTGACTGTTACGTTCCCCTAATGTGTGGGGAAACAACAGAATAGAGGCGTGTGTTGCAGTTAGTTCAGAAGCAATGTCGTGATGCTCAGACTGAGGTCCCTCCTTCCCGCTTTCAACATACGGCATGATATAAAGGTGAAGAGTAATTGGGGGGGGGGGGGGGGGAAGGGGAAAGGGAGGGGATAAAGAACTGAAGTTTCTATTGACTTTTTTTGTGCCTATGTATCACTGCTGCTAATTAGCCGGGCAAGGAGGACTAATGTATTCGTCGCTTGTCAATACTCCCCAGAATCAAATGAGTTTCTCAGTACCAAAGAACTGGGAGGATTTATCAGCTTGTTTAGAGTTGCTGTGTTTGACTGCTTTTTGTAAATGGCAGGAGAGTGTTTTCTTTTTGTGCGTACCAGAACTGAGCCTGAACCACACTGATGTTATAATAATACTTAACATGTACATGTAAAATAGCCCCAATGGAGGTGGTGAAGTCAAGCATCCCTGCTGAGTGCTAATGAAGGTGTGGAAAAAACTTTTATATTGTTATGATCTGTAATGAAATGCAGGTGAAAGAAATGGAGGGTGAGAAAATGCAGTCTATTCTGTGCTGAAGGGCAAAAGAGAGAATAATTACYGAAGAACTTGCTAGGAGTGGAAGTCAAATACACAGCATTCAACAAAGCAATAGTTTGTCCCTTCAATAATTGAGATGGTTTACAGTTAATTCTACCTCAGAACTAGTGTTTAAGGGGGGAAAAAGAGTCAGAGCTGGTTATTCAGTTCTGTCTACTGCCTTAAAATAGTATTAATGCCATTGTGATTAATCTGTAGCTCTGCAAAACCATGCTCCATTCAAAATTAATAGAAATGCTTATTCATATTTTTAAACATCATGCTAAGCTATGGTTCTGGGAGAAAGACTTTGCTAATGGTTTTACATTTTGTTGACAAAACAGAAATAGAGTTATTCTGGAGAGCATCCTGTCAGGTGTTGCTTGAACTATTTTTTATTACTAATTCAGGAAAAGTAGAAAATACTTAAATTCTATGACACTTCACATCCTTAACTATTCACATTGCTTAAATTATGGTCTAAAAATACTTTAGGGTTTGTTTTTTTTTCCAATACCTAAAATACATGGTCTTTACTGCATCGCTCTTCCAAATCCACCCAACTGCAAAGCTGATAGCAAAGCTAAGCTATAAAGTAGATTATTAGCTATAAAGCTGTGTTTGCCCTCAGAGTTTCTTACTTTCTTTGGATGAACTTGAGTGTGGAATCAGATCTGTCCTTTGTAAAACAAGGCTCTCTCTTATCTGTTGTTATTGCTCTCAATTAATGCACTTTTATCAGTGAAAAGTATACCCTGTTCTGGTTTTATGGTGATAGTTTTTCCATACAAAATGTAGCGCATTCAATGAGAATTAACCAAAAGTTATTTTGGAAAGCAACCAGTGCATTTGTTGACCACTTGATGGCATCACTCAGTTGTACGGAAACTAAATCGCTTTGCCAGTAAAACAGTTCTATTTCTGTGCTTGGTGTGAGAGGACTTTCATGTTTTATTTTAGACTATTAAAGACTGAAGAGAGCTCTTATTATGCTTCGGTAAATTAAATGAAAGCGTCAACTCTAGTTTTGATAACTACGTTCCTTTTCTATGGTGTATTACTTACCATTTTTAATCATTTTCATCTGTGTGAAAGCAAGAACAACAGTGGTCTAAATTCCTCCTCTTCCCATCTCTGCTTGCTAACTTTTCAAGCATGGCAGCTAGGGTGTTATAGGCTGATACTAGCACAAAGAACTTGATGCTTTGTTATGTACTGAATTTTTTTTGGTTTGCTTTTCTAGGAAAATTGTTTCAAACCTCCAATTGCTGCAATCAATATGCATTCTAGGGAGAGGATTTATGTAATTTTGTGTGTTCAATCCAGGTAAATACTTCTATAAAATAAAAGCATTTTGCAATATCCCTATCTAAACTTAAGTGATCTTTCCATGCATGCAAGCCAATGATGACTGGTTACTGAAAATGCTGACKCAGGGGGTGATGAGGAAAACAAGACAGTGAGTATTATTTATAGGTAAAGAACAGACCTGCTAATGTCAGGGGAGCTCTGACATTTTATACCTGCTGAGGATCTGCCCACAGATACTGGGCATGCAGTTTAAAGCAAGTTCAAGATCTGAATGCTGCTTCTGCTCTGAAACTAGTGGCAATTGGCAGTAGCAAGGCACCGCTGCTAATGCTCCTGGCAGAGATGAGGGGGATGGAGCCAGCTTCCCACCTGGGAGCTGGTGCTGTCCTGTCGGCGGAGGTAAACGGGCACCCTGGCCAAGCAGCAGGAGGGAGGTGGTATTGCCCGTGTGCCTGTCTGTTCCGGGAGCAATGGCTGTGGCTTCCTCAGACCATGCCTAGCGTGTTTCTGGAGGGCAACTGGGGAAAAATAAAAATAACAATAAAATGGTGGTGGTGGTTTCTCCATTTCCCCCTCTTCCTATTTAGCTTAGAATAAGCTGTTGGATGCTTGAAAAATAATGAAAAGAGCTGGTCAAAAATGAGACTTCTCTTTAATGTTACTTTTACTAAAAACTTTCTTGAAAACACTTTGAAATGTTATGCTTTCCTTAGGTTTTAAGATGTTGTTTTCAGATACTGCTGTACTGGGGGTATTTTGTCCTACTGATTACAGGTACATCTGAACATGGACACAAATCTATGTATGTACTGTTTTTCTTGAGTATTTTTGAAGTAATCATCATTATCATAAAGAAAATACTAAGCACTGATGCATATCTAATTTTTGGATCAGTTAATGCTTTGATCTGGCCTGCTGTGAATTTTGCCTAGATTGGAGACTTAAGTCCCCAAGCTATGGGACTTTACCCATGCAATATATGATGAATTTTTCTAAGAGAAGAGGGAAAAATAATGTATTTATCATCTGACTTATCAGTGCTGATTCAGTTGCTAAGATTCAGTTGCCAAGAAAAACAGCTAAGATTCCCCTATCTTATGTTTTGTAAGAACAACAAGATAATGAAATATGGAGGAAGAATTCCAAAACAGGCTAGATGGTCCTAATTCTCTCTCTCTCCCCCCCCCCATATATTATCTAGTTGAATAGTTTTAGTTGATAATCTCCAAATAATCAAGGAAACTAAGTGGCAAAAAAAACATGGAGGGTTTCGCAATGACAATTCTACTGTTGGCAAATACAGTTTTCCCCGTAGTTGTGCCAAAGGGAGAAATTCCAGCCTGCGGGAGCTCAGAAACGCTCTTCCCTGGTTCCCATCGCTGGAGCGGTGCCTGTGCCTCTCGGGCAGTGCCCAGGCTGCCCGCAGGTGCTAGTGACCCTGCTGCAGTTTGGGTTACACAAACCACATCTTCAGCTTCACTGCTGGAAGTCCATGTTGCAGGGACTACGACTCCAGGTTTTAGTGTTGCTGTCAACCTCTCGTTAGGGGCGTCACATCGTACATGTTGATACAAGTGAAAGTCTCAGCGTCTTGTCCAGAGATGCTCTGGCAGTATGTTGCGTGTCAGACTTTGAAGTTATTCCTCAGCTCCTGAGCTGGCGGGGGAAGATGTGTTTGGCTTGGGAAACTGAGAGTGCCCTGCAGTGTCCTGCTGTGAATTCTGCCCTGCGAGGGTTTCCTGGCTTCAGAAAAAGAACAGAGAGGGGCTGGTTGATGTGAGACTCCACAAAACATGTCTGAGGAGGCAAATACTAGAGTTTGCTTTATCTTTGTGTTGGGTACATGGTTCATTTGTTTGTAGTTTATATCATATTTCTRTGATGTCTAGCAAGATTTTCTATCTGACAAGCTCCAGGTATGTTCTAGCTTCTTTGGTGTGGGGTTTTTGGTGTGGGGTGTGGTGTTAGATTTCTGGAATTGATTTTTTTTAAATTATTTTTATGTTGTTGTTGTTATTATTGCAAGAGAGACTACAGTATTTGTCAGTGGTTGCATTAACTATTTGAATACCAAGCTAGTCATACAGATGCTCTCTACAGGCCATTTTCACAGTGCTGCCTTATGCACGGGGAGTGGTTTCATGATTTGTAGCTCTTCTCTGGTTGAAGACTTGGCGTTATGCTTGTACTTCGAATGCTAGRGAATGGGGGAACACCAAAGTCCTTAGGAGCTGCAGTTGTGTCGGACTTTCCTGTAGCTTCTGGAATAATCACCTCAAGGACTGTGGGATTTAAGAATGCCTAGTTCTTGGTCCTAAATACAGAAGAACAGCTCTTTAGATGAAAGGAAGGAAATAAATGTTGGTCTTAAATGCTATGTACAGAAAAATATAAATCTGAGTTGGGCTTGTTAGGGGTTTGGGCTTGTTGGGCTTGATTGGTTTGATTTTTACCTCAAACCATGAAGGACTAATTGTAAAATGTGTTCCTGTTTTAAGAAGCATTTTCTTTTGTTTTAAGAAGGTGGGTATAGCAGTGAGAAATTATCATCTCTACTGTGTATAGGGCGATACAACAATAAAAGTGCTACGTACCGTATTTTTACTGTCAGCATTTCTTATCTTTTTTTCTTATTAACACTACTCTGTTGTGACAAGTAACTATAGCTTTATGTAAGTTTTCATAATAAAAATAATAAATTCTTAGCTATTTGAAAAGGAGATATACTGTAAATATGAAACATAAAGGTAAGTAAAAGCCTACAGAAATGGAACAAAGAAAAAGTTATTACTGCCATGCATCCAAAGGGGAAGGAAAATTGAATAACATGACAGTGGTGGCTAATGGTGCAAATTTATTATGAGTTGTCTTCCTCAGTTCAGGAAGAAAGCTGTAGAGTAAGCAGACAGCATAAGATGTAAAGTAAAGGAGAAAACATTCTTTGGGGAAACTCCATTTAGTGAGACATCAGGTTGAATGCTTAAATGACTTTTTAATTTTGATATGTCCTCAATTCATCAATAGTAAGAGGGAGTCTTTCTATAGATCAATATTTTTAATAGAAACATTTTCAGTGATATTAATAAGATTGTTGTATAATTCTCTCTGCCTGATGGACTGACTTTGCACAAAAACATTTAGGCTTGTATTGAATCTTAAAGCCCTTTGAGCCTCTGAAGAGATTTAAAATGAAGATAGCTAATAGTCTTGCTTTTAGCATTTCTCTATGTGACTAAATTAGTTGCAGGTTTGTGCAACTTCATAGGAGTTTCTCATGTACTACTGCAAAACCATTTGGATTTTGTTTAGATATGTAATAAAACGCTTGCTTCTCTAGTGTGTATTATTTTATGCTTAGCTGAAGGAATTGTACTCGCATCCCTTTCATTGTGAACTATTGCTGGGTGGACTGCAGTCTTTTTTCCTTTTAGTCTTGCTTTTTATCTGTTCTTAGTGTTCCAGACAAACCTCCCAGAAAGACTTTTTCCATTCAAGTTAAGAATACCTGTGTGGATGTTTCACATAAGATCTTACATCTTGATTAAAGATACAGCTTATTGGCTTTTTGAGTTTTCATCTCCTAACTCTTCACTATTCTACTATTYTACCCCAAAACCTTATTATTTGTATCTGTTTGTATACAAATTAGCTAATGAATCAAACTGCTGATTAATGTTTGTGCACATGAATAATACAATAGCTAGTTCCCTTTGTGTTTATTTGTATTTAGCACAGTATTTATAATAAATTCTTTTATGCTTTCATGTTAAAGGCATTTTTAATAGGGAARCAGGGATTACCTCTGGTGGCATGGTACAATATAACTTTGCCTCTTTTGCATTAGACATTGACAGGCTTGAGATCACAGTTGAAATGCTGGACTTTTACACTGTATTTAAGCTTTGATACATTATTTTTAGATATTGATGAACAGAAGAAAACTTCTTATTGAGCAATACAGCTAATCTCAAAATCATGTATGGTACTCTTACGTCACCATTAGCATGCTTCTATTTTATACCTGAGTATACACATCATTTCCAGGTGTTGCCCAGATAGATGAAAGTAAAGGGAAGAAAGGAAGAACGGAAAGCAAAAAATTACAGGTTACATGTGCTTGTTGTCCTGTTTGTTATTCACTGTTTCTTTTAATAAAGGTGGTTACTGCCTCAGTTCTTTTCATGGCACACTTCTGGGGCACCTAACCCAGCCTGCTGCATCTCCTCCTTAGGCTAGCTGGTAGATTTGTTAACGGTGCAGCTTGGGCAGAATAACCTGCAGGCCTTGATAATCCCATCAAATGTTAGGGTTTAGTTTCCCAACATAGATTTTCCTCAATTTGCTGTGTTCTCTTGAATTCGATATTTTGCTTAAGAATAAAATGATTTTTTTTCCTTTTGGTTTCCAAAGATAAACTACACGAAAAATGAGCTTTCAGACAGATTGATTGAGACAATAGTATTAAGGCGAGTATAAAGTCCCTCATCTCATCTCAGTAGGACACTAGCTTTGAAAGCTAATTACGAACACTGAAGTGCCAACCTTGTTAATCATTTCATTGCAGAGTACTACACCAGAAATATCAGTGTGACTGGATTTCCTTTCTTTTGGCAGATCTGAAGTTCTCTTCTTTCATTTGAAAGCCTTTCTAAGCAAAAAGGCAGACACCTCTCAATTTGCAAACAGTGAAACTTTGTAAAATGCAAGTTGTTTGCACAGAATACTCCCCCGTTTGCTATGCTGTAAAGAGCTTCTAAGGGTTAATCAAACAGAAAAAGAAAAAAGTCAAGTAAAAAAAAAAGGATTTATCAAATCTGATCGGATGTGGTCCAAAGTGGATAGGACCAGGTACACAGAAGTGAGAGACAGAAAGGCACTGAAGTTTGAAGAGGCAGTGTGAATTCTAGTAGGTGAATATATTGTTAGATCAGAAATTACAGGAGCAGCTGGTCTATTGATAACTGTGGAAACAAAGGAAAAAGTTTCTATCCTATCCTGAATAATAGGAAACCACTGAAAGGGAGATTGAAAAATGGTCATATCTTCATGTTGCCAGGAGCAAGATAACAGTTTCTCTTAAAGTATTTTGTTTCCCTGCAGTTTAGAGAGATACGGATTTAATTACAGAGATCTGAGCTAAAGCTCTTAATGCAAATATCTCTGTGAAGATGGTGCCAAATCAGGAGTTCACAGTCAGCACCTGTCTTCAGAAATAGGATGACAATACAGGAAGCAACTGGGGAAGAGCAGGGTCTCAAACATGATTGTGGCAAAGCATAATTCTCGCATCACTTCATACATGCGGTCCCACAGATTAAAAAAGGCAATAGGGATAGGGAAAAGGTGCAGTCTGAAAAATGTTAGCTGCACTTCCAAGCTTTGGTGTGGTCTTAACGGGATGTGACTGGAGTTAGAGATGTGGGTCAAAGAAGGAGGGAGAAGTTTAGTTTAAACTGTATTAATAATTTAGGAAACTTCAATGAAGTATAAGCTTGAGAGATGATCTGCTGTTAGAAGCAAAGATTGATCAAAAACTACCAGTGAAATAATTTAATCTGCTCAAGTAATTTGAATGCAGAGTTATTTAAGTATGGAGATGTTCATGTTTTCATCGTCATGTTAAAATGCACATTTCTTAGAGTATGGTTTGTGGGATGTTGGTATCCTCTTAAAATGCAGCCTGACAGTGATGAAGGCAGTTCAATACAATGAACCAATAAGTATTGCTATGCATATAGCAGTGAAATCTGGAGGCAAGATGACTCGAACATTGTGCATTTTCTCTGTGGAACTCGAATGACTTTAACAACATTATTTCTTCATACCTCAAAATATATCTACAGGGCAAAAAGAAAAGAAAACAGCTAGATGAAACTGTATGCAAGTGTTACATTTCTAGTAATTAAAGATGACTGAAGATCAGGGTGTTTAGATCCTCTTCTTCCTTGTGTTCATAAGTTGACATGAACCAAAGCACTTAAAATCTATACCTTGGTTTCCTAAATTTGAAATACAATGCATTATGAAATTCATGTATGAAAGGTGCAGATTCTTTTAAATGTTTATGAAGGTACAACTGAGGTGATTTACTTGATCACATAGTCGGGGATATATGATCGTTACTGAAACTTTAATCCTAACCTAGTGTGAAGTAAAACAGAAAATAACACATCTTTTCTCAAGCCATAGAGTTTTGTATGCAAGAAGGTATAGGCAAGTGGGAGGAAACCCTAAAAAATGTTAGAAGAGTTTCTTTTGGGATTGTATAATCCTTGAACATTCTCATGCTAAGTAATTTCAGGATGTCTCAAGAGTTAATGAGTTTTTTAATGAATTGGAGTCTGTTCTACTTCTGTAGATGTTCCCCGCTGTGTTACCTGTGTAGAAAGTAATACATTTCTTCTTAATATACTGAGAGCTTATTCACCCTTCAGTGTAAAAAGTGTGGAGAAGTTGAACTTCTAGGAGTCTCTCATATTTTTGTGTAGTGAAAGTCTTCTATTAAAAATATATAATAGTCTGTTTCAAATTCCATAATTTGACTAAAGAAAGCAATTTAGAAAATACGAAACCATATTTTGCCTACAGTTGTTCCAGGTTTTTATTGCCTGCTGTACTATCTCAGAACAGAAAGGCAAGAGAGGATAACGCTTACTGTGTAGCATATGCTTTCATGTGGAGCATAATCAATTGACAAAATATCAGGATGTAAAAGCTGATTGACTAATTTTTCATTTTAGCCTATTGACATAAACTGCAGAACACTGGGAAAATCCCTCAACCAAAACACCTCTTTGTTGTGGAGATGTTTTGGCTGCGGTCTGCAGGCTGTGCTGGGAGATAAGGGGGCCCGGTTCCCGTGGGCTGCTGTATCACGCGTCGCTGCTAAATAACCGAGCAGCTTTCGATCAGTGTCGATTGTTGAGCAAAAGTTATGTTTTGTTATACCACTGATGATCAGTTCTGTATTCCACAAATAACCGACTCTGAACGCAGCCTCCGTTCAGGAAGGGGTTTGTTTCCCCTCTGTCTGCTTGCGTAAGTAAACTGTTCCCTCTGCAGATGGGTGCTTGTTGCTCTCGCCCTGCTGACAGCGAAGTTCGGTGGCCGCTGATCTCTGCGGGGGTTCAGAGCTCAGCTCTGCTCTACTCCCCTCCGTCCCCTTTGCTGATCCCTGTTCCCTCCCCTACTGGGGCTAAATAAGTTACCTGTATGACATGTTCAGTTTTCTCTGGCGAGAAGCCTGGGAAATCAAATCTGTTCCCGAACCTGGGTCTCCCATTTGGCAAATGTAATGCCTCCCTGCTGTTAAATCAGGTCAGCTTTCAGGAAAAACGGAGAACAATTTCATACATCTATAATTAACGCAGAGCAAATTTAAGTAATGCAGCTGACATGTTTATTGTAAGGACCGTCAAGGAAATAATTTTAAAAGCACTTCACCTTTCACTGTTGCATTAGGATACGTGTCGAGTGCTCTCTGCATAGAGACGATCAAACATTTTTTCTGTTATCCCTTATCAAAGTCAAATACATTTGTTTTCTGTCCTCAAAAGATATTTTGTGGAATGATTCAGTGGTTGCATTAAAAACAGTTCTCTGTACTTAATCGCTGTAACTTTCTGTATTTAATTACTATTGACTACTAAATAACTGTTTATTACTATTAATTACTGATAAGCTGCCTAGCTCTTTGGCCTCTGGAAGTGCAGATAGCAGGAAAAGGGTTGAGGATAAATAAATTCTTTTAATACGGCACGTTTGATTTACTACCTCTCTGTTCAGCCAGATTGCAGGCGAGACGAGAGGTGGCGGCTGCGCGCGGCTCCTGCGTGACGGCAGTCGCCGCATGCACACGCCAGCCCCCTGGCCCCCCGCAGCTGGCGCTCGCTTCCCCCATTGGGGCCGGGGGGAGCTGCCGGCACCCTCGGGCCGGGCCGGGCTGGGCTCGCTGCGTGAGTGAGGCCCGGGGCTCGCGCAGGTAAACCTTGCTGCAACTTCGTCAGCAGGGTTAGTCAAAGCATGGGGAAAAGCGCAGCAAAGATTGCAGTAGCGTCTTGCAGAGGTTTTTTTTAACTACCCTGATGGAATAGCTTGCGGAGTCATAGGTGGGAACACGTTTGGCAACCCCCAGCTAAATAGCATTTTACTTCTTGTGGAGGGAAGGGAAGCGTCGCGGCTTTCTGTGTGGACAAAGCTGCGGAGAGGTTGCCCGCCGTCCTTGGCGGCTGAGGAGAGTCGTGCGTCTCCAGCGTGGAGATTTTCAAATGCGCGCAGCCTGTTTTAGGGCTCAGGTAATACTGTGTTCTCAGAAGCAGATGGTCTCAAATGTATACGCACTGTTTTTAAACAGTATGTGCTTTTCCAGATCTTTTTAAGGACAACAGCTTGAGTGTTATTAGTAAGCGTGCAGCGCTCCTGCTGTGCCCATGTTGTAAGGAGTGCTGCTGAAGGCACTGTTGCTCCAAGAGACCCACGATAAATGTTTTTTCATCAAATTACAAATCCTTTAGAACTTTATATAAAACAAATCCTTGAAACTGCAATCGCTCTTTATTGTCCCAGGACTTCAGAGGTTTAGAGGTGAAGGCAGGTAAGTAGGTTTCAGGAGGTCCGAGGTCAGTGGAATGACCTGAAGCAAGGAGCATAGTCGCCATGCGCAGCAGCTTCTGTCTGAGGAAATGGCAGCCGTAATGCTCTCTTTCCTCAACTTTGGCCTATTTGTGCAGATTGCAGGTACTGTTTCTTACTGTAAAGGTACAAAATCTATCTCCAAAAGGCTTCAGCTGATACTGTAATAGAAATAACTTCAGTTTTTGTTTTTGCCAAGGGCAAAGCACTTCTTAGTACCTAGGTCAGTCGAAGGAGTTTTTGGACCTGACCCGGCCCCGCTTTCTGTCTCGTCCCCTGCAGCCTGCGACCTGATGACGCTGGGGATCTTGGCCTTGGTGACGTCCACGGGCTGCGCCTCGGCCAACGCGCTGCAGTCGCTGACGGACGCCATGCACATCCCGCACCTGTTTGTGCAGCGCAGCACGGGGGGCTCGCCGCGCACCGCCTGCCACCTGAACCCCAGCCTGGAGGAGGAGGAGTACACGCTGGCCGCCCGGCCCCCCGTCCGCCTCAACGACGTTATGCTCAAGCTGGTCACCGAGCTGCGGTGGCAGAAATTCATCGTGTTCTACGACAGCGATTACGGTGAGCAAAGCAGGGAATTGCAGACACTACTACCTTGGTCCCTTTTGACTAGAAAAGGGAGAAAAGATGTACGACCTTTTTTTTTCTTTCTTTCTTTTTTTTTTTTTCTTTTTTCTTGAAATATAACTTGCTGGGTTCTTTAAGGACTAAAGGGAAAGTGTTTTGAGTGGCCTCGGGTCTCTGGTTTGAAGGAAAGGTTGCTGTGAAAACTAATTTTCAGGCAAGCAGCAAAGTTGCTTAGCAACACCTTCTACCAAGACAGTTGAAGTTTGAATCATCTCACACTTTTTCAGTAAAATATTAATAAAGTGTTGAAATTGATTGGCAGGGGTCATGTAGCTATGCAAGTACATTCAGCAAGGCCTCTACCCATCCTCTGCAAAACACTTTCTTTCAAAGCCAAGTACTGTTCTCTTTAAAAATTAATTTTCAAAATTACTATTTTTTTTTAACGTGCTTCCTCTCACCATTCTCCATTTGGAATAAATTTCGCAGTGGTATCCTTCCTGGCATTAAACCAAAAGGTAGACTTAGTATTTTCACCACATCTGATGCATCTCCTTCAGCAAAATTTTCCCTTTGGGCTGAAACTTGAGGAAAAGAAGTCTCTGCCCAAACAAATTTAGTACCTTATGCTGGGTGTAAAGAAGTGATGGAAGAAATAAAACTTATTTTGTGCCAGGCTCTCAGAGTAAAAGGGAAGTGTGCGCATTTATTACTACTTTTTTTTTTTAATCAGTCAACTGATAGAAATACTTTTCCATGTTTAACTCGTAGTATTGTCATCACTCCCATCTTAGGATATAGCATCTGTGACGGAACAATAAATTTGCTATGTCACATTTTAAAACCATGGAAACCCTCTGGATTTAGAGTCTGATGTGTATGTTTTTGGTGTGGTGACTTAAAATGAACAGAAAGATAAAAGAAATGGAGGTTAAATTGCAGTTGGAATAATAATGTTATGTGTATTTGTGTATGTAGTTCAGGTTTTATACACAGTTTTCCACATATGCAGGGTAGTTCTTCATTGTATTTTCACTATATAACACAGATCATCATAGGTGAATTAGAGAGAAATACATTTTTGGTTTGAAGTTGGGCCACTTTCCCCCCCCCCAAAAAAAAAAAAAAAAAAAATCATATACAAAGGCTTCTGAGCCAGAATGACTTTTGAGAGCTTAGGTGCAGATTTCTGTTCTGAATTGTTAGAGATGTCACTAATCCTTTCTACAAAAGCCAATTTGAGGATGATGAGGATGATTTTAAATGCTATATCCACCTAAGATTCTATAAAATGACTTTAATTATATGCGTGAGAAGGTTGCCATGATACTTGTATAGAGATAATCTGTAGACTCAAAAATCCAGCAACGCAGTAAATAAACTGTTATTTACTTACTCTCCTTTATATATAAAGCTTGACCAGTGAATGTTTTGAAAGTGAAAAATGCAGTGTGAATGATGGGTGTTCTTTTGGTGGCCCGTTTGTCATGACGACAAAGTTACTGTGTAGCAGAGGGTTTGGCTTACAAAGATAGATTTATTCTAATGTTTATTTCCAGGAGGGAYGAGGGGGGGAAAAAAGCTTAAAATGTCTTAAAGCATCATTTTATAGTTACCATTCCATCTTTTCTCCTGCTGCCTTGTAGCTTTAACCTTCCAAATCTGAAGGAAATTAGACTGTTGGAGTTGAGGGATCTGCAGAGGGCACAGCTCCAACCCCCAGGATTCCTGGCCCAGCAGCGCTGCAGTTGCCCCCACATACAAGCTGTTGTCACCCGTTTTCCCTGGTAGCAAGCCCAGTTACTGAACCTGCTACCACTTACTCCAATAGCATAGCTGTGTTTCTTTGCCTCTCTGCAAAGAGTTAATGTCTCAGGACCAAATCCTGGTACCTTTAATTCACATACTCTGTCAGTTGGGATATGATAACATTTATCTTTTCTGTTTATCACAGACTGGCCTTCAGTTTGTAGCAGTAGGACAAACACTACACGGGGGTGGAAGATTGCCACAGATACTGTGCTTCTGCCAGTGCAGAGCATGTTGTCTACAGCGCTGCTCATGGGCCGGTTCCTCTTCTCTCCCTCTGGGATGGGAGAGCTATCTCACCCCAATTCCATCAGAAAGGAGTGTGTTTTGTGTGGTCCTCCCTCACCTCCATAAGTATTTTGCAGGAGGAGTTTCCATAAAGAAGTCAGGTGTTCCTTGCATGTTCTGGGCAGGCACTGGTAAATATGGAATAGGTAACCTAGTTCCCAGGAAATTGCGTGTTGAGCTCCAGAGCAGCTCGATGCCTCTCAGGGCATGCCCACCGCCCTCTCGTCAGATGGCTTCAGCAAAGCTGCGCTACACATCTCCAGCCACTTGTCCCAGCTTGGTGGCAGGGATTGACTGCTGGCCTGGGGTAGCAGTGAGGAGGGAAGTCACTTGAAGAGCTCATGATTATGGAGCATTTCCAGCACCAGGCTTCTGTGATTTACTGTAACAAATGGTCCTTCTCTACCTGCTCCATGGAAGTTGTAATATTCCCCAGAGTAATGTTTTAATTTGTCCATCTGCTGATCTCTAAAACCAGCCAATCCCTTGGTGTCCTCCATGTGGAAACTGTCAGGTTTTCTAAAGACAAAATAACGTTATCACAATTTAAGGAAAYCCCTTGTTCATAGTAATGCTGTGCTATACTGGAGCTGAAAATTATTTACTTCAAGAATTACTTGTCCCTCATCAGACATACATTTTGCATTATAATTTCTGTACTGGCTAAATAAAGGAAAAGTAACAGACTTGGTAAATAGAAATACAGAGTAGACATTGAACAGCCTAGCAAACCCCTTTTATATAGTTGTGCTTATGATCAAATATGCATTGTTTGATATTTTTGTCACTGAAGGTACAGAGAGAAATTTGTATGCACAACTTCAATGCAAGAACATGGTCCTTTTCAGTAAAATGCCTCAAATTCTGTTTTTGAACTTGTAACAAGAAATGGAGAGAGTTCACAGGAAAGATGTGCAAGTTTTAAAGAAAAAAAAATGCTAAAGGGAAATGGTAGAAGCAGGGTTCAAACTGTGATACTCTACCTAACCTAAGCTTTTAAATCTTGTCACTCTTGTGGTGAAGAAATGAGTAATAGCTTGGTTCTAGAGAAGTGACCTTTCAAAGACCTCAGACTTGAAAGGAACGGCATTCAGACTTTTCTCGATGATGCACGGTTCTCCTACTGAGCAGTACCAATGGGGGGAAGATCAGTGGATGCATAACCRTATAGTTCTTCTATATTTGTATAAGGAAAGAGAAGGTTTCATGTAGATAATGCATTGCCATGACTCAACCCTCGTTTTTCACTTCTTATTTATGGTTTGTGCACAACTTCAGAAGAAGCGTGGAAATCTACTCCCTGTTGATCCCAATAGGTGCTTTCTGCTGATCAGACTGCTGCCTGATAGGAAAATGATGGCTAGGAACTATGGTAATTCAAGTAAATAATAGCTGAGATAAGTCAAGTTGCCTGTCTTGCTGCTGGGCTCTAGAGTTGTCAGTGCTCAAGGCCAGAACAAGACCGTCTGAGTCCTTTCTCCCTGCCTGCTGCTGTTTGCTGTGTTGTTTTGCAAAGGCTCTCTAGCCCCTGTATGCTTCCCTTTTCCCTCTGTGAAAYGGAAAGAAAAACTTGGCTTGCTTGAAACACAGCATGCAATACTTGTCACTGGAAAAGCCTGCAGAGAAATAGGGCAGCTCTAGTTATGCAGAGATGGTTGTCTAACATGAGCTGACGATGTAGGAAGCAGAAGATGACTGAACTGGTGTTTGAAATTTCTTAAAAAGTTTTTTTTAGGCAGGAGTTGTTAAGAGGTGCATTAAGGAATAAGGTAATTCCAGTAATAAGAACTGAAGGGACCACAGTCATATGAAGTCCCTTATTTCACTTTAAATGGTTTTATGAAAATCTCATGCTACATCATGGTATTAGGTTTTAATTTTATGGGGAAAAAATTGAGTTGGCCTTAAGTTTGTCAATGGCTGTCATACTGTGCTCTGTGGAACTTGGTCTATGCACCTGTTAAAGAAGTCAGATCTGTTGTGTTATCTTAAAAAGCTTCAGCTGTGCTGATGTGTTTTGAATTGCTTTTTCCACTGCAGGAATATCTTTTGTACCTCCATGTATATTGGACTGGTGTATAAAGCCCTGCTGGGAAGTTTTATTTTGTTGACCTCATGGATGTAGAGGCATTGGTAATCAAATTTTCTGACACAAAAATTGGTAGCATGGCAAGTTTCGTAAGGAACCTTACCAAGCTCTAAAATGACTATAGGTTAAAAGCAGTGGGTGCTGCCCACAGTAAGATGAGATTGGGTAATAAAAAAAATTGAAGCTCTGCTTTTATGGGGAGCAAATAAACAGCCATATGGTTAGAGGGAGGGATTTGAGAAGGATTTTGGAAGCTGGATGTGAAAATGAAAATGTTGAGGAATACGAAGTCCTATTTCTGAAGAGAGTATGAGTAATAGTTATGTTTTCAGAAGATTAATGTTACTGTTGAAAATATTTTGGCTCTGTGGTTATATCAAGTCTCTCTACTTTCCTACATACGTGCACACAAACACATATTACGGAACGTAAGACAAAACAGATTTTTTTTTGTGTRTGTTTGTTATGACCTCACGATATCAGTGAAATGGTATTAGGCCTGTAAAAGGGAGCTGTAATATTTTATTCTTAATTCTTGGTGTCAATAAGTGACAGTGCTGTCTGGCTGAGAAAAGTCAGTAGTATAATAATTTCACAAAAGAAACTTTTTTAAAAGTTTGGACCTTTCAGAACTATTGATGGAACGCTGCTCCTACCAGAGGGGGGGGAAAACCCCAATCCACAAATAAGCCCCAAACTTCAGTTGGTTGATTTATAAATTATTTTCATTTTTAATTTTTTTTCCTAAGATTAGAGGGATCATGGAAGCCACATTGAAAAACAAGTTGTTTCTATGTAGCAAGATTCAAAGTAGTATTCAAAAATCAATGTGATGACTCTTCTGGAAATTTTCCTGTTTCCTTCAACAATTATACAGCACAATTTTGTTTGAGTCCTGCCTGTGAAGGACCTCTCCTTTGACTGGAAGCGACAAGAATAATACTACCAATAGTTTTACAACTGACTTTTGATCCTGGAATGATCTCTTCTCCTGTGAAGGTGCTTTTGTGCAGGTTGCTAATCTTGCAGTTATTTAATCCAGAAAGGAATATAGTAGTGAAAATCGAGAAATACATGGTTTTACACTGTCTGTGTGTGTAATGCTGCAAATCAGTTGTGATATGAAATGTAGGTTCTCACATCAAAAGCAAAGTAGAACATTTGTGCATAAGCCACCTGCTTTAAGATTTGTTTTATTCTGATAAGTATAACAAGTTATCTTCAGCTCCCTACATCATCAGCTCAGCTTTTAGACARCCATCTCTGCATGGCAAGGGCTGCCATATTTCTCTGCAGGCTTTATCCAGGGTGAAGTGTGTGCATGCCATGTTTAAAGCACAGAGAAGGAATCTGGCACTCAAGAAGTGCTGGGCCAACTGCACAACGGTATGTGCCTGTCCAGCAAATCTGTTGCCACCAGAAAGCATTAGAYTTCCTCTGCACAAGCTGTATGGCTGGTTTGCCTGTGTTATTACAAATGCTCATTTTTAGGTGGTTAGAGCATCCTGGCTGGAACTGTTGCAGAGCAGCCTGAGTTGGGTTTGCCGTGTTTGAATAGTAAAATGCACAGAATTTAAGCAGCCAGCTGCAAAGAAATGTACCTTGACTGCTAGTCAGAAATGTACCTTGACTCCCTGTGCCAGCAACAGCAACGGCACAGGGAGGGAGTCCTCGGACGTCTCTGCTGCTGGTGCTGCTGCACAGGATAAGTGAGAGAGGAATAGACAGGACCTAAACCTTCAGCCAACAAGAAATGGCATCTTCTGAGCATTTATTCTACACAAATTCTGCATCATCTCATTATTCATGCATAACAGGGCTGCTGGATGTCTGGACTCCAGACAAATATGAAAACCTGGACAAAACAAAGGGTTTCCCGGGAAGATAGTGTTTGGTAGCTTAATGTATTATCAGCATCGCTGCTGCAGCGTATGTTGGGATAGAAAGAATTCAGCGGAGTTCTCCAAGTCTCATGGGGATTTTGAGATTCCATTGGGTAGAAGGAAAAAATTGACCTTTTGGCTTTTACATTGAATTTTGATCTGGAAGCTATTGAAGAAATGGCGTTGTGTGTTCCCATATTTATCCTTGAATCACTTTTCTGACTCTAACAGCACTTAAAGTAATTGGCCTACTTAAATTAAGCATAGATTTTGTCATTTCTGTTAGTATTTTTTCTTTATTTAGTAATGCATTACAGTATATAACACTAAATGTAATTAAATAAAGTCAATTTCATTTCAAATTATTACTTATAAATTAATTTTAGTACTTTGATTTTTAAGGTATATGAGTAAGTGTGTGACCAGGAGCAAATAGCAGAAGAAAAAACTCTCCCCACCTCCCCCATGTAATTCCTAACAGGGTAGGTGAGCAGTGGACAGAGATGATTTCCCATAAAAGCTATTCACTAAACACTCTCAAGGCAATACCTGATATGATATACAAATGATCTTAAAGTTATGGTGCAGCCTTTCTTCTGAATGAGTATTATCAGAGCTTATCTGGAAGTTCAGTAGTAGAAGAAGCCGCTCAGAGATCTTTGGACAAATAGTTTTGGATAGTTTCAAGCAACTAGGGTTGTTCATAAATTCAAGGCACATTTAGGAAATAATTTCAACCTTACAAATAGTTGGAATAATGTTTTGCAAAGACAGGGGCATGAGTTTTTTTTGAAAAATTCAAAATGCTGTCAAGTGACGTTTTCAAAACACAAGGCTTGTCCCCTTTTTCAAAATAGTTACATTTAAAACTAGTTTGTATTTTTAAAGATTTAAAAAGCAGGGAGGGGAAAGCTCATGAAAAAAATTAAATGAAAGGGGTTTTTTTGGAAGCAATTTTCTACCAGTATTTCAGTTCAGTCATCCAGTCAAAATTGGTTATTAATGGGGTCCTGAAGGTACTCAGTGTGCACTCCTTGATTCTTTACTGTCTCTTTTTCCAGCTCCTAGCAGTGTGTTAGAATAGTTGCTAGGTTCAGCTTTGGCATTTTTTTCAATAGGCTGTGGATAGCAATTTGGCCAGGAGTATTCCGATGATCCATTGATAAATTGTGAATGAATGTACTCTGAAGGATTCTTTACGTTTCTTCTCTTCCTAGTAATGCATGGTGACCGAGTACATTCAAGAATGGATAATATTATTAGTCATTGCCTTCCACAGAAGGCATCAATCTTGGGGACCACAGTGAATATAAAACTCTGGAAATCTTTGTAGTGCTGAAGTATGTGGGGGAATGTATTTTTTATAGAGCTCTAAAGGTCAAAATGGTTTTCAACATGCTGAGTGGCTATCAACAAATACATGCTATTARTGTGATATCGTGATGTTTTGAGCTTTCTACCATGCCTGTCTGGTATTCCTATACTTGTGATACATTCATATATACTTGTAAAATGGTAGACTACTGCGCTTGTTTATATATAATGTAGCAAATTTATTAGACAGACAGCCTTTTGCTCAGCATTCAGGAACTGGGAAGATCTGATGCTAATTGCATTTAAATGTAAAGCCACAGATTCACCTCCCACCCCCAAAAAGACAAGTTTAGATTGTAAATACTCTGCGCTGGAATTATTTCTGTGGGATGTGGAATAAGTATTCTTCTTTGAATTAAAACAAACACAATAAAAGGCATCCCCCCCCAACCCCCAGTGGAAATGCATGATTTTCTTTTATTTTGTAGTGGAGTGCAGCAAAGGAAGATACTTTTCCTTAGCTGAAGAAAAGAAATGGGAAGTGATCGAGAAGAATAAGCAAAGATTGATTGATTTTTTTTTTCAGGTGGAGGTAAATGAATGCAAACAAAGATAAGTTATGTAGCCTGCCTAGGAGGTTATTAAATCAGGAAATAGTAGAAAATGAAAAAATATGAGTTCCTGTCAGTGACACACTCTTGGGATTCATATTGAACAGGCTTCCATCTCAGTGCTTCCTTTCTTCAGGAGCAGCTGGTATGAAGCTGCAGAGACTTGCTCYGGTGCATGCATCTTGAAGCATTTGAGTTGTCTAGGTTCCGACCAGAACCTTGTTCTACACTTGGTCAATAGTGGTGTCATCAATATTATCTACTACCTTTATGACTTTATAGTAAACTCTCTGTTCAGTGAAGTTCTTTTATTGTAGCATTTGAGCAATTTACAATTTAGTGCATCATCCTACAAGGTAAGGTAGTTGTGCTAATTCCRTTGTAGAAATGATGCACTGAAACATTGGCCTTTAAGATTATTTGTGTGTTTTTATAGATTAGGTATCTACTCCCCTTGATTTTGGTGGGGTTACGGAGCTTGTATTTAATGTCCAACTGGCTGTCCACAGCTATGCAGAGTTCCCTTTCTGGCCAGAGGAGTGCAGAGGTAGTAGACTTTTTGGAGTCCCTTGAATTGTGCTGTGCAGGCCCTTTTCTACCTTCTGTCTTTATGTTCTGGAGCATTTAACATCTAGATCTGTTGCTTTGGGAGTTATTTTAAGAGTTATTTCAGTCATTTTAGAAGCAAATGCATCATTAGACTGTGAAGAATTAAATAAAAAGTGGAGCAAAAAAGACTTCACAATTTGGATTATTCAGAGTCAGAGCCCATTAGGAATGTAATCTGGATGTCTGAGTTTTGTTGGAGAGTGATTTAATATTCATCATGTTGTTACAGCATTTGTTTAAATGGAAATAATACATTATTTTTTGTGTACAAAAATGTAGATAGTATTAGTCTCATTACTGGGAAACATTGAATCCTAACAAGATCCTTTTAATACTGGACACTTTGTTTTCATATCTGTTGCTTTGGTAATGAAGACCCAAATAGCCCAGTTCTGTCAAGAACATACAGGAGAATCAGGGAGGTTTTCTCTTGCAATAATTTCATTGATCATTCCCTGTGATGGGGAGGCACTGAACGGGAAACATAGCTCTCCCAGAATTGGGTGGAGGCAGTATGGTTTAGTTAATCAGCTTGAAAGGCCTGTGGGGTCAGGAACTATTGATGGTCCCAGCTCCCCATCCCATCTATCAGTAAGAATCAAAGTCTTGGCTGGGTAAGTTTTCAGCTGTTGCCCAGCAGACTTATAAGGGAATTCAGGGCAGGGTGTACAGGTATAGGGATTCAGCTCTGGTGTGCATTGCAGCTGCCTTGAACTTCTGCAATGTAATGGTGATTTCCTCTGGTCTGCATCTGCCAACCCTTTGCTTATGTCATCAGCAGAATATCTGCCTAGCAAAGCACCCCTGCAGAGTTAGGAACAGTTGTGTGTGTTTATACCAAAAGATCCAGATATATTCAGTCCCTAAAATACAAAACACCTTTTTTGCACATTGAACTATAGTCCAAAAATCTCATTTTGTCCTGATACAGGTTAACCCCTCCCTGATTTTGAAAGCCATCTTCCTTTGGCCCACTGCTTTTAATATGTGACATTGACAGTAACATTCAGAGGAGTTAAGATTATATCTTGTCTCTCAGAACCCACATTATAACCTCAAGAGAACTTTGTTAAGAAAGGAATAATCCAAACCAGAATCAATACTCTGTATCGCTTTAGTGCTACAACTGACAAAATCTTTACAGGAAGGAGCTGTCTCTTTTCCATTTATTTTTGTAAGTAGGAATATGAATCCCCCCTGCTGCAGAAGAGTAATTAAAGGTCAAATTCTGGCACTGTATCCATAAGACAGCACAGCCTGGGCACCAACACCTAACTGGATATCCTACCAGGCACTTGTGTAAATCCTGTTGGCTTAAGGAACAGCAGTGTTTTTTAATTTTGAGTGAAGATCTTCCCTGTTGTTCTGCATTAATGATGCTGTGTTATGATTACTCTGGATGGAAGTATGTGAGCTCATCAAATTTTATGGAAAAACACAATTTAGGCTGCAGATATTTGACTCCAGATGGCAGTCCTGGTGCCTAGGGTACGCTCTCTCTCCCACTAGCAAGCTGTATTTGGTGCTCTCCTCTCTTTGCTGTGAAAAGTAGTATCTGTGGGAGTCCTTGTGGTGGTATTTTGTGTGGTGTATTTTTCATTCTCTCCCATCTTGTGCAGCCACATAAGCCTGGACAAACTAATTAAGTAAAACAATCTAATATGGTATTAACAGAAGAATAACAAGGGCAGCCTTGCAGTAGGAAGGATGGGAGGCAAAGGAAGGAGGGACACTTTAAATGCTGGTTTATTGGCCAGTTAGTTGAGTTGACCGAGTACTGACGACAGGCGTATTCAGCTTTCTCTTTCTCTAAAATCCTCTTAACAGCATTAGAAAGATTAGTTACGTTCGTTACAAAGCACAGCAACAAAAAGGGATGGAAACCCAAAAACACGGGTTTGGAAAGTGCAGCAGCCTCTTGGTAACCACAGGCCGGTGTCAGGGAGAAGTTTTATGGGTGTAATGGCAGTAATGTCATTCAGGGATGAAGTGTTTCTTGGTTGAATCTCAGACTGTCCTCTCCCTGCCTGTGCTCCGAACACTGCCCCTTTCGGCACTGTGCGCCCTCCCTTCAGCAGTTCGGCGCTTCGTGTCTGTCTCCGCATGCAGACTAGAGGTAGACACTGCATTTGTTGGCTTTTCCTTAGCATTCAATACTCTTCATCCTGTTCGGATTACTATAATTTAACCAGTTCACTTCTGATCTGGCTTAGTAAATCCTGCTGTGCAACAGCGGCAGCCTGAGAAAATTAGTTAATTAGCAATAATAGAAATCTCAAATGCTTTTGGTTGTGTCAGTAAGACATTCAGTGCCTCTTCAGATCGTTGCATCAGAAGATCATCTGATGATTTAGAACATGATGTGATTGAAAACATTCTCATTAGCCTTAACTCAAGTGGCAAGAGCGAAATACAAGTTAGCAGTGAGATGTGTTTGCTTCCCTTTATGGGCTTAGCTCACATACTAAAGATGATAGAGGGACTTAATTTCACCTACTCAGCAACTTCATTGCAGCACATAAAAAAAATAAAATAGAGTAAAGATTAAGAAAGCTAAAAGTTTCACATTTGGAAAGAGGGAGAGAAGGAAGTTTGTAATTAGATTTATTTTCTTGTGTGTGTCCCATTGCAAATTAAAGCATCTGAATTGGGCTGGTTTAAATGATAAAGAATAAATGATGAAAACTTTATTACCTCCTTTTTCAGTGAAAGGGCATGCACATTATTCTGTGATTATGTGAGAATTGTTGTACCAGAGTAACTTTAAAAGGATAAACAATCTCCTTGAAATCTACACATAAATGAGTAGTCTGAATGATCGGAACCACTCCTGAGTTCTCCTGCAGCTGCAGAAAGGTCTGCCTGGTGTGGCAACCCCCCCGCACGGGGCATTAAGTACCAGAGCCTGGTGCCATGCCAGGAGGCCCGTGGAGCAGCATCAGCTCCTATCCTGCAAATTGYGTGCACGCGCTGAACTGCTCTATCTTTAGACTGAGTAGAGGGACTGCAAAGGCTAAATATAACCTTAAATTGAAATATATAAAGCCGTTTGCAGAACGGGCCTGTGTACGTGTATGGGAGGACTGAATTGTTCGGTTTGTGTGGATTTTTCAGCTTGGTTTCTGAAAAAATAAGACGTCTGTGATTGTCCTCTGCATGTGTGAGATTCTGTCAGTCTGCCTGTGCCCTGAATAATTTTGATCTTGTTAACCAATTTCAAACCAATTGGATATGGCAGAGGCCTCAAAGCTTTTCTATGCATTTTGCAAAAATAGGTGGTCAGTAGAGGAGGGGGCTGCAAACTCGTGCTGTGTAAAAGGTGACAGTGTGAACGCAGTTGCAGAATATTAAGCAACAAGGAATCAACCCAGCCACGGCAGGACCTTGCTGCGGTTTGACAGCAGAGAGTCCCCAAAGAGAAGGGTCTTATAAGAAGACTCAAGGGTGCTAAAAGCTTTAATGAGACGTTATTAAACATGAGGTAATCCAGCCATCAGGCACAAAGTCCCAGCATTCATGACTGCCATTGCTTATGAAACAAATTGTTTCTAATGTTCCAGTGCTTAATTCCTTTT
Source organism: Apteryx rowi (assembly GCF_003343035.1). Taxonomy (NCBI): domain Eukaryota; kingdom Metazoa; phylum Chordata; class Aves; order Apterygiformes; family Apterygidae; genus Apteryx; species Apteryx rowi. The sequence goes on along the minus strand of NW_020449419.1, from coordinate 3,275,421 downwards.
GCGTGTTAATTAACCTTCTGTGGTCAGAAAGATTCACTGGTACTAGGATGAATAATGGATTGGGATGGAGTAAACAGTCTCTTTACCCCCCCCCCAAAAACAACAACAACAACAACAACAACAACAACAAAAACTGTCTGCAGTAGTCACTGTGGTGGCTTATGATGTGCCAGGACAAAATTGTGGTGCAACATCTACCTTTCTCTTTTGGCTGGATTTTTTTTTTTTTCCCCTCTGAAAGTGGCCTTTGCTTGGGACTCCATGAAATTTATTCTTCTGTGCACTGAGGCCATTAATCACCTTAGAGTAGAAAGGGACAAATTTGAGCCCCTTCTGCTGCAGAATGGCTGACTCTGCCACCTGAGGGGAAGGAAAATCCCTACAAAACTAATAATCAGCTTGAGCAGGGGGAAGCATTTGAGCAGATCTGACCCTTTGTAGGAGAGGAGCGCATTTTTCATTGCAGGGTTTTCTTATTGATGTGAGAAAGAAAAATTAACCTTGCTATCTAGCAAAACAATAGATAATTAGATCTTTGTTTCTTATTAATGATGATAGCACTTAACACAAGTTAAAGCATCAGGAAAACCATCTGGGGATTCTTAATGATTGTTTAGAAAACAAAAAAGTAAAGTTGGATTTTCTCTTACTTGTGATCAGTATTGTTTTTCCAAATATTGCTTCAGCAGAATCTGTAGGGACAATTATTTGTCATTGATTTATTAGAAAATTGGGATTTAAAAATACCTTTGATTTCTGTGTAAATGTGAGCAATTTTAGACGAGTGTGGTCAGTGTGTTCCTAGATGAAGGGAATGTTCTTATTTGTTACCCACCTACTTGAAAAAAAAACCTTGTCTGAAATGCTGCTATGAGGAGTTGATATTGATTTGAGTATTTTCTTTTGCAAAACATGCCAATAAAAATTAACAGCTAAATGTTTTTTATCCTAATAATATAATTTAAAGACTGGAAATTAGCAAGCAAAGAGAGACCTATGGGAATATGCAAATAGCTTTGTTTTCCCATATGTCTTGGGTGGGAGGATGGTTGCTTTTTATTTAGCTAATTTTTTTATGTGCTGAAGAGACTTTTTGTTAGGAAAAATTACCCTTTTTTAATCTTAAGAAAAAAGGACAGACAAGGAAAGAATCTGAAAGAGGGATTTTAAACATTTAATGTTTGTTGCTGTTAATTACTGTGGTAACTGTACAGAAACAGCAATGTGCAATGTTAACTCCTAGTTTATTCATTTGAGACATGTAAATACGTCTACGGCAAGTTTCTCATTAGGAATTCTTGTGTGTAGGATAGAGCTGCGTTGTCGGACACCAGGAGCTTACTACAGCCTGTCTTATTCTGGGGTGCCTCTTACAGAATTTGACTTCTTGCTATGAATATGAGAAGTATGTCATGTGTTGAAAATAAAGCTAAAATAGACCTTCAACCTACCATAAAGACCACAGAAGATGGTGAGATGCTTCTTCTGTACTTAATTTGAACTTGATCTTTGACCTTCATTAGCTCCCAAGGAGCCATTTTTGAAGGTCCAATGGCAGGGAGATGACCAATTTTCATTGACTACTAATGTCAGCTAAGTGCTGGTTCTGGTGCCCATTTTGCCTTTTGAAAAATTTTCACCAAGACCTTTTATAAACATGTAGCAACAGTGAATTTGATTTCTCCAGAGCTCCCTATGAAGTCTCTTGTGCGTCAGTGTAATGTCTTGGGAGCCTGGGACTCCTTGAGGAGAAGGATTGATGCGCAGTCCTCCAACCACGTCTGCGTGTGCACGGCCCCGTCAGTCACTCAGCCTTTCCGRCACCTGGTTCTTATCGCTCAGAGTAGTGTGCGCCTGGCTGCTGTCAAGCCGGTTTGTATGCGTGGCACGTAAACTCCCACTTATCACAGGGAGAGCAGCAGCCCTTAATCTAGCATAAAACCAAACAATATTCAGATCCCTCTTGCTGTGACTTTTCCACAGCTTTTCTGTCCATCAAATGTTCAGGTCTCAGATAGTGGGGGCAAAGTGTTTTAGATTTGTTTGCTTTTTTAAAGTGGTATTTATCGTGAAGGTAATTGATGGCTATCGGTAAGATTCAACTGACATCAAGCCTCTAAAGCTTCTTAATAGAACTGTAGTGGCAGAAGCCAACCCAAAATCTAGTTGTTCATATGTTTCACACAACCCTCTTGTGAACTCTTGGGGAAAACAAGGAAGTGGCATGGCCCTATTTTATCATTGATCTGGAAAAGACCAGACTGTCCCTTTATAATAGGGGATATGTTTGTTAGCATTCCTGTACTGGAGATGGCTCTGCCTCCTCCTTCTGGCACATTGACCCAAAGTACTTAATAAGACTTGAGTGCTTAATCAAGAGATTATTGAAGCAATGTTTATGTGGGGTTCCCCCCCCCCCAAAAAAAAAAAAAAAAAATAAAAAAAGAGCTTCAGGAGGGGCCCTGCTGCACATACAGTCAGTTTTGTTCCCTTTATTTTAAGGGTGAGGAAGTTCAGTACCAAGTTTGGAGTGGCTTCTGTGTTCGTTGGAAGTTCAGGTGACAGCCATGCTCTTTGCAGTTGGTGTGTCTATTTAAGGTACAGGCATTTCTGTGTCCCCGCTTGCTCCCTACGGCAGTGGGCACTTGGGGGAAGGAGCTGCTCCTATTAGGAGCAGTTGGTGAGATGCCAGCACTCGTGACGCACTCGCAGCGAGGCTCGTCTTGCGCTTGAGTTGCCGAGGCTGCGTATCAGAGCCTTCAAAACATCTGCCTTTCTCCCTTTGYGATCACCATTTGCTTTACAGGCTTCACTCAAATGTAAACCTTGCGGACGGTGTTGCTGCTCTGTCCCCTTCGGCTCATGAGCTCTGTGTGCTTTCCCTCCCAGCGGGAAAAGCTGCAGAGGCGGCCAGGTGCTGTTAGTCGGGGGCTGACAGCAAGCTGGCCTCCCTCCGCTCCCTGCAGTGCGGGCGACTAGGGGACTGGTGCCTCTGGCTGATGCTGGTACTCTTGAAACTGCGGGCAGCAAAGCCAAGCCAGCTTTTGGAGCAAAAAGTGCTGTGTCTGGGCTTTACCACCTGTTGCTGAGATTAATTGGTAACATTTGAGGGTCAGTAAAGGATAGGAGAAAAATGCGGTAAACCCCCTATGCATGTAACACAGTCACATATGTGACTATACTGTTTTATTTTATAGGGATACGTTTTTGTGTTGATATTCATGTCCTTATGTTGCATGTAGGTGTATAATACATACATTACCTATATACACACACATACAGAGCAGTACACATGCATATAAAAGTGTGTACATCTATGTAACAAGGAGCAAAGGCAGTTTGGGCCTATATTGATGAACCTCAGTTACCTAGGAGCTCTGATTAGAAATACAGCTTTAAATACAGAGCTAGCATAGAGAGAAGCTTCTAGGAGTAAGAATTTGGTTTGGTGTCATTTAGGCATGTTAAGCAAAAGTGAATCTTCTGGGATAAAATGCGAAATTTGTACTTTCTGCAATCAACACCAAGCTTTCTGGATTTCCAAATAATCCAGCATTACTGATGGAGAGTAAGGACCAATGCAGGACATCTAGGCTTCATAGCAGCATGTTTTCATTGAAGTAGCTTATAATTTCCTGTGCTATTTGCTTTGTATGCACACAGCATGAATATTAGCTATGTATGCTGTCTTTGCAGGAATATATTAAAAAAAAAGGGGTGGTGGGATTGGTAGTATCCGTTTTCTTTAGTGCTATAAAGCTTTTTATATTGTAACTTTGTTTTCATGTAGCCCTTGGTAGCTTCCTGTAGCATTCTGCTTTTTAGATTGAATTTTTGTCATGTTTGGACTGTCCTGGAGAGTGAATTATTTTGGAAAGGTCAAGCTACGTGGATAATTTGGTGTTGATTTGCCGAACATAAAGTATCTGGCAAATCCAGAGAAGTTTGTGTTTTTACATACTGTGAGCTGACTACACCCTAATACTTTGTTCTATTCTTTTTTTCATCCTTTGTCTCTCCTATACATCAAATGGCAAACCTAGTGTTTCCACCGTGTTACATAGCGTACGCCAAGCACCTGGTGGCTGGGGGCTTCCCAAGGTAGGGCAGCCCTGACACTGCTGTTTTTGCCATATAGTGGATGTATGAACATCTCCTTGACTTTCCCTAGTTCAGTAGATGCTTTGTTGTTAACACCTGACAGAAAACAGGTAGTGCAAGGAAGTCCGTGTCACCTCAGTTAACATTCATGCTTGGATTTTGCTGACTTTTGAGAACTTAGTCTGATAGATGTGACTTCTGAAGGCACAGGAAGTTAGCTCCATACTTATTATAATTAAAGTCAGATGAACTGATAAATATTGAAAATGTCTGGCTGTAAATTCTGATGATAGTTAAAGTAAAATATGTTGTAACTACACAATACTGAAGTAAAATTAACTGAAGGACTTGTCTCAAGGTCAAGTTCAACTTCTTTTCAGAGCATAATGTATGTCCTGTGTTAAATTGAAAGATAAAAATTAAATGTGATGTTGAGGTGTTTGAAAGTTGTGAGGTAGTGGAAAATTTTAGTGTGCATTTAATTAACTTTGAAGGACTTGCRTGTCCGTATAGCAACGGAGAGTGCTTGGGAGACGATCCACCTGTARAGAGACGCTTTCTTGCTGTGCTGGTCTACCCTTTTGAATGGCTTTGTTTATTGTTCAGAAATTAAAAAACAAAACAAAAAACTAAAAAAACAGCAGTTTCCTGCCTGTAACGTGTAGTATTTCAAATCATTATTAAGGCAATTGAAAAAAAATCTGCAGGCCAGCAGAGAAATAACTGTAATACAGGAGAATGAAGATGCCTGAGCTAGGCTTTCTTTTTTCCCCCAAGACATTTCGATAATTGAGAACTTGTTTCTGCTACCCAGCTTGCGTTAAAAGGGCAGTAGTTACAAAATCTCATCCTATCACACCATATTAATTTTGAGTTCACGCTGTCGCGATCTCTGTTTTGTTGTACTGGGACACTTGCATGGCAAATGGTATGACTGGAAGGCGATTGTGCTCCAGGTAACATTTGTTTTCTCTAGTGTCCTTGTATACTGATTATTGAAAATTTAATGTGTTTATGCAGAGAGGTTTCCTATATAAAAGTGATTGTGTTTTCTTTAGAGGGTGGAACTTGTTTAGATAGCAAATGTTTAATTAATCTTCCTATTTCCTTCTCATAGTTGAAGATTTTTTTTAATGGAAGCTGCATATTAGTGGGCAGGGTGAAGGRAGGCAGCAAGAGAACAGTGGTTTGTTGTTTTTTTTTTTTAAACAGTGTCTCAGGCTACAGATTGTTTCATGACATCCTGAAGGATAACTTATTTACTAGAATCTTTTGAATAAGATTATGCCTAGGCAAGAGGAGATGCAAGTCATTACTCGCTGCCAGTTGAGATGGATGGCCACAGTCTCGAATGGCATTGGCTTCTGTCACAAAGTGCTGGGTTGTCGCTGACACCCCTCTTCCTTTAGTTGTAACACTGCAGAAAGAGGGGCTGGTAGTGTGAGAAATCCCCTTTTCTRGTAATTCTTGTCCACCAGAAACACAGAGACACTAGGCTCTTCAGACATTAGCAAGGGGCTGAAACTCCAGAGATGCTCTTTTCGTTGTGACAAGACAGACCTGCTGCTGATAAACATTTGGGTCAGTTGGGCCGGTTCAATCCATGGAAAAAAAAGAGAAACTCAATACYTTGATCATGACTTCAAAATGCAAAACTTCTTTTACTTTAGTTTTTGTTTTCTTTTGGGAAGAACAGAGCACTCTTTTTTTTTCTTTTTTTTTTTTAAATCTATGTAAGTAAATATTATTTCTGTTGCATGCCTGTCTTTGTGCAAGACGTATTGGGGAGAAGAGCCAAATTAATTTCTGATGTTGATGATTGTTTGGATGTTGATCTTCCCCRAACAGCAGTAATGACCAGTGATGTTTTGAAGGCAAGCATCTTACTTGCATCTCTAGAGCTTTTCTGTGTTTTCTTTAAACAGATTTAATAAACTGAAAAGTAAATGGAAAATGTTTATTTTTATTTCCAGAATTATTTTTCCTTAATTTTCTCTTTGTTGACAGGCAGGTACTTTGTATTTTGTTGCTGCACAGCTTCAGTCAGCACACTGGTCTTTAGACAAACAGCCCCTTAGTGCAAACTTTACCAACATTGAACATTTTTTCCTTGCTTGTTTCCTTTTAACCTTTGCATATATTGGAAAGCCTTTTCTCAGTACTTCAAACCTTACAGCCTTATGATGTGTTGCAAGTTCTGTGGTATTAATAAGCTGGAACTAATCTTCAGGCTTAAAAGCACAACCCTGTTGATAAGCCTTTTAGAGGACCTAGTTCAGATAGTCTACTAGATAGTCCAAGAGCTCATTGCTGACTTGCTCTAATTATTTTTATGTGAGAACTGCAATTAAATTTTTTATATGTAAAGTATTCGTGAAAGATGATGCTAAACCTAAGGCCTCTCCCCTTTCTACAGTTTTGTCAATGTACTTCTGCCCAGGTTAGCAGTATTTACTGTTTTTTTAAATTTATTTTTATTTCATGATACCTTTTGTCCCTTGAGTGATTTCAAGTTTTTGTCTCCAGTTTGGATGTCCTGATTTAAGTTGACCGAATCATCAATTAAGCACCAACTACAAAGGATTATTTCTTTCACTGTTTGTTTTGGTTTCCAGTTTTCAAAAAGTATTTTAAAGTTCCTTTGATTCAAAAACACTACCTATTTTTTTGCACTTTTAGAGAAGCATTTCTTTTAATTTTCCAAGTTTCTCAATTGAAAATCCAGTTGAACCAAAATAGCCTCATGGACCTTCTACAAAAATGCGTGAGCAGTGTTTGCTTATTTATGTGTATGTGCATGTGTGAATGAATATATTTATGAGTAATATGATTTGGTGTGTATGTTAAATCCATTGTCATATATTTTTAYGTTCATCAAAAACTGTAGATGCATAGATACTGTTGATGCATTATTGAACAAAGCTTGGATGGGATGTGGTTTTTTTCCATGGTGGATACATTTGATTAGGCAGGGCTGCATTTGGCTGTGGAAACCCATAACTGTGGTGATGAGAGCCGCTCCAAAAGTATTTTGAAGTCTTAACTATCCATATCCACAACACTATGTCCAAAGTTCTGGATTGAGTCTTTGGATCTGTGTGCTTAGGCCTATAATATAACACAAATTAAGGTTAGCGGTCATCTTCCCATCAGTCTTCATTGTTAAGCCTGTTTTCCTTAAGGTCGTTCATCAATGAATTCCTTTCCAGTTCCTAAATTATGGTGTAGAGACGAAACATATCACCACATGCAAAATGAAAGATCACCTAATATTTTCTCTCTCGAGTAGGTGGCTCTACGCATACTTCTAGAGAATCAGTATGTTACTGCAAATACCTTTGAGACCAGCGTGTGTTTTTCTCTGTCACTGTCCGTCATATCCTTTCAGATCAGACTTGGGTTGTTTTGCACCATGTCAGGTTACGCTGTGCATTGCTTCAAGCCGACAGGATATAGCAGTATGGGACTTAACATGACCTGACATACCAGAAATTCAAATTCATTCAGAGATGGCCTAGCGTACCYGTTGTAGGGAGCTTGAACAGGTCAGTGAGCTATTGGCTTCATCGGCTCCTTTGTCACAATATACGCAATAAGTAGGGCTGCAAATCAGATGCTTTTGTTTCTGCATGCATCCTCTACAAAATTTACCAAGTTATGAAAATAGTTATTTTAAAGTTGTCAGATACCTGTTGGATTTGAAAATGTTTAGAAATTGGCTCTATTTGCCTCTGCAAAACTGATCAACAAGTATAATCAGCAAAGACTCTGATAGTCAGTAATGGTATATTAAACTGCAGTAATGCTTAATCCTTTTAATATGCTCACCCAAGTGATAGAGAAAGCATAGAAATTAGAGCAAGCATGCAAGGTGTTGAATAGAGTGAGCCAAAGAGCTGCTTGGGGATGTTGCCTGCACTATGAGATATGAGTATCATGCCATATGAATGTGACTGCATTCTTCAGAGTCTGTAGTTTAAGTTTTTAGAAGTGAGTTCTGTGCTAAATTACTATTTAACAGAGGGAAGCATTAAAATCAGAACTTCATCTCTAGAATTACCATTGTAAGGATCTGTCAGGATCCAGCGGATGCTTCTTGGCTGGGCCRCCTGCCATGGGGTCTCTGCACATCTTCTGTCTTGCTTTCTCTCTGCTTTCAATGCCATTATCCACTGAAGCAGGCCACTAGTACTGTGAAAACTGAACCAAATCAAAATTGGGATTTCTAGCAATARCGTAATATAAATAATTTTAACAAGTCTACGGAGCAAGTGTGGGGTGTACTTGATTTCTGTATGGAAATAGTGAGGTGCTTTATCAGCCACACTATTTGAGAGAAGGTGCAGGAAATCCAGTGCTTTTGGTTGCATATTCATATTCAAATGAGACTGTGGACATTGCTGAGATGACATGCTGACGTGGTATTGTTTTAGGGGTGATATGCTACTAATAGCATCCTTCAGTTTTCATGAATACATATCAGTAGATTTTGAGAGAAGACCTGCAGGAAAATGTATAGTTATGAAATGAATGGCAGTCATTTTTTGCTGAATAATGTTTCGATGACTGAATTTCCTCTACAAAAGGTCTGTTTTCTTACATGCTACCTAAGGGAGGGAATGTGGAATCATTGAATCACTTTCAGAGAAAAAAAAGCATCTAAGGTGAGGAGCAGAAAGGGGGAAAGCTTCTCTAATTAGTGTTTATCTGCATAAAGATGCAGTGAAAGAAAATATCAAAAATAAGCTTGCCCCTCTTGCCCACTTGTTTGTTAGGATGCAGGAGAAAACAGTAAATATGGGGTTTTCTGTAAATTAATTTTTTGACAGTATATAGTCAACAATTATTTCATTGAAAAATGTGTATGTTTTAACATGGTAATTATTAGTCACTCGTTGAGACAGAGCATATGGTAAAGGAACAGTCTAAAGTTCCAGAGGGAAATATATCACTTGGAAAAAAAGTCGTCAGCTATGCTTACGGTCACCAGCGACGGAGGAAATGCTTGTGCAGTGAGCAGGCAGCATGGTGGTGGGATGAGGAGCCTGAAGCCACAGTGCTGTCAGCCTGAAAGGTAGGAGAAAAGCGTGCTGTGAGAAGCCACCCCTCGTGCTCTCTGCCCATGTTAACAAACCCACAGAGCAGCTGAAGATCCCGTCAGAAATGAAAGTGAGAATTAAAGTAGGTTGAGGCTCAGATCATTTAAATTAATTTATTTAGAAGAGCCACTGGAAGAACTAGCTTGAACTGGTAAGTTAGTTGTATAGTTTCTGGCTCAGCTGGAGAAGGCACTGTGTTTCTGGAAATATCTGGTGTAGGCTTTGGTTGTACTACAGCGTTTGAAGGCTTATCCAACTTTAAGTGATTAGTTCAAGTGGTACCAAGAACAACAAAAAGCCTACTAGGTGTAAGTGCCCTGCTGCTTAACTGTATGGGTTTTTTGTTTTTTATCTGATGCTCATCTGTCCATCCCAAATGCAGCATTATTAGTACTTGAGCTTGTCACCTGAAAGCTGCCTGGCAGGTGTCTGCCCAAGCTGCAGCCCCACCTTTGACCATACTGCTGGCACAAATGCTAGGGACACCACCACCGCAGATCCAACTGCTTTTTGTTGTTAACCAACTCCTTGTTGTCGTTAACTGTCACACTGCATTTCCTGTAAGGAGAAAGTAGATCTGCTAAGTTTGTTTTAGCCAGTTTGCAGCTGCCAGAGTTGCTTTCTGCCAATTTAGATAATCCCAGCCACTTTAATTGGGTGAGGAAAAATCTTTGTTCCCAAAATGGTTTTCACTGACTAACTTTGAGTTCCAAACACCCACAAAATCATTAAAATTTGGGAGAAGGTGATCTCTGTGCATGGCTTGAATGTTTATTTGTTTGTGAAGACAAATTTGAAGGTGTAATTGTTTCTCTCTCATGATAGATGATCTATCTCAGATTAGAACTTTCTGCATCCGAAAGCTACTAAGTAAATTTAAGGTAGTCTGTAACGGAGAAGTGTTGGGAAAGGTCTAGCAGTGCCATCATCTCCTTCTGAATCAATGAAGTTCAGCTGGCCATGAATCGGTGAATGAGGCCTTAAATATTTCCTTGGGAAACATTATTTCTGAAGTTAATGTGCGAGCTGTTTTTCTTAATGTTTGATAAATGAGTTTTGTTCCGGTTGACACCATTAGTTGAGTAAAATAAGCCATTTATTTAAATACTCAGAAAACCCAGTTCAGAACTAGAATTTAAATTAACGCACTGTAATTTGAAATTGTGGAGGGGGAGCTCTAACGGCAGTTACGTTCTCCCTCAGGCCTGATCTGTAGGTGGTGACCCACCACTGGGGTGATGACAGCCCATCACTGCCCTGTTAGGTGTTACTGACTTTTTAGCCAAAGCCGTAGGAGCTTGTCAGTTCTTTGAGCCTCTGATTTAATCCCACAGTATGTGAAGGCAGCAGCTGTTTGCCTAGGTCACTTCCAGAAATAATAGAGGAAAAAAAGAACAGTTTATGATGCAGGGAGCTTCAGAAACTACTGAAATAATCAAGAACCTACAGATATTGTGTCTCTGGAATCAGCAATGAAGAAACACCACGTGCTTTCTGTGATGATGGAGGTTAGATATGCTCCAGTACAATAAAAGTACCCAGTTTTGGAACCTGTATTCTTGAATGTGTGGAGTGTGCACATTCATAGTTGCTTAAAAATACTTTCAAAGCCCGGGGGAGGGGAAAAGGAATCAAAGAATCAAATGATGGTGGGAAAGATGTTCATGGTTCACAAATGCACCACAGGTGTGGAGGTTAATGTACAGGAAAGAATATTGCCCCATTTTTTTTCTTATCATTTTAAGCTTCTTTTCTCTCTCTTGAGCTGGAAGAGGAGAAAGGTATTGCCTTTCCCTTTAAAGCCTCTTTGTAAGGAATTACAGGAGTAGGGGAAAAAAAGACCAATATGCCCTTGCCAGCAGCTGGAGTTTGGGATGTCTCTGTGATTTTGTTTGTTTTAGCTCACTCCTCCGCTCGGTTTCCATCCAACATTGTGTGGGTTCTCCTTCATGCTGGGTGTGCTGAATGTGCAGAGCATCATGTTGGTCTTTGTGAATGAGGAAGAGCACAAGAGAGCTTCTTACCGAGACTGGCAGACTTGACTTGCCTTTTGAGAATTCACTTTTTTTCTAGCACGTTTTTTTTGAAACTGGAACTCCAATAGGAGAGGGTCTAAAGACTAATTTCTTAAAAACTTATGAGGTTTTTATTTTCCTTTCAAATGAAAGCTGGATTTTCAAGCTTTTTCAATATCCAGAGTCCTGGAAGGAATGTGTGTGTTAGAGCAGGGCAAGGCGTCTGCGCAYGTGAAGAAGGAAGTATCCTAGGAAGGAGGAGAGGGCAGAGTGGACTATTGTGCAGTTTTGTTGGTAGATGCAGGGTTGCTTTAGAAGAAGCTYGCCGTTTAGCGCATGAACGCATGACCCAGTTCTCCTGTCTGCTCAAGTTTGCAACTTGTCAAACTTCATTGACCTAATCTGAGTCACTCCTTGTTTACACCCTTATACGTGTGGAAGAAAGTACATGTTGAAATCATATATCCTAAGGTATTTACATTAGCTAACTGCCAAGCACTGTATTCAAAGTAATTAGTGCAACCAAAAATACAAACCAAACAGTGTTTTGGTGACTGTTTAATTTCATGAACACTGAATGATTTTTCTTTTCCCAAGATATAATAAGTTGTATGCATGCACTAATAATTTGCTCCCATGACTTTATCATTATGTTCTCAAGCTTTTGTGAAGGTACGATCTTAATCTGGAAGCAAATTAAAATATTTTTGCCTACCGCTTCATATGTTCTACAGTGGGGAGCTAATTCATCTGGTTAATTCACAGGAAATGTCAGCACCCAGTCTACACAGAGATTGGGCAATTCTAGAAGACCATATAGAAGTCTTCTATAGAAGTTGAGGAGTAAAGTACATGGATGTCAGGGCATAATTTTTATTTCTCATCTTGTTTTGCTTTTTTTTTCCCCCCATTGTTTTCAGAAGACAAAAAGGGAAAAGGAAATAGTTAATTTTGGAATTCTTATTTACTTTTTATTAAGAACAATTTGGAGTTTTGGGGTTTTTTGGTTTTTGGTTTTTTAGAAAAGCAAAAATAAAATTAGGTAGTGAAACAAAAATAACTTCAGTGAAAAAAATTCTCTCCTACCTGGTTCAATGAATTAATGGAAAAAAAAAGGGGGGGGGTCATTGACAAGTTTTACATTTTACCTACTTTTTAAATTATAAAACCTATACATGTGAGCTAGCAATGTCACAAAGTATGCACTGACTTTTGGGTGTATTGCTGTAATTGGTAAGTAAGCTTGCAAAGGTGAGAATCTGACCCTAATTAAAAAAAAAAAAAGTTATTTCCTTCTCTTTAACCCAAGCTGAATGGTATGAAGTCCTTATCTTCAATCTTTTTTTATAGTTTTATGAAAAAATGAGGAAAATTTTTGCATTACTGTAATATAATGTTTATCTGCTTGCTTTTCTATCATGATCCAATTCATCATCACTGTGCTACAGAAATATAGAAAGAAATGGCAGGATAAAGATGGAAGAGACTAAACACAGGTCATGTGTGTTGTCCACCAGGGGTGTTTGAAAGAGGAGCAAGTGACCAGACTATTAATTTGTAATGACCAGTGAACAAGAAGACAAGGAGGATATATATAAAAAAGTTAATTAGTCTTTTTGAACAATGATGAGGAAAGAAGCACATGTGACACTGGCCTCAACTAATGGTAAATGCTTGTATACGAAACTTGAGGTTTTTTTGGAGGGAAGGGAATTCTAATTTGGGAACTTTAGTACGAAATTACAAAACTTGTTGCAATGATTCACTCTGTCCTCAAGACCAATGCAAGACAGTTCTACCTAAGAAAGAAGTGCTGACAGGTTGATACAGTAGCTGAGATTTATGCTTTTAAGGTTGYTTGGTTTTTGCACTTTCTAAACTGGTATGCCCAAACATACTACTCCTAATGATTAATAAATCACATCCAGGTTTGAGAAACTCTTGTGTTCTTCTGTTAACATTACCTTCTTGCACAGGTCCCACATGTTCTCCAGTGGGACTCCTGACAGAGGACTGGGCATGCTTTGCTTTGTAGAAGGAGGAAAGCAAGAAAAAGTGTTGCTGAAACTGAGGACCTGGTCATAGATATCAAAGCAATGGGTTTTGCCTTTGAGCAAGATAGATATCTAGGATTTTTTTGCTAAGGAGAAAGGCTCCTAAAAAGGCTGCAGAGGGACTTCATTTCTTACCTTGGAGTGTAGGTATTATTATGGCAATTTCTACCAAGGCTTTTAAGAGGAAAAAGTGGAATTAAAAAAAAAACAAAAAACTGTCCTACAGGAAAAAGGTGCCCCTGGACCATTCTGCATTGCCCTGGTTTGAAGAAGGGAAAMGGTCTGAAACAGCTTGTTTTCTTGTTTGTTCAAGGCAAGAATGAGGGTCTGCTTTAATATGACAGAGGTTTGGCTGTTGAAGAAGTGGAAGAATTTAAGTCTTGTGATATTTTCTGGTTTTACTTTTCAGAAAAACTGTGAATAAAAGTCATGGGCTTAACCATGCCATCTCCAGCACACCTGGGCATGGCACAAAGCCCTAAGCATCTTCAAATGTGAAGACCTCAAAGCCTGACTTTCTGTATCACCTGTGGTCCATGTTTTCTTTTTAACTGTCACTTTAAAAAGATTATTGGCTGCATTTGTTGCACACTTCTATCCACACGGGCTCAGATCTGTATTTTCAACTTCAAAGTGTAAGTGCCAGATTTTACAGTTGGGAAAGCTTGGACYGAATGCTAATCAGCAGCTTGGGTAGCTCTGTGAAGGGCTTGTTATAGTCTGCTTGAGGACTTTTCTTTGTGAATAGCTTTGTCATGAAAAGATTAATTACCAGAAAAGCATTTTCAACTTTGTAGCAATCGCTTCCCCCTTCCTAGTGAGAATACAGCCAATTTCAAAGCCGCTTTCTTTGTAGTGCACATGCTATAGAAATAGGGATGCAGAATTGGGCTTCCAAGTGAGACATCCACAACCTGGAGTGAACTGCACGCTAGTATCGGTAAAAACTCATAGTATTTAAAGGAATTCTTCTAGCCAAAGGTCTCAGAGCTGTTCGTATGCATGGATATGCATGGCTGTGACTTTCACTGCTGAAAGAAAGTGCCTTACCCAAAGAGCAAAGCAGTAGTTGAACTTGGGACATCCTATCTCTCACCCTGTTTTTTCCTCTTTGCAATTCTTCCTCTTCTTCAGTTTCCAAAGTCTATTTAAGTGTAGCGTATGCTAACTGCCAGTTTTGGTTTATGTGCCATGAGAATCTATGTGGTATCTAAGCTTCTCATCCATCAAATGCACCATTTTACTTGGCTATTCTGTGTGTACTGCCGGAGCTCCTCTCTATATGCTGCCAGCCAGAGATGCTTCTCAGGTGAATGCGACAGTGTTTTTGTGAGGATGGAAACACCTACTGCTGACCTGCATTACTTTTTTCTTAAATCATAAGCTCAGTTTCCTGAGCTTCTCAGCTATGGTAAACCTATTTTCTTTCTGATCTTTCCCTACTCATAAATTATTTCGTGTCTCTAGCTGTAGAAAATCTTTTTAAAAAAGAAAAAAAGAAACAATCTTTTCAAGATTAATCCTGCGTGACAATCCCTATCATTCTCTCTGTAGAATGCTGTCCTCTTGTTCTTCTATTCTTTAAAAATACAGCATGCACTGCAAGAATAATTCCAAGTATAATTATCGGTAGCCCTTGAAGCTGCTGGCGATTTAATCAAGACAGAGTAAGTCAAATCGTGAAAGGACTGGACAATGCACAAACTAACTTCAGCATATCCCATGAAGAGATAATAAGAGGGGTAATTTTAATGCATAMAGTAAAAGCCCTTGTTAACTTCTTAGTATGACTGGGACAGACCTCAAAAAAAGCCCTTGTTCTTTCATGGGGAAGGAGCRCTGTTTTGTCCAGGCTGGATATTTCATTGCCTTCAGCAAAACTCTCTGGGTCTGTGAACCTGTTTAACAAGAAGCTGAAAAGACTGTGAGTTTTCTGTCTTATTTCTGTGTTTGAAATGTGATTAGTGGGTATCGCAGATAATCCTTGAAATGTCCTTGGGAAGATTAATATTGACTTCCTGCTGAATGGGTAATTATCTACAGTATCACATACGAATTCATATAGAGTGAGTGGGCTTTTAGATGTATGTAACAAAGAGCTAATGTGATAGCTTAAGGCAGAATGCTTTATAATTGAATGCAAAACAGTTCAAATGCACTGTGGACCATTAATATGTGTCTAACTTCTCTGCTACCTCTCCTGGGTAATGAGGTGGAAATTAGAAGAGATCATTCTGAAAAGTCAGTTGCTAAAGACATTGCTCTTTATTGAAGAGTTTCATCTGTGTTGACTGGATTTTTTTTTTTTTTTTTTGGTTTTGGTAGGTATGATAGAACTGTGAACTGTGTAAACTTGTGATTGTGGCTCCTCTCTTTTTTACTCCTCACCCCATTTGTTCTTTTCCTTGCTTGTGTACATCATTTAAACCTGGCTGGCTCTTTCCATTATTTGTAGAGAGATGCCTTAGATGTTGATGAATTTGAGGAGCCATCTCTGACAGAATGACTTAAAAGAGATTGTGCAGGTTAGAAGATTAAACCCAAATTAGGTTGCTGGAAAATGAAACATATCTTGCACAGGTAGACTCTCCTGCCTGACTTCTTCACATTGCTAGCAAGCTCATGCCCACAAGGAGACGAGGACGGTGTTTTGGGCTGGGGGCTTTGGGAAGACGCAGGCTCCTTGGAGGGGAAGGGCAGAGTGTCTCAAGCAGCCTGACTCCAGCTGTTCCAAAGGCAGTGGGATTTCCTGCCCCCCCTCCCCCCCACAGTGGTATCCTTCATACTATCCTGCAAATTGATGAAAAGGTTCATATGCTGTGACTTTCTGATCAAAACAAACTCTTATGCAATTTTTTTTCCACAGGATTTTCAGAGTAGATATTCAGAGTCCTTTGCAGTATTCTGTTGTGGGTTTTTTCTTCTAGTTGGGAATATAGTGTAGACACTAATAGAGTTCTGCATCTCTGTCCATCCACTACAAGGGATACTTTATGGGAGGAGGGATGTTGGAGCTGTGGGCAAAGAAACTCTCCATTAACTTTAGTTTACAAAGGATCCTGTACAAGAAGCAAAGAGAGGTTTTCTGAACAGCCATGGCAAGTGCCCACACTGTACTTCGGTTTCTCCCCAAAAATTATTATTCTTTTCTGAACGTAGCTCCAATAAAGCATCAGGTCTCTTTTTATCCTGGCAAGAGGATATACAATTAGTTAAAAATTTGGTTCTACTTTGCTACTGCCAGAAAGCAACCCCCTCTCCCCCTGCCAGCAAGCACACAGACTTGAATTTGACAACAAAACAACCCTCAAGATAGTATCTCCTCATAGTGGTCCCCCTTTGTCTCTCGAGGCTCCATGACACTGTTTTGCTTCTGAGGAAAATGATTCAATTGTCCTGCTTTTTATCACCTTTTAAGAAAAGAAAAGAGATGGACAGTAAATAGTCTATTTGCTGATGATAACCTGATCTCTTCATTTCTGCCATGTATGTGCTTAATTGATACAATACTGGTGAACTTGTTATCTTAGGTCCTTTACCCTTCTGGAATTTTTGTCACAAAAGATTAGATAGATAATGTTTCCCTCTATCTATAATACTTTCTATCTCAAAGCAGAATTTAACTTTTAAATTGAAGTTTGGGTAGCGAGTTCCCTGCTAACTTTCAGCCCATGTACAGAGACAGTATCTTGCATTGCTTTGCAAAGAGATGAAGCAGTTGTACGTGTTTTTAAAGCTTATCACATTGACATCCTTATCCTAGATTTTAAAAGTATGCGTTTCACGATTCCTAGTTTTCAAGTGAGAACAGATCCACGTGCTCAAAATCCCATAAAGCACTCAAAACTGCAAATATGTAGGCCTGTAAAACTCGAAAAAGTGAAAAAATTTAAAAGCTTTCTTTTGCTATTGTTCAAAATGTTTGCAGTTAAAGAAATAGGAACGTCTGGCCCCAAATATAAAGACCAAATTGAAAGGGTAATACTGGAAGACAAATTAAGCGGCAGAGCAGAGGTGTTAGGCAAAGAAAGAAAGGTCTTGTCAATAACAGACTGTGCAGTTAGTCTTTCCTTCCCTTAAGGTGCAGAGTTCAAGAAGTCCAAAAGGATCATCTCAGTGAAGTTTGCAAATACATGCTAAGATCAGATTTCATGGGAATGGGATTAACTTTTAAGAATCCTTTATATCTAAGTTGTACAAAAAAAGGCTTTATTTCTAGCAGAAAATGAAGAAGTAACTCCATCGCAATGGAAAATAACCAGTTTATTGCTTCTATGTGGTGTTTTGCTTGCAAATGAACTTTTAAGGTACTATACTATTTTAACCATTCAAGTATTCTGAAGTTCAGGTACATGGATGGTAAACGTCTATTGTCCCTGAGTTTAAGGTGATGGAAAAGAACAAACAATTAGCTTTGGTTTTATAAGATTTTACTCTAGTGTCTTGGTGTAAAAAATGACATTATGTGACTTTGCTCTTCATGCTTTTTGATAATGGCTTTATCTTTATTTTACATTTTTACAAACTTATGCAGCAGGTTTGATAGAGAATAGATTACCTCGAGCTGCAGCCAACGGTAGTTTATGGAATCTTTTTTCTGTCCTTTTTTAAAGTCTAATGTTAATCTAACTATTACACCAGAGTGCTGTGGTAGTAGTTGGGGTGAAACCTAGCAGAAAGCATCAGATCAAGAATCAGAGCAGAAAGCGACACTCAGGGTTGTCAGCGTCTAGTTTTGTCAAATCACTTGACAACCACAGCTTCACAGCCAAAAGACCATAGTCTGCATTCTGTCTTGCAAGATATATTGCCGCAAGTAGAAAAGCAGGCTTGAATGTCATTGGCATAATAGTGATAGGATTACAATGACAAATTACAGACATGCAAAATCATTGAAAAGTTCCAAGGAATTTTAGTTATTTTTTATGCCTGTAATTTTTTTAAGCACAGATTGCCAACATTGGAATACAATATAATTTCATTTGGAGGATACTGCACATAACATTTGTAAAATGTTTTAACAGTGAATCTAGTGTTTATGCAAGGTAGGAACTACTGCTTGAACTTGAAGTCTTTTTCTTGTGCATGATAGCACCAGTCAATCTTGTATTTTAGCCTTAGGGTTATTTGAAAACAGGCTGTACTTCTGTTAGGTAAAAACACGGGACGGATGAAACCTTCCTCATTCCTTTCTGCTTCTGATATAAATTAGAATTTGAATCAATTTCTCTAGAGACAACTACAGTCTTGAGCTACTAGAGCAGCCTGATCCTAGAACATGCTGCTTTCAAGCAGCAACTGGGTCGGCCCCCAAATTGCTGAGCCTTCCTTAGGAGGAAGGAAGGTCTATTGGTCTGTAGATGCTGAGGGAACTGTAAATCTGCAGTAATCCCATGTCTTGATTGTTTGAATATAGGTGGGTAATACTGTGGGCCTAAAAATAGAAATATATATACTAGCAAACTTTTATTTGCTTTTCATAGCCATCTCCAGAAACAAGCTGAGCACAGTTTACAGCTAGCTGTTTGCTTATCTCTTTGTGCTTAGCTGTCACAAAACCTCCCTCCTTCACCCTCTTCATCCTCTTCCCCTTCCTTCACTGCACAGAAAACATACTTTAACAGAATCCCTGAAGGGTGGCATATCCAAGTGGATCCCACCCTTTCGTGGATGGATTTGCATAATTGAGGCTGAAGAAAGTTGTAGAGCTTTGTCCTCCTCCACCACCACCATCATTAACCACAATTTTTCAGAAAAATCTTGCGCATTGGAGTTATTTCCCTCTTTGATTTGGAAAGAAGCTAGGATTGATGTTTTATAGGGCCATGTTGATAAAGACAATGATGTTACACTTAAAGTATTTGACTGTGAGAAAGTATGACTAAATGGGTAAAGCAATGGCTTGAGCTTAAAACCTTAGGTTTTCCATTGGCCTGGTGCTGACCATGTTGCTCTGTGTCTTCATGCTTTAGTTTTTCTACCTGCAAATTGGGACTTTATTCTTTTGTTAAGTATTTTGGAGTCTGTTGAGGAAGAGTTTGGTGTTGCTCTTTGTGAAATAGAAATGTTTGTGTAATCGCTTAATCTGTGCTTCTTTTTTGATATCTTTTGCTTTCATGTTATCTAAAAAGAAAATGAATACATAATCTCAAGACCAGGTCCTTCAGTACATACAAGTTCTGCTTTTTTTGCTTGCTTCATCCTCTGAAAGAATTTCAGTTTTTCAGTGTGGATGTTTTACTTAAGTGTAGAAATAATAGCCTTTTTGTTGGAGTGTACATGACTTTAGATACCTGGGCTTTGATGACAGCAGTAGCTTGAAATCCTGATAATTTGCCACTTATATGAAGATGGACTACTTGTCAAAAGAAATTGCAGAAAAACAACATCTTTAACTCCACCAAGACTGAGTTCTTGACCAGGGTATATTTGGGCTGTTAGATGTCAGATGTTGTTACTGTTAATCATATTATGTACCAGGAGCATTCTTAGCCCTGTACAAGTCATATATGAAGACAGAGCTACTAACTTGAATAGCTTACAAACTAAAAATGCCCACCCATGTATCAAGACTGGAAGATGCATGGCCATGTGAGATCCAGCTCTTAGTAAATTGAAACAACAATAGCAGGATACTAGCCTTGGTCAGCCCAGCAGAGAAGGAGTGAAACTATAAATCAGAGAAATCATTCAACATAACAAAATTGCAAAGTGTCTTCCATTGTACTCCTAAGGATGTTGCATGTAAAGCTGATAATGTTAACCCTTAATATTGTCAGCCCGATCCTGAAATTCACTAAACACCCCCAACTTTTGGTTGACTACATGTGAGCCCCTCAGTGTCTACTGTGCATATAGGATGGATTCTTAAATATAATACTGTCCCTTTCTAAGCTAATGAATTGTGTTTCAAAAATAGTCACAGACAATCTTATTCTTCTTTTTTGTTTTGCTAGAGAGAAAGTATCACACAAGGACTATAAAAACTTAAGGTGGAGTTACCATGTTACTATTAGTACTTTTTGGACCTGTAATCATTTTGTCAGTATTCATTTTTTTATGAGTTTGCTTTGCTCCATTTCCTGCAATTCCTTTATATATATATATATATATATATATATTTTTTTTTTACTTAACAGCTTTCTTCTGTTTTCAAGTGAATGATTTCCTCTGGCCATAGGAGAGGAATGCTAGATATTGATAGACTTAAATCGTCAGTGAAAAGAGAAGCCAACAGAATAGGATGCTTTCATAGCTAAGTGACTATAAATACTACAGAAGTGACTTTAAAGGCAATATATTGGCATTTAACTAGTGCAGGATTTGTTTTCACCTTTATTTGGATGGTGCAAATGAAATTCAAAACTTTCTTCAGCTCTGCCAATGCAAGAGTGAGCAGACCTACCCCAAACGATGCAAAGTGCCCTAGGCTTAAATCTTCTCCCTCAAAGCCAAGGTGAATATTTGTGGAGAAATCTGACATTGCAGATTTTCTGACATGTCCGTATGTTCACAGTTTCAGTGAGCTTCTCAACAAATACACTTCAACTTCTGATTTTAGCCCATGCTTGAGCTGTTGCCATGAAGACCATATTACGAGCACTCACTTGCATAATAGGTCTCTCCTGTAGTGAGGTGCTCCTGTGGGAGAGGAACACTAGTAGTTCRTTTGTGTGTGGAACTCCTAGCAGATAATTAGAATATGTTAAATGTTGTTTCTAACACTCCCATCTTCTATTTCAGTCTGCCTCCTCTAACTCTGATGGCAAAGTCTGGCCTCTGACTTGCCAAATATTAGTTGGGGTTGTTTGGAGGTGTCTGGCAGGACAGTCAGAGGCTTCAGGTAGCTGTTGAGACCCAAATGGTAAGCAGAGCCAGTCAGCTGGCTGCAACTTTCCCTGAGACCATCATCCAGTTTCCTAGTACTCAATTCCTAAATTCCTGTCCTAGCAGATTACATGGTCTTGGATTTCAGGTCATTTTCTAGGCAATTTTCTCTCATCTGAGTGATGTGACTGAGCCTAAAGTACTCCTTTACAATGCAGTGCTTTGAGCACACAGGTATGGCTTATTCTATAAACTCTGAAATTGCTGATAAAGCAGTTTCCAAACATCTATTGTATTATGCATGACTTTCCCAATGTTTATTATTTATTGAGCTGAYATTTTTCTTGTATGTTACTCTTATCATAATGGTAAATTGTTGAGAAAATAGTTTTATTTCAATTCGGTGATACTGCCACACTGTCATTAGTACTATATTGGTATTATGGCTTTGAGACAAAATGCATTTATATTGGTTTTTGCTTGGAATCCAGTAAAATATCTTCCATATACTATTTTCCTTAAATCCTTCTGTTAAGTCTTTCAATAACTTAAGATATTTAATAAATTTCTCCCAAACTGTAGCCATAATATTTAATGAAGAAAAGTTTCTTTGGAAAATAAGGAGTCTCAAGGATTAAAACATTATTTAGCTGGCACGCTTAGTGCCTACTTTTCAATATGCCAGTGTTGTACTGCAGAGCTGCAAGTACAAATGTCAACAGAAACACATAGGATAGTAACACCCATGGCTCTTTGGAGTTCTGCATGTTGAAATAAACTCAAAGTATGAACCCATCTATTCAAAATGTAAGAATATTATTGTATAATACCAACTTTGTTTTAATGCTTGAGTATCTGAATGTTGTGCATTTAACCACAAGTGCAGTTCTTTGAATCTCAATCTGACTTGGTGTTTGTCACAGTACCTATATTCTTACCAAGAAATCTTTTTTTCTTGTTTTGTCTCCCTACTTTATTAAAGGAAACATCATGCAAGGAATCTCAGTGTCAAAAAGGGAAAAAAAATTAACATTATGGTTTCAATAGCAGCTGTAGTGTAACTTCACTAGAGGTCTATATTCTGGCATAAACTCATATAAACTGTGAAACATAGAATATGGTGGGGGCAGCTTTCAATTTCTGTAATAACTGTTTTATTGCTATTTTGTCTGCTTAGTCTCCATCACCGAGTTCTGTCTTTGTATCTTAAATATAAATTTTCTGTCATAAAACCTGTAAGCTTGTCTATAATGGGAGATCAAGCAAAATAGCTGTGTAGTTGCAAAACTGGACTGGGAAAATCCACTATCAAAATCTGTGAACACAAAAGGTCTAAATTTTTTTTCTGGGTTACCTGTGTTAGACTGGAGTTGTTTCTGCTTTCTTACAGAGGAAGAAGAAATGTTCTTAAACTTTATTATAAATAGCAAATACTTGGGAATTTTATGCCAGACCCTGTTTTTGAAAGTTATCAGGCACCATTCAATAAACCATGAAATATCTTCTTTCAAAGCTGTAGGATGTCATGGGAAGTCGCGTTTTAAATGCTTAGGACAAGATATTTACTGTTTAAAAAAAAAAAAAAAAGTTTTATTTATTCAGGGTCTTAAAGAGATTGAAGAGTGCACATATATGTGAAAACATTTAAACATGTGAACATTTAAAAAATTTCTAGTTCTGGTCAAACGTTTCTTTTGATGTGGAGAATGGTGCAAGCTTATTTCTTACCCTTTTTTGGTATGTTACATCATACCCTAAGGTTATGTCCTTCCTGTTCTGTAACCTCTGCTCACTTCCTCATCTGAGCCTCTTACGAATTCATGTGTTTTTAGGCTAGAGAGGATTATCAGATCTATCCAGAATATTACTTACACAGCRTATGGCTTGGAGAGCTATTCACTTGAGCAAAGGATTTCAAGTGAAGGAGAATCCACTGTTTGCTGAAGTAGATTGTTTTAATGGTCCCACAAGTCTGATTCTCTCACTTCCTTTTCTTGTCTTGACTTCTTAGGCTTTGCACTTGTTGATCCTCCTAAAAGAAAAAATGTTCTGTGTCCTTTCTCACCCATTCCTTTCTGTCYGTCTCTTCTGTTAGTCCCTCTACCCATCTTTCATCCTTACCTGGTGCTGCATACATCTTTTAGCCTCCCTGTTTCATCAAAGAGGAGGAATTGATAGATGTTTCTCCTTCTTGGACCTTTCCTTTCTGATCTGCTCCTTCTCTGGATGTTTGGATTCCGCATGCATTGATGAAGGCAGGGCAGCTGCAAGTCTTAAAGYATACAGGAAGGCATCATTGGAAATGGTGTTTTCAGTGACTCGTTCCGCAGTTTGTTCTGATCTGGGTCTAGGAGTACTGCACAAGGAGAAGCAGGCTCTTGTATGGGAGGAACTTGTAGCTAAAATGAAATGAAAAGTGGAATTTGTAGAAACGTTGTCTTAAAACCCATCACAGTGTGACAGGCTTCATAAAATGGGTTTGGAAATATTCTACAAGAACCACTAATGGTTCTTCTACTTCATGTAAAAGCAAATGAATTATGCAAAGGACATGAGGCTGGTTTTGGTTCTTAGTCTTATTGCCAATGTTATTGCCGAAAATCCAGTGCTTGAGATTTGTCTCTGTCTTGGTCTTTAGAACTTGTATGTTATTATAAATCATTCTGTTCAGACATCCTGGTCTTGTATTATGCATGATTCCTTTCACGGTGCTTTTATGATAACTTGAGTTCTTCTATGAAATTAATGAAAAGTTCTTTCCCATGTTGCACAAAGGATGTTGAGAGAGGTTATCTGCACGAAGGTTTATTAGCAGGATCTGTAGTTGATGGCACATGTTGACTGTAATGATGAAACTTACTTTTGGTAAAAAACAAAAGGAATGGGGGAAGGAGGAAGGGAAACCCTCTCCAGCCACTAGCGGCAAGAGAAGTGACAGGGGTCCCCCGGTGAGCACCCTCCCCAGGCAGCCTCTTCAGTGCAGAAGGTRCTCCCATCCCTCCCCACCGCCCCAGTTTTCCCATAATAACCATATCSTTTTCGTAAGGACCTGTTCAAACTCCCTACTGGTGTTTCCTACTTATGATGCTGTTAGTGCTGTTTGGAGCACAGTTTGATCGGGGCTGGTGTTGAGCACTGGTTGGTAACTAATGCACCCGATGAGTGCCAACGCTCCCAGAGCTCTGTGCAGCACCCGGGTCTGGTTTCAGCTGATGCAGCCTTCCTTCCTGAGTGTGCCTGCGCTCCAGGGCAAGTTCAGGAGTTACTCAGGAACAGAGACCTCCTGGCTTTTGTCATCCCAAATAACCAACCACCTGAATTTTCTCAGTTTTTACTAGTAAGTCCATATGCTGGTACAGCTGTCATCTCCCCAGATTTATGTACAGACAGGAATGGAAAACTTAAAACTGATATTACCAGACAGGCTGTCTTAGGATGCTTTGGCTTTTTCTTGGTTGTTGGTTTCTCAAGTTTTAATAGCGGCCTTTCCAGTGATCTCTACATCCAACCTATAGAGGATCRTAAAGAGATATCTGTTAATGTGTGCTTTATGAATTAATTATATATCAGGAAAGGGTGTTGGATAGCTGAATTAGTATTTTTAAGTTTTTAGCAATCTTCCAATAAAGGTGCACTGCAAGGGAACCGAGTTAGTGCAGGACCTAGCACCCTATCACTGAGTGTCTTGTACTGTATGGGAAAAATCTGGTGAGCTATTTCTCCTACCTTTTCTTACTGTCCCCCCCCCGATTTCACTTTTCTCTTTTTCTGCATCAGGTCAAGCGTAGCAGCTGTTAAGGAGCTGCAGTCACAGTGACAGTTGTGTACGCAGTGGTGTACTGTACGGATTGCTCCAGCTAGTTTGCAGCTGGCTTTTTATACAAAATGCTCGTTTCTCTCAGTAGTGCTGCTTCCTCTCTTTCACCCCCTTCTGACGTTCCGAAGGACACGTGCAAGGAAGGCTGGACATGGAGAGATCTAGTATGTGTGTGGGGAGAAAAGGTGTGATGGGGACATGGCTCATTATCAGATCTTGTCAGAAAATGCAGCTTCATTGCTTGGGAGCAAAAGTACAAGCTAATCCAGGATATGAGTTTTGAGGTTTAGCAGGAATAATGAAGTCGCTTTGGTCACTAAACATGCTCTTCTTCCAAGGTGTCTTGCTCTAGGCAGAACTGTAAATGTGCACTGCAAAGCCACAGCCATAGACTGGTTGTAGCTGCCTCCTGCCTCAGAGRTGGGCTGTATTAGAGTTTCCCTGTGAGAACATTCCAACTTTATACAAGTAAATGTTCCCAGTGTTTGGCAAATGGTATTATGTCCTAATGTCTTCTCCAAATTATTTAGCTTCAACTTTGAAAGCCTTCATAGCTTGCTGAGAGGAGTACAGTAGAGAAATTGTATTGTTTCAGTCTGCATGCTAAAAAACATGAGCAGAGTTGAAAATGCGTGGGCTAAATTGTGAGCACCTSTATGAAATATGATTGTCATGTAGACGCCTGATAACTGTCAGTGTTGATCTCTTAGGTTGCTAATGCACTGATTTAGCTGAGATCAAGACAAGTGTTGTACTCATAAGTTATGTTGCAGTGCACTGAACTGTACAGAATGAAGAAACTATGCTTTTGAAAGGAAAAATGGCTATTCCTCTTTCTCAAATACCTTATCATTTATATCTGCACAATGTGTAAAGTATGAGTCAAGAAGAGTTTGGTTAGCTATTAAGCATTCTCCTGCCATGTCTGTATACTGATTTGTAAAAAGCATTTCTTTGCTTGAATTATCGAAAGATGATGATAAATTCTAATATAAAAGGAGCGGGGGCTAAATTACTGTCTTTTGCCAGTAGCTTCAAATATAGACCATGCACTTAAGTAGATACGAGCACATTTTTGATGCTTTTGAGATTAATTGATTCAATGTAGTTTCACTCCTCAGAGCAGCGCAGAGAAGCTAAGTAAAAGTTTGTTAGGAAGCAAATAAAATAAAACTGGAATTTTTTGGAGTATTTCCTTTCCTTCCTTTTCTTTGGGAAGGTTTTCATCATCTGATTTGTCAGCTGACACTTTCAGTGGACACCCAGAAAACCACCTGATCCTTTTTGCTTAGAGTGAGAGTCAGAGAAACCCTAGTTTGACTAGTATAAAATGTTTCATTAGAGCCTAGGTTAATAAATAGCGTGAATAGAAAGTAGARAAGTATTGTTTTAAGAGCATTTTGCTGCAGAGGCAACTTAGCTGGAGGTGACTTCCCAACACTCTGTATAAGAAAAGTTKTTTCTCAAGAGCAAAGAGCAAACACAGTGAGCTAAGTATTTCAGTTCCTTTTTCAGGTGTGATTCTATATACTCAGAATGTCAAAGGAAGACATATAAAACTAGCCTTGACCATGTTTTGATTTGATTCAACATGCCACTTTCGTTTGAAGCAAGTTTGAAGCAGCACTGGCCAGAGATTACTACAGGGAAATGGAGAGCCTGAGGTGGCGTGTGAAGTGGGAGGGGTGCCTCTTGCTGACCACCCGACCTGCCCTACTGCACTGATGGCCTGCACTCCCCCTGTGGGATCTGCCAGCGGACAGAATTGGGGAGAAGCAGCCAGCTGCACCTGCCTTAGAATATAGAAGCACTATTTCTGGCATCGCCAGCTAAAGCCCGCGGCACAGACTGAACTGGCGATTGGCCCTGAGCCCAGAGCTTACACTGTGTGTTGCAATCGCCATTCTCCTCCTGAAATTTTCTCTGATCTTCCCATTTGCTTATTGTAAAAGGAAAATAGAAGCAGTCTCCTCCTCACAGAATAGTTGGGATTGGAGGGGATCATGTAGTCCAACTCCCCTGCTCGAGCAGGGTCACCTAGAGCAGGTTGCCCAGGACTGTGTCCAGTCAGGTACTGAATATCCGCAAGCATGGAGATTCCACAGCGTCCTTCACTGTGTTCTGCTTATTTTTCCCTTTTCTGTATCAAGATCAAGAGGAAAGATATTGGTTGATCCAGCCTCAGAGAAGGCTGTATTTCAAAGAATATGGTATGTTTTATCCTGAGGAAAAGTGGCATTGCTTATAGGCCCATTGAACCAACAAAATACTACTTCAGATTTACTTCTGGTAAGTAGTAAATATATTACTAAAGAGCTAGTTACAGGAAATAAGTTTGAATAGAAACAGAACCAATTAACTGAGTTTAAATTAAGTGGAAAGACAGAAATGGGTCTRTATCTAAAGCTGATTTCAAAAGGTCAAATTCAGAGAAAGTAGAGGAAATAACTCTGCTGAACTGAAGAACTCAAGAATTTGAATATGAGGAAAGCATGACATTTCTTTAAATCAAAAGCAAGGAAAACCTAACCTGGATGAATGATCACCTTGGAAGGAACATTGGAAACAAGCAAAGAAAGAAGAAAAAAAAAAAAAAGATGAGCCAAGAATATTACATCTTGGAAGCCAAGTACTGTAGAGTTGGATGAGAATCAGCAAAGTCAAGCTGAGTTAATTCTTGCAAACAAAAAGTTCAGCCATATAAAAAAAGAAAACAATGGGAATGTGATAAAAAAGATAAGCTAGTTAAGATCCTAGGCCTAAGAGAATATGTGTTAGTGCTTGAATTTCGGTTAAGACTCATGGTTACTGACCACTGTGGCAAAACTGGAATGGCTAATCACAGTAAGGCTAAGGAAATGGGCAAAGGCACAGCTAAGGCTAAAATGCAATCTGAAAAGTGTGATATGGTTATGCAAGAGAGACCCACTAACCTCTCAGCTAGAGTTGGCAAAGAACTGGCTTAAGATAAYACAGAAATGATTTTCAATGTCTGTACCCACTTCAAGGTATCAATATGCGATGAGTGAATAGCTACCATTGTAATGTGCTTAAGAATTGTATTTGAGAAGTGTCTGTTGTGGAGGGGCAGAGGAAAGAGAAATGGTAAGCCAGAGAGCAACAGACTTTGTAGTCTGCCTTCAACAGTGAATAAGAATTTAGAAGGAGGGAAGATTTTTTTGCTTGTTTTTAAATAGATAAAGATGCATACATAAAAATAAAATGGGATAAAAGCAGATGAAGTTCTCAAGGGCTAGACTATTGTGATATCTTTCCTTGGCAAGATAATTAGGTATAGTAAATGCAGTGGTTCTTATATGTCTGGGTTTTAGCAAAATGTTTGATTCAATGCCATGTGGGAAGCTGTTGCTTCCACTGGAGACTGGGTTGAGAATGCCAGTAACATCTAAGGAGGAAGGAGCAACCTGTCGTTCTGAAAGAGGAATGGTCAGATCAGAGGGATAGTATGAGCTGAGGATTCATTTTGGAACCAGTCTTATTTTTGTTACTGGTCTTGGCCTGAAACACATCATCATGTGCTTTTATAAATGCAGAGTTACACCAGTTGAGTCCTATTTAACTGGTAGTGCTTACGCTCTCCTTGGTGTTTGCATGTTTGCACAGTGTGGCAATGTGGCGTGCGAAACTGCTGGCAGTGAACGAAGTCCCTTTGGCTTGCTGTGCAACATGTGCTCCTTCTGGCTGCCGACCGGGCCGCAACGCCTCCCCAGCCCTGGACCCAGGCTGCTTGCGTCCTTCCAGGGGCTGACGAGCTTCCTCTGTTCCCAAGTCGCTTGCACTTTACTCGGATCTTTGCTGTTTTTCTCTACAGAAGAGCTGAATGGGGTCAGGATAGTGACTGTGGAACTGACACTTCTACTGAAAGTGGAGGAACCTGAKGAACTTCTTTATCACTTGTTTTTTGACATGTCTATATAGGCCTTCCAGTGGTTCCTGTGTTGGTGTGCATGTATTATGGAGTAAGGAAGTAAATACTCAAATATATTTTGAAAACAAGGCTATTAATTTCTGATCTTCCTTAAAGGGGTATGTAACAGCTGGTATGCTGATAACAATGGAAAGATAAAAATAAACCAGGCTTCATTTCCCCCCCCCCCCAAAAAAAAAAAAAAAACCACAACAAAACTGACATGTGACATGCTGACTGACTTTCTCTTGAGTGGTTATATTTAACAAGGAAGTTTTCCTTTTCCACGTACACGGATTATTGTATGTGGTGCCTGCACACARTCTGGCAGATATTGTTAGTGTACGAGTCTGTTTTGTGTGGTAAGAGTTCATAAAGAATGTAGACTGACAGCATCTTTCAGGGAGTTTATAATCAAAAATGTAATCCCAACCCACAGGATTTTTCCTTCTCTATACTGCTGATAAGCTCCTGGCTCAACGATGTTATCAGGAAGATTTTGATAAATGTTCTGTGCTTTTTAAGGAGAGGGATGGACAGCAAGACATTATAGCAGTAACTTTTAAATTTTAATATGTTTTAAAAAGCATTTTTGGGGGACAGAGTGTTGAGGACTCAGTAAAATTCAGGTTATTATCATCAAAGTGATTGTTTTGGCCTTTTCAAAGTCTCCTGTCTTGTCAGCAGTGTATTGTTAAATTCTGTGAATTCATCAAGAGTACTGTTATTTGGTTTTTCTCCTCACATCCCAGCTCCAGGAGTTTTGACAGAAAGTGATAATTTTAACACTTGTTTGCTTATTTATTTAACATGAATTTCTCCTATGCATGATTTTAGGGAGGGAAAAACTTAACCCTGGGAAATCTAACTAGAGTATAAGCTATAGGTGAAAATCAGTTTGCCTCTTCCTCCTATCTACCTACRTATTATATTTAAGCGAGCGTTACTGTTTTTAAGAGTCCTTCTCAGTTTTGGATGGTTGAGACTGGCAATACTGACTTTACAAAGTCATAAGGCTTAAAAAGATAACCTTAATATTATGAAACATAATA
This sequence comes from Apteryx rowi, assembly GCF_003343035.1. Classification (NCBI taxonomy): domain Eukaryota; kingdom Metazoa; phylum Chordata; class Aves; order Apterygiformes; family Apterygidae; genus Apteryx; species Apteryx rowi. Next base: position 3,245,528 of record NW_020449419.1, on the reverse strand, counting down.
AGAAGAAAACACCAAGGATCCCTTATGCCTAAGAGTAACCACRTGGTGATGTGGCATCACAGCAGGAGATGATGCAGTCGTATCTCAGGGCCTTCTGCTTGGTGATGGGGAGGCTGAGAGCAAGCGACACACATCTTGTTGCATCCAAGGCTAGAAGCAGCAGGCAGGACCATGTCACAGCAGTAGTAACCAGGGGATTTCAAATAGCTGTGTATTGTTTTTGTAGGTCTGTGTGTTTGCTCTGGAAGAAGTTCCTCAATTTTGCTATTTACTTCAACATTTCTCCCTGTAAGGGCCCAATTTACTCCTTTCTTAAGTTCTGTAAAATGCACTGGATAACTCTGCAATCTCTTCCTATTGAGAAGCTTTGAAGCATGAGTGGTTTTACTGGCCATGTCAAAAATGCATTCACAGGAGATGTGTGGGGAAGGGGAGGAGCAGATGGTGGTCCTGCTCACACAGTCTGTACCTACTCAAGCCATGTTTTGGTCTAGTGCTACTAGCTCCCGCTTTCTTTGTGGGGGGGGTTGTGGAGTTACCAGTGCTGATTGTGTTTGGTTTTGGGTCATGCTAGCCTGGACGCTTTTTCTGCTATTAAATGTAGATGATAGTGATGCTCTTTGCTTCCTAGTATGTATTCATATCTTGGCTAACCATGTGCACACTGCAGTGCCATGGTCCTTTCAGCAGGCATCGAAATTAATTAGAGCTGAGATGCTGATTGGTGGTAGGGAGAGGAACAACCCAAAAACCCATGATCATCTTGTACTATATACCTCTGCAGATTTCTTCAAGACAACCAACTGTATTGGAAACTGCTACTTGTTAAAGTTAATATATACTGGAATACCCAGTGGAAGTTGTAGAATAGCAAACATCACAGAATGTATGAGGTTGGAGGGGACCTCTGGAGATTGTCCAGTCCAGCCCCCCTGCTTAAGTAGGGTCACCTACAGTGGGTTGCTCAGGGCTGTGTCCAGATGGATACTGAATATCTGCAACGACAAAGAATCCACAACCTCTCTGGGCAACCTGTTCCAGTATTTGACCGTCTTCACCATAAATAAGATTTTTCTGATGTTTAAGTGGAATTTCCTATAGTACAATTTGTGCCCATTGTCTCTTGTCCTGTCACTGGACACCTGTGAGAAGAGTCTGACTCCATCTTCTTCACACCCTCCCATCAGGTATTTATACATATTGATAAGATGCTCCTGAGCCTTCTCTTCTGTAGGCTGAACAGTCCCGGCTCTCTCAGCCTCTTTTCTGTGACRGATGCTCCAGTCCCTTTGTCATCTTAGTGGCCCTTCACTGGACTTGCTCCAGTAAGTCCATGTTGGTCTTGTACTGGGGAGCCCAGCACTCCAGTACAGGATTAACCCATCCCTCCCTACCCAACTTCCTATGGAGAGGTTCAGCAGTGACTATTCACTACTGTATCAAAGTAACTTTATCAAGTTCTTGATTGCTCAGTGGTTAATGTGAATTTTACAATTCTGTTGATAGTCTGCAYGATTGATGCCATTGACAGGCACCGAAACAGAGTCGTCTGAATGTAAGATCCAGAAGAGACTTAGCATTGTATAAAATTACCCTGGCAGCACTCGGCTCTGAGAGGTGAACATGAAATGATTGTGTGTAGGCAATTTCTGCGGTAAACTCTGGGTGAATTGTTGTGAAAACAACCTGGATTGCGGCCACCTCGTTGGTGGCTTTGAAGCAGATATTAAGGACTTTAAGGAAGTGCTGTTTTTATTTGGGATTTTTTGGGGGGAGTCCCAATTTTTACAGCATATAAAAGTTGCTACAATTATGTTTTAGCTAATGAAGATTTGTTATACTGGTAGAGATAATTCAGATGTTCATTTCTGTAGAAAAGTTTGATGCAAGGTGGTTCAAGGCTCCAAAGCACAACAATTTTATGGAAAGCCACAGCCTTTTATTTCCTCTGCGTTAAGAGTGGTATAGTCTACTCTAAGATGGTCTTTTAGGTTGCCGATATGGTAAGGTCATGGCAAGGATGGTGTGGTGTTATGTTTTATATTTTCTATGTCGGGTGTGACAGGCTTTTCTGAATTCATATGCGTATATTTATGGCATCACCATTTTAAAAATTCTCTTTGCCTGGTTATTATCCTGTTTACCCATATGGGACACTAATGGTACAAAAGTTGCTCCTTTAATTCTCTTTATGGACTGGTTGTAATGTGGATTACAGTGTAGAAAGGGGAAGTCTGTAGGATATGGATGGTTTGGTGTTTATGTTTGGAGCTTAGGAAGGAGGTGATAAAATTTGAGTGGAGCTGAGCACGCCATTAATATAAGCAAATGTCTGAGAAAACTGGTTATAAGTGAACATTTGTGGGAACAACCCATAATCTTCACCCGACGTGCGTGGTTCGACCGTGACGTGGGTGTGCCACCCTGCTGCAAATGCTCCCCCACCAACCAGGGCTCAGAGGCAAGAGCACTGGGAAGGCAGAGCTTGCCTCCGCATGCCTAGGGCAGCCCCACAGCAAGTGCCCGGCTCCCTTGCCTCCCCTCCCCAAGCCTACACCAGGTGTCCTCACACCTTAGCACCAGGACTCTGATGCTGCTGCAAGGGAGGACTGTGGGTGTGACGTGGGAAATTTTTACAGCGTATAAAAGTTGCTACAATTATGTTTTAGCTAATGAAGACTTATTATACTGGCAGAGACAATTCAGATGTTCATTTCTGTAGAAAAGTTTGATGTAAGGTGGTTCGAGGCTCCAAAGCACAACAATTTTATGGAAAGCCACAGCCTTTACTAGCCTTACTAGTCCATGTGTCCTAGCCATGCTAATATTTCCAAAAGCACAGGTAATAACATGACAAATGAGGAAATGTGTGCCGCTTACAGGATCTGATTAGGTGGGCTTGCAAGGAAAACGCCACGTGTAACTATGCACTGTGCAGTCTCGAGCAGGGCTTTCGAGGGGTAACAGGCTTGTGGATGTCCAGGGGCAGATAGGAGCCTGCTACACCTACTGCAGTCATTTGGTTTCTCGGATGCCTGGGCTGAGAGTCTGCAGACATTAAATAAAGTAACAGTAAAACTGCTGAATTCGTTAAGAATGAAAAAARAGAGTTCTTATGTATCAATGAAGTTAAATTTAAAAAGGAGTGTTTAAAATGTGATAATAGAATTAAACAGTCCCATAATCTGGTGGAAGGCACAGAGCATAACACTACTGCACAGCAAGACCACTGACATTTTTGTTGTATGTTCAGATCATTTCCGTACTTACTGTAATTGGGTTTCCTTCATGCTTCATTTGCTTTAAAGAACTATATATTTTTTGGAAGAGAACACTAATTGTTGCCCTGAAATTTCATGGAGCAGCCGTCCCTGGGCATAGTGGACTATGGCCTGCTTTCCCCAGACGTGTGCTCTCTCGTTTGGTGGAGGTAGCGCTTCTGGCACGCTCCGCGGCACTCGCAGTTGCCTTTAGAAGGCCAGCGTAATACAAAGCAGGTAGGCGGGTATATTTTTCTTGCAAGCTCGCTTTTTTTTATTGCCTGGCTAAAAGCTCGAGCTTGCCTGTTTCTGCACATTATGTATTCTTCTTCTCTGCTTAATTAAGTATCTCTTGATTGAAAAAGCAGTTGCTCCAACTGAACACCCTGTACAGCCTCTCTGCCTTCTCTAGGAAGGGCTGACATCATGCGGAAAGCTCCGGTCGAGCTCATAACGGAGCCAATGAAGCGGTAAATGAGGTTCCAGCCTTCACTTCCATGGACTTTTGAATATTTTTGAAGTGTGAGTACAAACCTCTGGAGAGGACAGTCAACACGGCACAATAGTTGCTGCATCAGAGCTACGTGGCTGCGGTKCCTGTTTTCACCTGTTGTGCAGGCACATCATACTGCCTTCCCGCTCGTGCCCCAAAGTGGGCCTGGCTCGATGGAGCTGGGCACCTCAGGGCCAGTGTCAGCACGTGCTCATTTGGGGACCCTAAACCGGAGTGGGAGAGACGCAGGCGCGCGGGCCTGCCTGCTGTTGCCTGGCCCACAGGGACGGCCGGTCGGCACTGTCGGGCACCGCAGGCGCCCCCATCGCCCGAAGCAGCAGCGGTGTGCCGTGGTCAGTGGGCTGCGGCTACCCTGCTGCCTGAGGAAGGGGGCAAGTGGGGTTTCTTGGGCTGGTAGCCATTCCTCCCTCCTCTCAAAATAGAGCTTTGCCTCCTAATGAGTTAAAATTGCTGTTTGTGGTTTGTCTTTCTGGACCAACATATCTTGTGGTCTCCTTACTGCAGCAGATCAGCTTTGGCAGAAGAGACAGGGATGGGGATTGACCTAAAAATAAAAAGTTTCAGAGGCACAAGCAGCCTGAGAGGGCTGTTATTTGCTCAGCAGAGAAATGCAGGTGTGTCTGACAGTACAGCGAAGTAGACAAACTTCTTATTACTGCAAAGCTTTGGTCACCACCTTTGCAGACAGCCCATGGAAGATAGGACTTGCGCACAAGAAACTTATTTAAGGCCTACCCGTTGCTACCTGTTGAGAAGGGCAATAAGAGGTTTCCAGGTAAATGCAACAGATAGTTCTTCACACCTGGCAGCGTATGTTGGCAGCGTCCGTGCGGAGGACAGCCAAGGAGGCGGAGAGCGCGTGCCTGCCTTTGTCAGCAGTTGTCTCTGTAAAAGCGAGCGAAACGCGTGCAAGCTGTGCCGGGGCAGCGCGCAGTGCCGGGCCGCGGCTCGCGGACCTCCGCAGCCCTGACGGGCACCTTGGCCTGCACCCGGCGTTGCTGTTCAGCCAGAGCCTGCTGCGTGCAGTTACCTGCTCACCAAAGAGAGGGCACTGTTTCCCAAATTAATAATTTATCACTTCCATGATAACCATCAACCAGTCTCACTTTCAGAACATTTCCCCAGTCTAAACCTTGTGTTTGATATATCAGGTGAATCAGACTAAGGAAAGAAATTTGTCTGTTAAAATATAGATAAATTCTTATTAGACTGTGGCATATCAGGGTGAAATCAGAGAGAGATTTTCTCCAGTCTGCGAATAGCTTGCTGGGTTCAATTATTTTATCTAACAATGACATTTATACTGTAAAAGTCGGACCAAAAGAAAAAAAAATTAATGCATTTTAAAGGACAAAAATTAGTGGCAGATACAGACCACTGAATTGAAAATCATGCTTTAAGCAGTTATTCCTGCTATTAGTCTATTTGCTGAGAAGTTTATATTAGTTTCTGGAGCAACTTTATTCTTTTCATTAAAAAGAAAGGAGTTTCTCTAGTAAAGTGTATGAAGAGAAAATACAGTTATCTTGACTTTGAATACACATGGATGAGGTAGGGTGTTGAATTTTAAACCTTCAAGAGAAGTGGTGCTGCCATTATAAATGATGTTTTAGTCTGTGTGATTTAATTTGTGATGCTTTGTGTGTATATGCTCAGAATGTATACATTTTAAATTGCAGATTGGGGAGGATTTGCTAATAACATAAGGATTTCTCTTTATGTACTCACTTTTTTCATGCTAAAATGGAATAGCAGTAATTAAGCACTGTTTCTGGCATCTAGGTGCAAAACAGCTACATGGAGAGTTAGTTTTCTGGTGAACAGCTGTCTGCTCAATCATCATGAAAAGTCAGAGTTCAGTTGTCTAGGATTTGGAAAATACAAGTTAATGTAAATTACTAGCATGTTACCACTTGTGTGTAGGTAGGGCACTGTGCCTTCTACATCCATTAACATGTTAAGTTAAAATCTGCTRGGCTATTAACATAGCTAATACCTTCCAAATCCTAGTTTAGAGAAACCAGTATGTGGTTTTAGAGGGAACTAATCGCTTGTCCCCAGAAATAAGCTTATCTGAAAAAGAGGCACAGTTTTCATGCCATTTCCACTGCAATTACCCTGATAGGGTCTCTACATGTCTTTTGCAAAAGTCAACATCACTGTCAATATGACATCTTTCATCTGTCCCAGATTTGCTTAAAATTTCATCCCAGATTTGGATACAACTCTCCCTCATTAAGGGCATACTGGCAACGCTGTTTAGGAGGAGCTGTTTCCAACATGCTGCCTTTAGACAGCGCTGTGGCACAGGACGGCTCCGAGTTTAGGCTGGCAGCAGTTCTTCTTGTACTATCCACCGAGTTTCTGAGCAGACACACAGCTTGTCGTGTGACATGAATACTGGGAATCACGTATTTCTTTTTCTGAAGACAATTTCAGAGGACAAAGTTTAGCTGATCAGATTAGAAAAGTGACCCAGATGGAAACGGTAAAACATGAATAATGTCAAATTCTTAGTGTATTTATATTCCTCTAAGATCACAAGTATCTGCTCAGACTATCAAAATATGTTTAAAGCTTGGAGGAGAAATACTTTTTGTCTCTGTGATCTCTTTGCTCTCTGACTAGCAGGATTAAACCACCAGCCAGACTTGGAGCTATTATTTTCGCATCTGTCTGTACTGCCCTCATTTTGTGCAGTGCTCCCACGCAGATGAAGATGTTTCAGTTACCTTTCTGACAGAAATGAGTGCTACAGTGGTACCAAAAAGCAGTAAACAGAGCAGCAGCCTTTCTTTTCAAGTCAGATTCAAATTGTGAAGAAAGTAGCCATCAAAGTGTGCAAGTGAGAAATGGCTCTGTTGGGAAAAACCTTAATTTTTGGTTTCAAAAAGATGTTTTCAATAAAATAAAAAGATTAGCCAAGGACTTTGCAATTACTGATGAATTAAATTCTGAAAATTCAAACTCAGGGGATTCAGAAGATGTGCACAGCTGCCAGAAAACTTAACCTTTCTTTCTGTCATCTTTTTGTTTGGCCACAGTCTGGAGTATGTTCCTTTCCTGCCCTTTGCTGAGCAAGAACAATATTGTGTCCTTCCTTTGGGAAGAAATAGGCATTTAGATCTATGCTATGTAGTGAAAATGAGAGGAAAGATAGGCCTGTATTGGTGGGAACTGTACAATATTGTGGTAGTTATCCTACTTCTGTTTGTTTTCCAACTCTTTTTCTTCATCTTCCAGTACTTTTTCTGCCATTAAAGAAGGGAGATCCTTAGAGTGGCAACTTTGCTATACTTCCCTATGTCATGAGAGAAATCCTCAACTTTGAAATCTAATGAAATGCTACAAGTTTGAACATTTAAGAAACTTGGTCTTTCTTAATGATGGAGCAAGTGGGCATGAGTTCTTCATAACTCAAAAATTTCATATATGGTTGATTCATTCTTAGACAAAAACAGGCCAGTTCATATTTTCCCAATAACTTATTTATGGAGTATGCTTTAAAAATATTCTGTTATTCTGAAAGTAATTGGAGAACACTAAGTATACATTTCTTCCCATATTTAATAATCAGTACCTTCTCTCTCCATCCCCATCTTAGCACTGATTTCCACTTACCCTTCAATTATCCGTTACTTCATGTGTCGGGTTAATTCCATTGTTTAATCAAGCTGTGATGCAGAGTGTGGTTTTGCTGTTTGTGTCACTGTGAACCAAGAATCTGATCAACTTAAATTCTTAATTTATTATGACACAAATAATGCACATCTTAAACTGGAGATATGACCTACTTGTGGCGATTTGGATATGGTTTCACTTCAGGGTATGTTCATAGTAATTTGATTCTCATTAAATCACTGAGAGTATCTCTGTTGGCCTTAGTGGGAGTTGATGTAGTTGCTAAAGAGTGGCTTTGGCACGAGAGCATGCTAGGAGTGCTTGCAATGCGAAGAGAAGTTAACAGCTGCAGAAACAATTATTGCCCCAAGTTTTCGTTTTGCCTTTTGTTACAGGAGAAATTCTTTTTTTTTTTCCCCTTTCCCAAAGCTAGGATCCTAGTACTTTAGATCCAAACATCGATTATTTCAGATCTGCACTGGAAAGTGCTTTTACCTGTCACTGGAACTTGGTGAAGTATCAGGTAAGGACCTGCACTTTGCATTGTGATCCCATATACTCACCTCAGTCACAAATTTCCTCCTGATGATTATGAAACTAACTGGTACTTTTAAATTATTTCCCTGTGCTTTGAAAATGCCAAGGGTCTTGTAAGTGCTGGGCATTACAATTATATCACTGCCTCTGTCTATGCGTGAGACTGTTGTATCGCAGCGGCAGCAAAGGAAGCTTTCTGCTCATTCTTGCACACATGTAAAGCCAGTTAATGTTAGCAAGTGGTGCATGTACTTCGGCAGAAAGGAATAAAACATAATTTTGTTTAACTTATGAAAATGCAGAGGTAGTGACTCAGTACCTAAGCATAGCTGGTTAGTGCCAAGGTAGTGGCCTGAGGTCTTCCATGAGGCCCCTATCTGCATCTCCAGACGGGTGCAGGTCACTTGTAGGCTTTGTGTAATATGAGCCAGCCCTGTGCAGTATCTGAAATGTCACTGGACACCTGTTTGTAGATGTTGACTGCTCCCAATGTCTCTTGCAAGCAGAAGTTTCAATTAAAGATGGATATTTGAGGAGGGTTTATTTTATTGGGTTTTTTTCTGGACTTTCATTTTGAAGACTAGAGGAAATACTGAATTAGATGCAGAAGTTAGAAGGTCTGAGTAGTAACCCCATTTAGTTCTTAAATGAGATACGAATGTATAATTTCTTTGCTCTTTGAGGTGTTCAGGATTTTTTCAGAATATTTAAATGGATGTTCAGCTATCTTCAGAACATTGTTTAACTTCTGGACTATGAGTGAGCCTGGATATTTGGCTTTATTCCTGAGAAAACCGGTGGTGGTTACACTTCAGAGGAGATGACAAGCCATGGACTTGTCTGTGCCTTTTCTGGTGACTGCTGCACAACTGGAAGCTAGGTGTCCTGTGGCAATATTAAAAAAAAGGGGGGGAGGGAATGGGACAGATGGGGCTAATCCTGACATTGGGTGCAATACTCTTTCTCATTAAATCACATTCTAATGGTCACAGTCATACCTGAATTGTTTGAAGTGTATTATTGCATGATTTGACAGGAAAGAAGAGAGAGTATATCATATTTATCAAGACCTATATATTCTGGTACCAACCTCTGTCCACAGACTGAACTTTTCACGGCTTCTCGCCGTTGGCGGGGGGGAGAGGGCAGCATTTGTGCGGTGCAGCCGGTGCCCGGGGGCATGCACGGCACGGGAGGGTGCAAGTGAAGGCAAAGCGTGCTGGTTGTCAGTCAAAGTAACTTCACTGTTGAAATTCAGTTGCCTTGGTGGTGGTAGGAGGCAGCGTTTTAAAGAAAACCCTTCAAAAAAAGAAAAAAAGGGGAGGGGGCAAACATAAAATATTTCCAGCTACAGAAGATTAGATAACTAATAGTATATTAGAGCTGATCAAGTTAGACGATGGCAAAGGCATCAGGGCTGCCACATAAGCATTTGGGGGGGGGGGGGGACAGACGGACACTGCATCTGTGTACGGATCTGAATGGTGCTGAGAATCGGTAGCGCCYGTAGCTGTTGGCTGGTTCACTGCCTTGCTCAGTCTCGGGGAGGGAAAGAAGGCGAAAATACTGTTCGAAGTCCTACTTGCTCGTCATGCCAAAAAGGAAAGACATGTCGGGAAATGACACTTTAAACCAGTAAGGCATAGAAAATAGGACCTTGGCTTTTGAAACTTTTCCACCTTAATGAGACTGCTACAAAGTGAATCATTTTATAGATCAGTTGCACACGGTAATTCGTTTAAATCAAAATGACATCCAGCTATTAGAAACAAAAGAATTCATCCTGACCATCAACCTTAGTGTATTCACTGGCACGATTTTGAAACAGGCTAAACAAATATCTTGTAAAATCTGGAGGGAAATAAAAAATAGAGAAAATGCTTATCCCCAGGCAAGGATGTTTTATTTCAGGATTTTTACAATACAGCCCAATAAACTTTTATTTTTATTTGGAAGTGTTATTGTAAAGAAGAGTGTATGGTATAGAACAAAGAAGGAAGTGATAACACACCTGAGTGCTGCTTTTTTCAGTAATCACAAAAGGAGGAGGAAGTATGGGGGGGAAAATATGCTACTAAAGGCACATTAAAAAAACCTCTTAATCTCTTAGTCATGTGCTCAGTAGAAATGAGGGTGAGATGTACTCTGTTTTGTTTTTATGCGGAAATGTGAGCATGGTTCATATCATAACACGCATCCTTTTACAGTAAAGGCAGATTATGTTAGAACTTTGTTGCTGTTGTTATTTTTGCAGTAATGTCAGGTGCATAAAATGGCCACGGGTATAAAAAATTGCAGTGAAAATTGGCATACACTTGCCTGTGTGGCAAGATAGGGAATATTTCAGTCCTTGCAATGTTTTGTGGGGCAAAATTTAAATTTCCTTAAGTAGAAAGACATTAAAATTGAAGGGGTTTGGAGAAGATGTTTCTTGAGTTAGAGGGAGGCTTAGTGCTCCACTGACCACAGTAAAGTAAGTTGGTGCATGAGTTTCATGTACGTTTTTTACAGTGCAACTCAGGCTTTGCTCAAAGCTCTTTTCCCTTTGTGTTTTCAACTCGAGAGTTTTTTGAGCAGATTGTAGGGACTTGCTGCCTTGGTGAAGAACTACCAGCCAAAACCCACCCACTGTTTTCTAGAGCTCTGGGGTGTCTTCAGATGGCTTGGTAGTTTCTGGAGAGAGGGAGCTTTACGTTCAGAGATCTGTGCCTCTTCGCTGCCTTTAAGACTGAACAGATTAGACAAAAAGAAGATATAAGTTACTCTTGTATGCCACCCAGGGATGCTTCCAGAATTAGATGTCACACACACAAATAGTGCACTGCTTTCTGCCATGCCCTGTTTGTTGGTGAAATACTTTTTTAAAAATGTCATTGAAACTATTAAACCACACATCCGATTTTGACACCTATAAAGAATGGAGCAGTGGGTATTCCTTAGTTGTTTTACTCTGACCACGGTTTGAATGGTTCCATCATAGTTACATTGCTAAAAACTTTTATGACTGAAAAGTTGGAATTTTGAATCATAGGATAAGAGCTTTGAAAGTAAAAGTAACAACTTGTTCCCTTTGGAGCACAGCAGATATTTGGTGCCGTATCTAAACGTGCAAATGTATTGTGAGACAAGGCTAGTTTGTTAAAATTGCATTTGCTTTTATATGTATATTTATATGATCACTATAGAGATCTTCATGCTGCCACTTCTGTTGCTGTCTAAGTGCTTGCTGTTGTCCTCAACTGTATGAAGTCTAATTCAGTCAGTTCTCTAGGTCTGATATCTACCTTATTTGCCTGTAAGGCACCATGCACCTGGGGAATGATGTGAGTGATAAATAATGGTAATGACTATGATTGGAAATAGTTATTATTGAAATTGCAGAACCACTGACTATAGCATGAGCTTCCATTTAATGTGTGTGTGCGCGCAAAAACAGATAATCTAATTAATGTATACTTGGTAGGATGTGGAGAGAAACATTGCTTTGAAAAAAGGAAAATAAGATTTATGAAAAGTATTCCTTGTGTAAGGTCTCAAAACACCTTTTTCACAAAATTTGACTTTTGGGTTATTTGCATATGCTAAATGTTTCTGCTGCTTTCCTAAATAATGAAACATGGAAGGATAAATGTAAAGGCCCCGTTGAGCTCTAGTCTGCTGTGCGAGGTATGCGCCTCTAATGAAAGATGTTGTTTCGCATAGTGCTTGTTGTGAGATTGTTCCAAACACAGAAAGTAACTTTCTGAGCTGCCAGTCCATGTCTTGCAGCTGCCCTGGAATTGTTACAGCTGTGTTGTCTTCAAAACACTTAAACTCTGCAAACCTGTAATGTAGAAATCTAGTCCATTACGAAGTACTGTACAGATAATTAAAAAAAAAATCTTAGTGTGGTTTGCTTATGTCTAAGTTAAAACCTTTTTCAGTTTGCCTTTCAGCACTGCTTGATTTTAATATTCAAAATACCTGAGGGTCTGTAAATACATATAGTTGCATTTGAATTTTTGCTGGTGATGATTTCTAAGTGGTTCTTTGATATTTTTTTTTCTCCTTTCTCATTTTCATTGCTTTCAGTTGTCTACATTCAACTTTTTAATAGATAGTGAATCTGTTATGAAATCCTTAGGTTAAGCATTTACTCCGTCATGGCTTCATACGAGTAGGGTACAGGAATCTTTTGATATTCTGACAAGTTTATAACAGTTTACACAATTGTTTATAATAGTTTTTAGATCTGAAATAGGTTACAGACTCTAACCCTTTAGACAATCAGTGTAAATTAAAAAACTCAGTTGCCTTCAAATGTCCAAGTGTCTTGTCTGAGTGCTTATGTTATCTTTAGAAATAACGTGTAGACTCTTAGATTATATGAATGCTTTTTAAATTTTCACTTGCGATACTAAACATACTGTTACGTGCTGGCAAGCTTCTTGTCCTTGCACAACAGCGATTAACTCTAGTATTTGAAGTACACGACACAGGCTTAATTTTACATGTGTGAGTCGTCCTTTTGTTTTCAATGAGAATGCCCCCGCTCAGCATTAATCTGGAACGAAGTATGCATTTGACCCCTAACTGAGTTAAAAGTGGACTCTGCTCTTGCCTACAAAATGGTCCTTGTGGGTCAAACTTGAAGCACAAAGAGCAACACAGAAGCAGCTTACATTAGTGCTTTTCATGCTATTTTTATTCAGGAAATAAGCAGAAATCTTTAATCTTGAAGTGTTGTCTTCTCCTTGGTTTTTCCTAGCTGTGATTTGAGGAGCACTGATCGAAGCCAGGATTTTTAAAATAGTCACTTGAAACTCAGTAGTTTCCGCTAGTCTTGGACTGCAGTATAGCAGAATGTAACCGTTTGCCTTTGACATAGTGGGTTTGGCTGAAACTCAGGATCAAGATCAAAACTAAGTGGGCCGACACGTTAAATGAGTTGAAATGTGCAAGGAAATTCCTCTCGCTCTTTTCCAAAGTTCAGATACAATCAGTGACTGCTGTTATATATTCCTCACCTGAAGTCATAAACCTCACTTAGTGACACCATGGGTTAGAGCTAAAATAATGGCTGTGTCAAAACACAGGAGTGTAACTACAGGGGAGGGAGTCAGCAGCAACAGGAGCTCATGGCTGGCCTCTTAAATCAGATAAAATTGTTGTGCAGATGTCCTTTGCAATATTAATGATTTAAGAACCAAACAGCGGCTAAATGCTTGGGGAGTGCTAGGGCCCTTAAATATCATTTTAGGTCGAACTGTGTTTTATGTTTCCCACCAACTGTCAGGAGTCTCTAATATATGTATGCTGGCTTGTCTTGTGGCCTGCCAAGTGGAAGAGGCGCTTTTATGAACTCAGTGAGGCTTTGGTCTTTTGAGCTGGAGGAGAACGCTGTGTAATGGAGTTGATAGGTTTTGTCTTCCGAGGGAGAGTTTTGGCTGCTTCGTGCTGAAGCCCTTCAGACTAGGCAGTCAAATGCCATTTCCTATTAAATATGCACTCAGTCACTACCTGCCTGTCCACTGAGCTGGCTAGCTGAGTCTTGTAACGGATGCTCCCATTTTGTACAGTGCAGAAAAGGATTTTTCAATTTTTATTTTGGTCCAAGTGCACACTGAAAAACCACTGCATTGTGGACTCTGGAAAGTGGATGAGTCATGTAACCTTATGGACTTTGAATACACTTATTCAGGACTTCTTATACAACTCTATGTATACACACGCTCTTGTCAAAGCTCAGTTTTTTCTCTGATTGCTTTAAATGTATTCTGTAGGGGGCTGTCTGTTAGCTTCAAAGGAGAATCAACACACTTGCATGAAAAGAGATCAGGACAGAGCTTACAAAACTATGTATATCATTTGTAGCTGTCAAATAGCATGTGCTTCTCTTTCTTTTATTTGAAGTCAACATTGTTCTTGCGTCTTTCACTGTCCAAAATCTAAATGCTTTCAAACAATTACAAATATAATCTGAACTGTAAAAAAAAAAAAAAAAAAACCAAAAAAAACAAAAACAAAACCTTAAGTACCAATGGTATTCCAACCAAAATTAAACACAACTAACACTGTGGAAATTTGGAGCCCTTGTAGAGGCTTCGTGTCTGGTTTTGAAATGGTGCATGCTGAGCATGCCTTTTCAAACAGTTTCTTTTGTTGAGAAACAAGTTCATCTTATGCTGGGAAGATGGTACCTATTTTAGACATCTATTTTGGCTTGAGAGTCTTGATACAGAGTCTGTGGGATAGAAGTGGGTTGGGACATGAGCAAAGCTGAGAACGGAAGTGAGCACCAGGCCTGGAGACGGAGCTGGAGCAGGAGGCATAGTTGGGGGCCAGAAGGCTCCGGAGGAGCCGGAAGCTGGGATGAGTGCAGGGCTGGAGATGGTGTGCAGGCAGCGGTCTGCGCTGGGGCCGGCTTGGGAGACTGATGCTCACAAGGTGAAAATGGTGAACCTTAACTGGGACCTTCCAGCCTAGGAAGTCCAGCTGCTTGGCCTGCCTCTGGCTGTGGGCTTGCTGGCACCTTGATGTTGTTAGCAGCCATTTCGTAATGAACAGAGCCGGGCTGACAGCTTGCACTCCCTTAGCTCCCCAAAGCTTTTCTCCCTCAAAGGTATCCACACAGCTGCACATGAGAGTCAGAGCTTTCACCCAGGTTTGTGTTTGTCTCCACGGTTCAGTCCTCACCCACAGATTTCTAGGCTGGTTCATCATTGATGAAGAAAATCTTCACCTCTTTTTTTCCTACTGCAAACTTCTGCCCCAAGGTAGGAAGATGAGCACCTATGAGACAACTTCAAATGTGTTTTTTGGTGCTCTGATAGATCTGCCCTCTGCATCCTCCTGAGAGATGGTCTTTATGGTTCTTTATTCCTATTTCTGTCTGTCTGAGTCTGTTCAGAGGTTGCCCCCAAGCCTCTAACTCAACCTGTTTGATGTGAAAGTCTTGCTGCAAAGAGACTGTCTCTTCGCCCCCCCACATTTTGACTGGGAAGATCCACCACAGGGCATGTTCCCACCAGGGCCAAGGGAACTAGAAAATAAAATTGCTTTTATAGTTTTCCCTTTTCCAGCAGCATATTTTGCTGGTTTCTTCCTTCCATTAGTTCTCCACACTACGAGTCCCATTGCACGTTCCTGTGGGCAGTGCTTATCCATGGGCCTAACTGAAGGGTGTGTATGGGACAGGCCAAAACAAGGTGTTGTACCTAAGCAAGCAAGGAAACTGGGAAGGTTGTTCTGCATCTGGAGCCAAGCTCCTTAAATCCAGTTTATTTCCAAGTGCAAGTACTGTGCGCTTCCTCTGTATTTTCTTTTTCAGGATTCCCAGCTCCTCTCTTACCCTAGGTGGGCCCTCAGCTGCAAGGTTGCTTTTGGACTTGTCTTTATTCTCTGCTGTCTCATTGGGAAGAGAATGATCTGAAAGCAAGTTTTAGGCAGAGCTTAGAAATAGAGGTCAGCCTGACCTTTTCTGTGTCTGAGAGCTGTCCTTGCTCCACTGTACTGTTAGTGCGGTAATTGAATGGATCTCACAGTGAATAATAGGAAATGAATCATGCTTGTTTAACCTTTTTTTTTTTTTTTTTTTTTTTTTTAACTCTCCGCCAGCCTAAGATGAAATTAATCTGCTAGAAGTTGCATGTATAGTCTTTTTTCTTTCTCCTGGTTTTCTGCTTTCCCTCTTTCCCAGATTATCTTGACAGGGCATAAAAATAATAAAGCTGAAGGAAGATTTCTGGGATTCTGGTCTGCACGCGACATGTCAGGGAGCAGCAGTCCTGCGCAGGGAAATGGAAGTTCAGTGCATCAAGTCAGGAGCGAGCGCGTGCATTCGTGCGTGCAGCTATGCCTGGACATGTGACTTTGTAGCTATTTCCCTGTTCTTGAAATGTTATTGTCCCTTCCAAAGGTAAGGCAAAATAATTCAGTACTGTAGATAGTGCAAAACTGGTATTTTTCTATTAGGCCTGACCTGATTTTAGAGGAAGAGACAGGGAGAAAAGGAGATTGAATTAGTCTCTGTGTGTCTGCCATATGCTGTGGGAGTATTAGTCTGTATCTGTGAGACAGCGGAGGCTGGAGGACACGGAGCAGAATTGGTGGAACGAGAGGGTGGGAAGGGATGGAGGCTGTGAGACAATTTCTCTAGGAAGCCCATGCAACATGTTGCACTGAATGGTTACTATAACTTCATCTGCATTACTGTTGTTTACTGAATCCTTTAGGATGGTCATATTATCTTTATGATGGTGTACTTTAGAGTGGATGCTCCCAGAATTACTGAGAAGTTGTGACGTGCTTGAGGGCTGCTGTGCAGCCGGCAGTAAGAACTGATGCCGTCTGGTATGTGGTGTTACCTTAAAGTCTCTAACCTCTGCCTATGTTTTTGAATGCACAAGTCTTATTAAAATTGGTGGAAATTGTAGAGCTATGTGTTTGCAAGCAGTATGAAATCTTCAGGACTGTATGTCCTAGCCAGCAAAAGGAGTTTGCTCTGAATGTGGTGAGTTATGGAACCAGCATGCTTAAAAGCAAAGTGGGAAGGAGGAATTGTCAAACAGGGTTTGTGCTGGATACCATGGTGACAAGGATGGCATAAATGCTTTAATCCAAATCATTAGCTAGTCATAATGTACCTGGTCTGTGCAAGGTTTTCCATATTAAGAATACTTTTAAGGAGAAATAGATTAAAAAAGCAACTATTAAACTGCCTTATTAAGGAGTATTTAGGCTTTTTAATTATTGTGATTGTTATTGCCCTTAAACAAAGTCACATCACTGGTGAGCGCTGAATATTAATCCATACATTTGTTCCTAAATAATAAAATACATAAATGAAACACGGAGCAGACTGTGTCAGTAGCAACCTCCCTGGAGTAGGTTTGCCGACGGATTCCTGTTTGCTTTTTACTCGCTGAGGCTGTTGTGAACTGCAGGTGCCGGCACAGTGACCCCAGAAGCACAGAGCAGTGTGGTGGGCTCCATGTTATTTATTTATAGCTAGGCTGATTGTACTGCTTGTAGGGGAAGGTTTTCCTTCTGGTAGCTTGTCCACACAGAGAAGTGTTCAAGAACAATCCAGTGAGCCTAAGTCAGTTAAGATAAAAAAGCAGACAATAAATAGGTTTTCCAAGTGGTCCAGTTTACCTGTTGTTTTTCCTGTGCCAGATAAATTAGGAAAGATAACACAAGAATCATGCCACCTGACTGAGGGAGGTTAAATGTCTTGAGAGTTTTTTTTTAACCTTAGCAGACATATCTTTTTGATACTGTACAGTATAGTTTTCAAAACATGGACTTTATTTTTCATATTGCTGTGTGGTTTTAGAAGTAGGTACATAAAAATTACGAGAAGCAAGGCTCTCGCAGAATCATTTCACCCAGTGGTTTTAAGACAGCTTTGATGAGTTAAATATGCTTTGATATTGTGCTGTCTTTACATAAACTTTACTGAGACTTAAAATTGAATACTCTCTTAAGTGCGTCATTCCTGAGTTTACGCTTCACTGAGGGCAGCGACAAACACCATGATGCAAGGGCTTTGCCCTGCCGCGAATGGCAAGCTCAGGCATCTCTGTACCTGCTGCTACGTTCGGGGAGGGAAACTAACCGTTTGTCAGCCAAAATCTGACTTGTTACGCGTTAGGCATGACAGTAGCTGTTTATCTCAAATTTGTGTCTAGATGCCTTGTTCCCAGGCATATAGTAACTGTTATTAGACTTCCATAGAGGAATAAATGGTCTCTGCCTCAAACATATTAAAGTAACATAAAGAAGGTGGGGCGAGAGAGTGTGTGTGTGCTGTGATATATTTATAATATGTGTACATGAAAACATATTCATATTCCCATTTCATGTGCATTTGCCACTTAGTGTTATGATGCATTTGTCATGGGCTTCATGGCAGTGGCTGGCTTTTTTGTAAGCAAGGCTCGCAAAGTGGTGTGGCCTGACAGGACGAACGTGCAGATGAGGTTCCTGCAAGTGCAGCAAAAGGCACGGACAGATTGATGCAAGTAACCTGCAAGTTGGGGGATAAAGCTGATGTTTTTGGTGAAACATGCTCAAGGTAATGCGTAATCTGTAAAATACTAGAGTGGAAATAAGGAGGGAGCAGAGTTGGGAAGGGCACTGCTAGACCAGGAAGGTAATGCATTTTGTGTGGACTGGAAAAGGTGCTGTGCTTGTTGGAAAAGGTGCTGTGCTTGTTAGAAAAGCTCAGAAGAAAGACTGCAGTCTCAGTCAAGCATAACACAGGCCTGCTAATCACGGTGTTGACATAACAGAAAGATGACACCAGACAGTGAAAGTGTTACGGAGAAAGGAACAGCAACTTCTAGACATAGTGTATAGATCCTGAAGTATTTGGAGAAGGGAATGGAGCTTTGCCCCTGCAATTCAGCTGGAGGGAAGGGGTTAAGGGAGAAGAACTGGGAAAGCTGCTGGAGAATGGATTAGGTTTAGGGCAGGTCAAAAATGTTAAGGCTTGTCTGAAGTAAATTATGTCCTATCAGAGCATGCCAATTTGCTTAAACTAATTTTTCTGGAGTGTGCATCAGCTTTCGTAATAAAGTTTCTTGCAATTAGATTGTAGTCGAATTGAGAGCGAGACAAGCAGGGAGGAAGGGGCGGCTGGTTGCCTGGTGATGGGAGGCCCAGCCTCAAGCCCCTGTTGTGTTAGATTCCCCAGATTCCTATTAATATTAACGCTTATTGTGTGCTGTAATTAGAGGCAGACTTGAAATGGCATTTAGCCTTCTCATTATGTTTAACTGTGTATTTTGTCTGTGCTCAAATGTCTCACTTTGCATTAGAAAAGGAAGAGGTAGGATGACCTTTATGCAGATGGAGGGTTTGCAGTTCTTTTCTACCTTAAAGTATGTTAGTGCACCTCAATGATATTTATACTTGGAATATAAAGAAAGAAAATATAGAACTACTAAGCTGGCACCATAATTATTACTGATCTGTAGCTTATGAAGAAAAGCAGCAAAGCTGAAATTGGAATTTTAGAATTCAGTTAAAGACTTTGACACCTCACTCTGCCTAGTGAGCTATTGCCAAATAAATACACAATTGAATCTTTTTTTTCTCTAGATGACAAGATCTGAAATGAAATAATCATATTTCACTCCTAACTGACTTTTAGTGCTACTTCAGAAGGGAAGGATTAATTTTAAATGCTTTCCTGGATATTCATTTCCTTTTAAACTGGAAATTGCTATAATCAAAATGAAAACTCTTGACAGTGAATTGAATTTAAATGTTCATCTTCTGTTTCTCATCATAACTTTGTTTAATAGACATCTACAGTTTACTGGAGAAAAGCCATTTTAATTCCTCACAGGAAATGAATGCAATTTCTGTATTAAAATTTCAGCCTGTAGGGTGAATGAAGGCAAGCCTACGTACTACTTTCCTCGGAAATAGTACTCCCTGATTTGTTTCTGAAAATTTATGCATGGAATTATAAGACTTATGATACATTGCATGAACAATATGAGCAGACTATAAAGAAAATTTAGTTCAATTATTTGATTTTAGATTTATTTTTTTGAAAGTGCAAGTATAAAAATCATCCATCCTGTTAAAGTCTTTGCATAAGCTATTTGACTAAAGTCTGTTCAGCTTGTCTTTGGTAGCTATCCAAGAAGTGAAGGGTTACTTCTGATTTGTTATGGCACCTAAGAATGTCAAGACCATTCTTGATCACAAGATACATGGCTGTAAATACACAAATACTGATAAAACCTCTGTCTGGAAGAGCTTAGTAAAATGTCTCATGTGGTGTTATACATTTACACTTGCTTTTATTTAGTCATCCATAGTAAGTTCTTTTGAGATAAGCTTTTTGTAGGATAGAACTCTATGGGCCTGATTTGGACTGGTGTTTACCTGAATTTTTGTTTGTAAGTACGAGTAGTCTTGGAGTAGATCTTCTAAGTTGAAAAATGGTTAAAAGTCTAAGTTCCCTTATAAGTCTCACCCCTGTGAACTCTCTATTTGAGGCTCCTGCAAAACGACGCACAATTATGTTCTAGTAATTGGTCATTTTTTCTACTTAAATAACTCTTTCACACTTTAAACTTCTTCCAAGGTCATTTACTTCTTCTGATAGAGTGGCATATAACATCTCTTTTGAGTAAGCTTTTAATTTCCAATGTGTAAATAATCACTATCTCCCCTGCACCTTAGGCAATGTAGCTGAATCTCTTTAGTGGTTTTCTATCTTTTTTTGGTTTGTTTGCTTTAATTAGTTGCTGTGTAGGGTTTTATTAGTACTGTGTATTCACTCTCAGCTTTCTGTTTACCATTTACTAAAATGGTGTATCATGTATAATCTGAAATGCATGTACTGAACACAGCAGTAGCATTCCCACTGTCTGCTCTCACATGATTGATTATAACCATTGAATCATAGCTTTGATTTAATGTAAGTCTGAGCAGTGATTGTGGGTGATGGATCATGGTGGTCATGATATTTCAGAAGTAAAGTTCAAATTTTATTTTAAAAGAATTTTCCCCTTCTCTGAAGCATCGCATTTGTAATCCTCCCATAGAGTTTATGGCAGCAGATGATTATAGTGATTGATTCTTCCAGGATCCTATTAGTCTAGCTTTACTTTGCCAATATAGCTTTTTAATTAGTGTTTTTTTGAAATTATCAGCAAGAATTGATTTTCTAAAAAGAATCACTAGTAATATTTTTAATAAGTCACTGACTACAGATACTAAATTCCTTCATGCAGGCAGTAAGCAATGTAAAGGAACAGACTCTGTCACACAGTGCAAAAGGTTTTAATCTATGCAGAGACTAAGGATCCACATATCCTGGATATTAAAGACTTTGATATTGCTTGCTTTTTAACTTAACATAGCTAGCATCTATTTTTAAAGTTGAGTTGATTGTGCTATTTTGATTGTCTCTGTGTGGTGTGGGGTTGCAAACCCATTGCTGGGTAAAATTCTGGGACAGCTTTATGAAAAGCCTAGGAGTGGAATAGCAAGAAACATTTGCCAGAAGGGGAATACAGCATAATAGACTTGCATAGCTTATGGTAACACTTGTTGATGTTCCCATTGGATCTGAAATAAGTTTCTGTAAAGGGAAAAAAAAAAAATTTTTTTTTTTTTTCATTTTAAAACATCTCCAAGTGCAGCACAGCATGTTTCCCCAGCTATAGAGTAGCATAGGTAAAACTGAAACATTTTGTAAAATGCATCATCATACAAAAGGAGTAATATATCTAAGTTTTAAATGGGCTATGTGGAAATATACTTGATGGGCAAGGGAGAATAAGACAAAAACAACATACTTTTTTTCCCCCCTTGTCTGGTTGTCTGTCTATATTACGGAAAACTGCAAATACATCCTAGAAACAAGTTGCAATTTTTGCTCCTCTCTTCCTCCTCTCTTTTGAATCCCAAAGAAGGAAGTCTGTCTCCCTGCCAGAGCTACTTACATGGACAGACTTTGAGCACTCTTTTGAATATTTAAAAGTGAAAATCCATGTAACATCTCTTTCAAATCTTTAATGGTGTCAGGTAGGTCTGGTATTTCTAGGTCTGGCTAATGAGCATCATCCTAAGTCTCCATCCAGCAACCTGGGAAAATTAAACCAAGCTGTTAGTAGTGTCAATGAATGCCCCTTCCCCATTCATACATAGTGAGCCGAGCAACTTTATACTTTTTTTTTCTCCKTAGCAAACATATGAAACCTGTTTGTCTCCCAACAACATCTTCTCTTTTTCAGCTAGAACTTTGGCATCCTAGAGGTGAAGACAACTGGGCTGGAGTGACTGCTCACCTCAAACATATTTAGGTGTAGCTGTCTTGCCGTTTTTCAGCACCTACCATAGATGCGTCATTTATCACATCTTGTATGTCTTTCACGACAGAAAAAATACCCTCTATGAAGACCAGACTTGAAGGTGTTTCACACTTGCCCTTTGGTGTTGGCGTGATCCCCTTTTTCTTCCAGTGACTGGCAACAGTCAGAGTTGCATCTTGTGGGCGTCTGTCCTTGTGCCTCTCCTTGCCAGCTGCTGCTTTGTTCGTAGGCTTTGCTCATGGAGCCACCAGGTTTCGGTGARCCCTGTTTCCGCTCACAAATAGCCCTTCTTGCCTGGGCAGGGGAAGAAAGAAGGAGAGGCAGGCAAACGTTCACAGGCTGTTCGTAGCTTGGATTAAGAAGCTGTCATAGGTTTAGCTTTTCACTAAGGTAGAACGCAAGGCATTTCGGAGCCTTTGGATGGGATTTTTTTAATGATCCGTTTCAAGTACCAGAGTATTGCTTCCACCAGTGGGGAATCTGGGTAGCTTACTGTCTTTAAAGCATTTTTCCTTGCAATATCCATGTCAGGAAATGTTGTAGATGGGAAATGTAGGCACAGATGCATCAAGAATTATTATTAATTTTTTTTTGAGTGTTAAAAGTTAAGTCCTGTTGCTTAAGGATTTTATTTGGGAGCAGACTAGATAGTGTTGAAATGGTCACTAGGCCTCTCTTTGAACGTGGTCCTGTTTGCCTTCCCCAGAAGCCTGATGTAGTGCAGAGGATTGAATTTGAGTATTAGAAAGATCTAAGGTCTCCTATGGTTTATTTCTAATGCGACTCTGAATAGTAAATCACTTCACTTCTGCAAATTTTTCTTTCCTCGCCTGCCCCTTCTCTGTTAATATTTCGAATTCCTCAGAGGAGCGATACTCTCTTACTAAGTGCTGACGGCCGCTGTCACTGCGTGGCTGCCATACAAGTTAGGCCTGTATGTGCTCTTATTCCACAAATACGGACACGCAGGGTGATTTGATAATGCTGAACAAACGGGAAGAACACTGGCGAGGTATTTATTCAAATGTCTTGTAGATCAGAAAATAGTTTTTTAGATAAAACTAGATGTTATACTTTTGAAAAGCTTAATTTTTCTTCCAGTAATAATTAGCTAAAATAATAGTTATAGATATCCTTATTTTGCAGTTCTGCATAATGCTAAACTCATCATTTAGGCATTTTTTAATGTCTAAATGGAGTGTGAATGTCTTCCCTCTTGTTTTCTGGTTCATGTCCTTCAGGAGCTATGGGTTTTTTTCTGAATATAATCATCACATGCTCATTTACACTGGTAATAAAGATATGGAATTTAACTTTCTAATGCTACAGTTATTAAAACTGATTAAGAATTAATCGCTGCTGGTGATATATATCACATTCTAATACAGTTTATATTTTTGCATTGCCAGATGTGCTGTGGCTAGTAGCCAAAATATTCGACTGTCTGTGCGTATGGCGTGTATCTGCTGAGCAGACCCTGTGCTCTGGCGACTGCCGTTGGGGGTCTCTTGGCTTCAGGAGCCCAGTGCTTTTAGTGTCCTTGTCAAGAGCTTGTCTCTTTGACCACGGCCCAAACACTCAGTAAAGGTTAATATTAGAACTCGAATTTTATACACATGAATATACAATTCCCTAGATGAGTAATAATAATGTGTGCATTCATCCAGTGTATCATATTTAATAAGCAATAGCATGATCAAAATCTGCTAGTAGCAAAGGACACTGTGCCAGTGTCATCTTAACGTTACTGCTGCTCCAGGAGAGTTGGCTGGTTTGCAGGAATGACCGCGTGCAGAGACGGATGGGGCAGCCCGACCAGCGCAGGTGGCTGCGGGTTATTCAGGGTCAAGGCAGCAGGAAACCTTTAAAAAGAAAATATGTGTGCTCCTTCCTGAAGAGCTGACACGTCTTCCTCCTTAATCATCCCACCTCTGCCCAAATGGACCGCTTGTGCCCGTGTCTTTCTCCATCTGGAAGCAGTAGGCCAACCTGTCTTTTTGAGCTGACCTCCGGATCGGGAGCGACCATGCGGCACAGTGCCGAGAGGGGAAGGCTGCTGCCGCGGAGCTGGGGCCCCCGAGTGAGCCGGCGGCAAGACAGGCCTGGAAAGGGTTGGTAACCACTGCCGTGCAGGGTGATAAATCCCAATTTCATTAAGTTTCCATTAGTCATATACGCATACCGAAAGTAAAATTATGGCCTTACCACTTTCCACGTAGTGTAATCTGTAACGGTGGTATCGGATAAATTTAATGAACCTTCAGGTAATATAAAATTCTGATTTTTGGTCTAACAGATGTGATTTTCGGCTGCTGTTAATAGAGGCTAAAAAAGAAATTGGGCGACCTAAGGGGGAGCTTGACCCTTTTGTTTATAGCAGTTGTCATTATGTGAAATCTCTTGATTAGAGAAGTGATAATAGATATCCAAATTAGCTGAAGTAGCAGGGCTGCACCAGAAACAAACGTTGGGTATCTGATGTGTAGATGGTGTATATCGAGTTTAGGAAAACTTTTACAGGAGAAAGAAGTAATACCTGTCTAACAACAAAATGAGGTTCAATCTTGTTTTTAGGTCTCTGCAGAGTATTTTTTCCTCTTAACTTTCCAGTCCTATTATTACGTAGAAAAAATTGCAACTAAAGGCTGCTTATATCTTTAAAGGCTATATTTGCAGTTTATTTTCATCTTTCTGCTGACAATGTCATGCTAAAATTGTAAACATAATTATAAGTAGAAAAAAAGGAAAGTTAAAACCCTTGTCTTAAAAAATCAATCAAACAAAAAAACCCTACAAAATATTAATTTACCATTTAGGTTTTCTATTTGTGATTTTATGTATGTGTATAATCCTGTTTGGTTGGCTGGAGGGAATTGCGAATCAAATGACTATTTATTGCAGTGGGAATAAGGGATAGGTTCATAAAAAATAAATAAAAAAATAAAAAGAAGAAAGAAAGATATGAGACATCAAAGACAGTGTCAGATAAACATCACAAATTCATCTGCTGTAGTGAATAATAAAATCAGAGGCAAGGAAAAGTTTGTGAACAGTTATTCCATAAACTTATTTTCCTCATGATGTGTGTAAAATGCAAATTCTGATCATTATGTAAATTGGTCTTTTTGGTAGGATTTCTGTAATTCAAACTATGTAATCCAGTATTTGTGGGATTTTTTTTGAATGCCAGTGTTGATATTTCTTTTAAATAGCTCTTAATCTAGAACTTTCGGGATATCCTCTGGCTTTTTAAATGTTTTTTAAAGATGAGAAAAGGCAGACTTACTGTTTCAGAGTGAGAGGAGAATGAAAACAAGAAGCACATAAAATTTCTCTCTCTCTTCTTGGGATGGATCGCTGTTTTGCGTCGGGAGTCTTGGCCGTGTCTAAGCGTACGGGCTGCGAGACGGCAGCAGCTGCTGGTTGGGTGCGATTTTGCCTCGGTTTCAGGCTCCTCGGCAGATGTCCTTTCTCTTCGTGACCGCTGTGGCCAGGCCGCGTGAACCCCTGACGCTGGCGAGGAGGAGGTTTCCCGGAGAGCGTGTGCGTGCTCGCCCGTGCCGCTGCCGGCACAGCGAATGGTGCTTGGCTTGCTGCTCCGGCCTGGTTGCAGGTTCATGTTGTTGCCTTGTTCCCTTTGCGAATACCCTTTCAAGCAAACAAATGTTCATTAAATTCATAGATTCAAAGATTTAAGGCCAGAACATCATTTATTTTGAGTCATTATGTAACAAAGGCAGAGCATATCACGTTTTTTATTTTTGAATTAAGCTTGCGTGTTCTTTCAGCTATTGTCTATCTTTTGTAAAAGCCTCTCATTGGGACTTTAAACACTTCATTTGAACCCCCGCATCCCAAGGGAAATTGTTCTAGTAGTTAATTGTTTTCACTAGCTTAAAAATGTGGGGTTTGTGTTTTTGTTGTCCGATTGCTTTGTTTCAGTTTCTGACTAGCCGACTTCCCTCTGCTGTTTCTCAGCTCAGTTGCAAGAGCTGTCTGTAAGAAATTTTCTCCTTGTTTAAATTTTCATAAGACTTAACTTTCTTTTCTGTAGCCCAGGTAGACTGAAGATGTTCAGTCTCTCGCTGTAAAGTGTGCTTCCCAGACGCCGTAATTTTTGTAGATCTCCTCTGAACCTGTTCAAGTCTTTAGTGTCCGCTTTGAAGCGTGGACACTGGAATTGCACAACAGTACTGAAGTAGCTGCTTTGCTTGTGCCATTGACTGAAGTGATACCGGATCTCTGCTCCTGTTTGGTGTTTCCTGCACCACTAAATAAAGTAACTCCTCAGGAGTGCCGGAGGCTTTTCCTCAGTTGACACTAATGTCATTCCGTAAAGACAGTAACCTGTGATATCTTTTCCTCTTCCCAGTTTTCAAGCATAATTCAGAAATAATTCTTTAAATTTTAAGTTTTCTAAATGATGATTTACTAGAAATGCCCTCCATAGCAAGGTCTGGTCTTTTCCTGACTTTTCTTTGGGAAAATGGGAAAATAGGATATTTGAGTATAAGGCGGCAGTGGCAGAGCATGAGAGCTGCACTTTGCTTAGTTTAGGTATCCCCTATTTGAGAGTGGATACCCTGATTTACAGGGAGCACTTGGTGGGTCTTGGGAAGCTGTAAGAAAGCGTCACTGGGTAGATACAAGAGAATTTGCTGCCATCAAGACTACTTCAAATTTCCTACCATTAGAAGTCAGATTAAGCCCTGAAAGCTTTCTTCCAGTATAATTCTAGATATTCTGCTCGTTGACGTCAGTTTAATGGTCCCACTGCAATCCTGCTAAATACTTGGCATTTTATGTATTTGCTGGTCTTAAGAAGTGTATTTGCAAATGCATAGCCAGGAACGGGTGATGCAGTGCTGGGGTGGGAGCAGGGCAAGGAGACGTGGGGATCCTCCCTTTACCCCAGGGTTGGCCATGGAGCAGGATGGGGACCGCTGGCCTTGGGGGGAGGAGGAGGAGGAAGAGCAGGCCACCCCCAGGAACAGCTGGGAGGTGGCAGCACTGAGGGCAGTTTTCTAAAGGTGAATTTTAACGGGCTTTCTGAACAAGGACATTCATGTTGGTGGATGCCTCTCCGGCATAGCTGCACCTTGTCTGAGACCTCGCGCAGTGAGTCTGATGCCGGATTTCTGAATAAGTGTCTAAAGCAGGGCTTTTGCTTGCGTCTGGCAGAAGGAATCCAACTGTTTGAATAAAGAAAGGACATTATCATGGAGGGGTTACCTTCTCTTTCCACTTTTCTAGGGGTCTAAGCTTGAAAAAAGATGCTGTGACGTTTTACTGTTTATTCTGAATCTTTTTTCTTTCCTTCAGAGCCTGCTTAAAAATGTAAGTGAATAGGCTTGAGGATACATTTCAGTTTGTGGTGGTTTTTTTTTTTCCTTTTTTTTCTTTGGTAGTTGCTAAAAGAATTTACCTCAATATTCCCATGGCACTCTTCAGTGTCCAGTTGTTTCATTTTCACAGTCAACCTTGCTATCTCTCTCCGCATCTCTTTAGCCCATGGGACTATGCACTTCACTAAATCCACTGCAAATTTCAGATGATTCATTCTCTTCTCTTCTAAGTAGGTTTTTTACTCACTGTCTCTTCAAATTGTCATCAGCCAACTGCAAAGTTCAGGAGGTCTTTTTATTTTTTTTCTGATATGGTTAGCCTCAATTAACTAGTCTGTGCTTATTCTTATGCTCCTCCTGTGGCTTTTGTACTTTAATTGTAACCTGTTTGCTTGAGGAAAATAGTTTTATTTCCTGTTAGTAAGATTTTAGTTAGCAATGGAGTCTTATTCCCTCTCCCTATCTCTCATGCTATAGAGGTTTAAACAGATATTAATGTTTTCAGCAGGACTTTTTCTGGTTAGGGCTGGGGAATGGTACTTACTTACGCAAAGGTAAACCTCTTTGTACACACACTGCAGTAACTTACTCCTATATATCTAAGGGTGAATCTCTCTGCCCTGAGCAATTTCTTTGCTTCTAAGTCGTTACGTTGCTCTTGCCAAGCTGTATGGCAGGGCATGAGGTGGGGTGCAACTAAGGTGGTGCAAAGTGCCTTTTTACCCTGTTGGAAATGCAGGCTCCATGGAAAAGAGAGCCCCGCTCAGGCATTTTATGCTAGCTGCTACGTTTGAGCTGTCCCAGCAGCTGGAGGTCAGTCACAAGAAGAGAAAACCTGCCGCCTCCAGCCCTGGCTTTGGAGGATGCCTCCTGCATCAGCAGCCGGTGCAAGAGGGGGCACGGGAGGCTTTGGGGGAAGACCTGCTGGAGTCATGCTGGTTTCTTCCTTGTGGCTGACACAGTAACAAACTGGAGATTCGGGGACACAGAACAGGTGGCACTAGTTGAAATGTATAGCTCCCTGTATTACTTGCTTTTCCAGCTTCCTGTTCATTTCTCTTCATTGCAGAATCAATGAACCACTGATCGCTTTGGGTGGGAATGACTGACCTAGAAGGAGAGAGTAGGGACTTACTCCTTTTGCAAATTCCCTTTAAATCATATGTTTCAATGAGTGAAATATAAAACAGAAAACATGAGATAATATCAATTCATGTATGTATGATCCCCTACTCTTGTATGAAATAAAAGAACATGTAGGAGTTGCCATATTGGAGGGGATTGTGAATAGGAGAATGACAGAAACTTGAGCAGAAAAGACGAAGTTTTATATTTTGCTGGACTCAAAAGTCTTCATGACAATGGGTGAAGGAAAGTAGAAATTGATACTATTATACTACAGCCAGCATCTGAGCTTTTTTAGCTTTAGACACTTTCTGCATATGAAGTGAGAAAAAAAAATAGATCCTGCTGTAAAGAATTTCATTAGTGACCTTTAACTCTCAAGTGCCCAAATTCCAGCTCACTCTTTTGGGTGTTAAAGCACGCTTTGCTGGTCATTCATTCCACTCTTCTGAGCAAAAGAGCTGTGTTCATACAAACACTAAACGCTTGTTTCCTGGGGACAAAAACGATTCCTTTTCATGCAAACAGCAGATAGTGTACTAGAGCCTCGGAGGTGGCTGGGATGTGAAGCTTCAAACCCTGTCACCAGATACACACAGCAGTGGTTCTGGGGACATGTCAAAAGAAATGAAGTGTGAAACTGTATCTGCAACCTCTTGCCAGAAGGTTTTGAAGTAAGAGTGTTTCCAGCAGCTCACGCGGCTGTCTCATTCCCTGAAGTTTACAGCTATATTATCTGGGCTACTGCAGAAGCCACTGCAGTTACCTGTGGGCAAATGCATCTGAATAAATACTGAAGGTGTGAAGGGAGAAGCTGCAGATGAAACCTCTTAATATACTCAGTGACCAAGAGCAATCTCATGGTAGCGAGAGGAATGATTACATGAATGAATGAAGAGACTTGGAAGAAATATCTGAACAGGAACGTACCTCAGTTTTGCGAAAAACTTGAGGGGTTTGAGACAATAAAACAGAAAAACATCTAAGCTGAAGAAAATCACTCAATGTTATTTTGCCTTCCAAAGATTTCCGGCTGCCTGTCTAAAGAAAAGGTCTTTCAGAGATGAGGGTCTGACCTTGAGACTTTGAGAAGTCTCTTTCCCCTTCTTCTCCCTTCCTCCTGCCCCAAGTTATTATTCAAATATATTCAAAGACATAGAAGAACTAGAGCATGTTATGTAGCATCAAAGTACTGTGATTTTTGTGATGATTAAGCTCAAAATTTACCAGAAGAATGAAAAATGTGGATTAGAGCCTTTATTTGTCATTGTATTTATGATTTTTCTTACAGTCCATGGAAGTCACCTTAAAACTGTAAAGGGGTAGAGCTTGATATGTTGCGTTACAGGGAGGAAAAACAAAAAACAAACACCCTGAATTTGATTCTACCTGGAATTAGGAGCAGAGTAAAAGATAAAAATAAAAACTTTGTATATTAATCTGAAAACCTGCAGCTGGCTCATCTAAAATTGAAAGAGGCCTTCCATGCCTTTATACGAAAACAACACACAGTAAATTTTTCTCAAGAACTTTGCAGATTTAGATTTTTTTTTTCCCCCAGAAACTAGAATATATAAAAGTATGGGAATTTAACAGTTAAAAATTCACTTTCATATTTTCCTTCATGGCATTGTAGTAATCTAATCTTTTCTTGAGGAGGGGGTTCTGTTCCCCTTCCTCCCCCCCCCCCCCCCCCCCCCCAGCTCTTCCACTAGAATAGAAAAATGAGAAGCCAGTAATTATGTTAAAAACTTGTCCTCACCTGATTGATTGGATTTTTGGATGCCTGGCAGTAACGTGTTATTCTGTCCTTTTTGGCCTGACATCTTGTCCTCTTCCTCTTCTTTTAAAGTAACTGAAATTAGCAGTGTCTGCTTCTGTGAACTAGCGCAAGGAGTTCAGGCTGGTGAGCACACCCCAAAAGTATTGGCGTCTGCACGGTGCTTGCAATCAGCTAAATTCTTTACAGCCTTTTCTAATAATAAATTTTTTGCTGGTGGCATTCAGAATTGCCTAATTCCCTTCTAGAAGATTAGAAGACATTAGCTAAGGAATTAATTAGGAGGAAAAAAGTAGATTTTTCCATTCTCATGTTAACCTCAGGGTATATTGGACTTCCTAACTGGCCTTCCTATCAATGGCCGTAACCAGGAGACAAAAGCTTGTCAAATGTTGGGGGAATTGCACTAAAACTTCGTTTTGATGAGTTCTGTGCTCAAGTCTCAATTTAAATCTACTGAGGCATATAGCTCTCTTCATTTGCTCGTAAGTATACGTCAGTAATGCCTACGTTTATAAATATGCAAACAAAAATCTAATGTCGCTATAGTAAAATGAGAGAGAACCCTGAATACTTCTTTCTTTTGATTGTAACTAGACAATTTGTTTCCCCTGTCTAAGCATTCAGGTATCTCTAAGTTCAGGTTTCTGAACAACTTGCTGGTTGCTTGCGGCTGGAGTTTTTTGGAGCTTTGCCCTGCTGACCAGGTGGGGATGGGTTTGACTAGTAACCAAAGGGCTCCTGCTTGGTGCTTGTCTGCTTGTATCCAACTAAAGGTATTTTAATTAAATTTGTGTGGGACAAGCTAATGGAGTCAGTCTGTGGAGCATCGTGCTCCCGTTATTTCCATCATCCCTTTCTATAGCTGAGTTTTTAATGAGGAGACAGTTCTTCACCAAGGCTGTAAATACTGCTCTTTGCTGTTGCTCTGTAGAAATACGGTAAAGAGCAGACAAAAAGCTATTGGCTCTTGTTGGTTGTCAAGTTTTGAATGGAGAGCTTCAGCAGAGCCTGCCGAATCGCTCCTGTGCCTTGCTGACGTGCAGGAAACAAATTACATGCATAACTTGCAAGAACAAGTTTACTGGGCCTTCACAGCGGCTGTGTATTCGGTCACGTGCACAAGCCGTTAAAATATCTGGACTGTCTTTTGGAGAGGAGGATTGCATGGGAGGATTGCTTAAAAAGACACGAAGTTTTTGCTTGCTTTTGTTGCTGTTTTAAGAAAAAAAAGGTTTCACATCCTGAAAGATGGAAGGATGTTCTATATATTTGAAGTATTTATCTTGATTATCATCATAGCAATAAATGCCAATGTGTAATGGTTATGTGAATGCTGACATGCTGAGAGAGTCTGTCCGTGGGAGGAGATGTGGCTCTGAGATTCCTCACAAAAAGCTAAATATATGCTTGAATATTTGTGGGACTAAGGCCTAAAACATTTCATTTTTCAGTCTGTTAAAATGTGGTATTTTTCTTTACAACATGATGAGTGGAGAATCATTTGGCACTAATTTTGGTTGCCTGGTAAAGTGTGCCAGCTCTCACTAGTTGTCTTTTAAGTAGTCATTACTTGTTTTTTTTCTAAAAGCATGGCGCTAGCTGAGGGATGCCTGAGGTTTTAGTGGATGACAAAGTATAAGCAAGGATTTGTGTGGTTTGGTTTTGTTTTTTGTTTTTTCTTTTTTTAATATGTAATTTTTTCTCTCTGGGATCAGTGTTGTGTTGCTAGAGAACTGAGTGCTTGTATTTGCCATCATGCTAACAGTAGTTGTATTGCAAACAAATAAGTGGCAATTAATTTCTGGTTTTGTTCCTGGCCTAGTCCTGCAAGAGGGGCTAATTAACAGTCATTAGGTGTGATGTTATGAACTTATTTTTGTCCTTCAGCTCTCCCCTCTTTCCTTTCCCCTAGAAATTTGTTATCTCAGTAGGGGCCCTTTTAATCTCGTTTTTAACAGAAAACACTGGAGAGCAGAGAAGAGTGTAACTGATTTTGTATCCTTTTACATTTTTTGTGTATAGTTTTATGGAGGCTATATTGCAAAATGGGCTTTAAAAAAGGCAGGAAAGTGGGCTTTGACTATTATTAGAGGAGAATACATAATTTTTCTGATTTTCTGAATTCGGTGTCTATAGGAAAATGCACTTTGCGAGTCAAAGGCCTGTCAAAAGAAAGGAAACTTTTCTGGATTTCAGATACCACCACCCTAATTACAGCCTGACAGATGAAATTTAAGGGAAAGAAAGACTGGCCAGAGAAGGGTGGTTCTGGCTTTTGAGCTCAAAGCGCCCTCCCCGTGGCCCTCGGCTCGCCGGCAGTCGCCCAGCGGGAGCCCGGGGCTGGGGGCCGCGCTGGCCCCGGCCCCATCGGCGCGAGCTGCAGCCCTGGGGATCAGGCACAGGGCAGGGGTCGGATGCGGTGCCACCGTCCCGTCCCCAGCTGTTAAACGCCCTGAAAGACGACAAACGCAGTGAAACAGTGGCTTCTGCCCCAGAAGGTGCCTAGACTTCTTAACACAGAAGAATAGAGATGTTATGAAATTATCATCAGGTAGGGCTCAGTTGTCCAAAACGCATGGCGGCTTGAGAGCTAGCGCCCGTAGAGGGACTTGCCCTTTGCTCCGCGGCGAGGGCTCGCTCCCTGGGTGCGCTCGGCGGCGTTTCGGCCGCAGGCCTGCCCGGGCACCGCACTCTTAGYGCACCTCCAGCGCTCCAAAGAGACAAAGCATCTTTGATAGAGAATTGAATTATTATTTGCTGATCGTAGTTAAGTAGGCATAACAGCACCTAGCTCCTGTAATGTGTATTTATAGCATATACTTTATTATACCGTACAGGTGTTTATAAAGTACACTGAGATCCTCACCTGAAAGGTGTTAAATAAATGCAAGCAATAATTATTGTTACACATATAAAAGAGTAAGGTGTTCTTGCCAGCAGCCTTTCCTCAAAGGGGAATTTAATTTCTTTATCTGCAGTAGTTTTATTGCAATCTCTCTTGAGACTGGAAAGCACAGTATTTAAAGTTGATTTAAACAAGAGGGAGACTCACTGCAATCCGGTAAAAGTAAAGGGATATGCTGCTTCCTTCTCTCTTCTGGACACTGCCCCCATACACACGTCTTTCGGCAGCCCATGCCGAATGAATCTCCTTAAATTTTCAGATAGTTTCAGGATGTGCTTGTTTGCATTTTCTTATCCTTCGTTCAGGTAAAAAACCTTATTTATAAAGGGTATACTTTGTGTGTTAGAGCACAATAACCAAATTCACGATAGAATAACAGTAACTTAACAGTAACAATAGCACTTGTCTTAAAGCAGACAGGCTTACAGTCCCGGTAACCTAAACTTACATTTTTAATTCAAATATCTGTATAAAATCATATGCTTTTAGGAAGGTGCACCTCCAGAAGAGGAGGCAAAATATACTTTTCTGATGTACTGGTGGATGGATGTTTAGAATTACTTAATCTAATATTTTCTATGGCTAAGTATCAGTAATTTAATGTAATAACTAATTTAGGTGAAAAAACCTTTTGTGTAAGCTTAAGGATATATGTTAGCAAAAGCATAGCTTCTGTGAATCGTGTATTTTTTGCCTCTCATGAGCAGACATAACAATAACATCAGGTAGTGTTTTTAAAAGTATTTTCATATATTAACAGCATTAGGAAGATGAAAAGCTATTACAGTTCAAGTGAGTGGTTTAGCATTGGGCAAACAGTTGGCAATTACTGCGCCCGGAAGAACTAAATGGATAATTTGAATGGCAATGCTAGTTCTTCAGTGAATCCCCTTTTCACACTAATTGTAGCATGTGTCCACGGTTTTTTCCAACTGTAATGAATTTCCTGAGGTGGTTTCCCATGTGCAT
Organism: Apteryx rowi; assembly: GCF_003343035.1. Taxonomy (NCBI): domain Eukaryota; kingdom Metazoa; phylum Chordata; class Aves; order Apterygiformes; family Apterygidae; genus Apteryx; species Apteryx rowi. The sequence goes on along the minus strand of NW_020449419.1, from coordinate 3,211,649 downwards.
TTGAATGCTGTGCGTTAAAACCCAGCAGGAGAGACCTGGAGTTGCCCTTTAACGCTAAATGTGACAGGGCTGTTGTGGCCTTAAAAGGCTTTTTTGCTCCTGGGCCTCCCGGGAAGCTCCCCTTACCTTCAGACTAGCTCAACTATTCCAGGTATGAAACTTCGGCTGCGTGGAGTAGCTTTTTAGTATTTTTCATAGAGGCTTTTTTTGATAAGTCAAATAAGGGAAAACATCTGTTTGGGTATGCAACACATCTGGCTTTATGGCGTGGTCTGTCCTTTTCCCATGCCTTCAGGAGTGCAAATCAGTGATGCTTGTGGTTTGTCTCTATCCAGATGGCTTTCTGTTATTAAATGCCTGGTAACGAGTGGACCTTTGCAGGCAGGGTAGCTGCCCAACGGAAGAGCTCTGCAGCCGCTGTCAGGCCCTCAGCCTCCGATAGCGGGCGAAGGGCTTCTGAGGGCGGCTTTGCATTTGATTAGTCCTGGTGCTTATATCAAAACACGTGTAGTGAGATTTTCAGTTTCTGCCTATAAGTGGTCAAATGGCAGCCTGGGATCTAGATTTAAATGGCAAGTCAATTTTCTCTGCATTTTTCAAGGATGGCATTTCTGGTAGCCTGCTGTATTTCCAGAAATCTCCGATTCCTTGCTTTTCTCCTGCTTCTTTGAGAAGAGGCTCTGCAGCTGCTCAGTGTGAAGGGCCTGATGTAGTTCCTGGTTAGTCTGGGAGAACTGGGGCTGGCGCGTATTGCCTTATGTTTGATAGATCTTAGTATCTGTCCAGGAAAGCGAGATGAAAGAAAGGGAACAGTGAATCCAGTGGGATCCTGAAAATTCCCAGGCTAAAACTGATGAAGATGCATCGATCTGCGTGCTCATAGGTTACATGGGCATGAGGGGAACCTGCTAGTCTACGGAGGAGAAAGCCACTGAGGTTTATAACACAAATACACATACAGAGTGCCTAGAAATCTATAGAAACCACATTGGCCTGAGGAAGTCCCTGCACTGCAAGCCGGATTGCTGGGAGAGTATTCGAGGGAAACGCCACTGCATATTTGATCCGGTTTTACACCCTTGTCTAGGCACCCGCCTAGAGCGATTACTGAGACACGTTACTGAGCTAGACGGAACTTCTGTCTCATCCGCTACCACTGCTCTTATATCAGCTGAATAAGAAAGAGTCCTATGTAATTGATGTTTTGGGTTTCATATTAAGAATTGCTTGAGTGGCTGTGGGAATGGAGTGATAGCTTCGTGGATTTATTTTATCTGCATAACTGTTACTAGGTTATTGAGTTCCTTAATTTCTTTAAGAAGAAAAAAAAAAAAGGAAGGAATTGGGGTAAAATTACAGAGGGGTTATTTTGATTTCTGAGGACATATCTAAAAACATGCAAGTCATCAAAGGTTTTTTTGTTTGTTTGTTTTGGTGGGTTTTTTTTGTTTTTTTGTTTTTTAGCAGAAAGCTTTTCAAGTGCAACTTTATTGAGAATGTGGTGACTAAATTCCAGGCACTGTTTTGCAATTGGGAGTTCCAATGTTTCTAGAAAAATTATGTGGCTAATAGCAATTATCTTAGCACTGACTGTGGGAAAATGGCAGGCAGAGAGACACGTGGAAATGGGGTAGGTGGGGAGAGAAGTTGCACACTACAGATTGTAAGAACAGAGGGGTGAAAAAAAAACCTTTTGTAAAAGCAGAAAATATACCTTACTAATGTAATTTCATATTTGCACTGGGATGTAATAAGCACATGTATTTACAATGAAATAGTAATGAAATCATATCTATTGTAACAGACTTTGCTATTTTACTTTCTGGTCTAATCACTGTATTCACACAGAATCGCCCTTGCAAGTCTTTTAGGTTGAAAATTTCAGTACTTGCTCAAAGTCTAGTTCTTCAGATGATCTGGACAAAATCATTCCCTTTTGGAAGCATAAATAATAATTTTCCTTCTGTTGTTTGAAGGAAGAGAATATGGATATTTATTAACCTAAGAACAGGAGCTGCCTCTGAAGTATGTCCACTCTCAGTTTTCTAGGATCCTGGAGTGTGTTCAAATCCTTCGAATAGGTTATTATCTTCTCCAGGACCCAAGGACAGTATTCAAAACTTTATTCAGAAAGCTTGCAATGCAGCAGGAGTCTAATCTTCAGCATACGTATCTCTGTTTCTTACATCAGTTTTATTTTTTCTTATTTCTTATGTAGACAATTTGCAAGAACAAGAGACAACAGCCATTGTAAAATAAAATGAATGATACTCATGAAGTTAAAGTGGTTTAAGAGACCTATTTCAGATTGCTTGTAGACTTACAAATCAGTGAATCCTAGAATGTGTATTTTATTCTCTCTTAAGAAATGAAATAATTAGTGGGAAGTATTTTGTCCGGTCTGCAGGCAAGAGAGACACCCATAATAAAGCAGAGTATCCTTGCATTAAATATAAGAAACACTTGGTAAGGAAATGAAAGCAGACTTTCTCTTCTCTTGGAGCTTAAGTATAAGGAAACTTTAAGAAGTGTATAAACACTAAAATAATGAAACTGTCCAAGTCTCCTTGACACTCTTGTCACTGCTTAAATATATCACTAAAATAACACTCAAATAAAACTAATGTAAAAAAAAAAAAGTGTGAAGAATAGAATCTACAATCAGCAAATGAGAAACTCAAAAGCTCAGCTTTTCCTGCCTGATCTCATTATTTTTCACACTTATTTACTTTTCCCTTTTACAAATGTCCAAGCGAAAAGATTGGTGTAGGTGATTTGAAAATAGAGCTTGATGCAGATACTTCAATCCTCCCCAAATTTGCTTGGTGATGGATGAGAATAAGGGTGTGAAATTATTTCTTGGAGCTTCTTTAGCCTTGCGCTCAGCCCCAGCTTCATACTTCAGTTTACTTCCAGCTCTTTTCTGTCCAAAGTAAAATGTGTTCGGGCCGTGTGGTGTCTCTACCTTTGTCAAGTGGGGTTAGTAGCTGGTGTTGAAAAGACAGTAGATTGCTCTCTGCCTCCTGGAAATGCTTTTCTACAAGGAACCATCCTTAAAGGCCAGCTTTGCCAACCACACAACTGTTTTGCACAAAAAATAATGGTTTAAAGCTGCTTGTGTCAAGGCCAAGAATGAGATTCTATAATTTTAAGACAGTCAAACATTAAGGTAGACTCTACAAACTTTTTACATAAACAATATTACAGGTAATATAATAAAAGTAATTACTTTGTTGATGACGATATGCTTTATATATAGGTAGCTCATGTCATGTGTTCTTTTATATTTTTATTCCAATTTACTTCAGCCAGTGCAATGACCAACCAAAGCTCAAGCTGGAGATGATAGACTTAATTATTTCTTAAAATACAATAAAGCCCTTTTTCATGGCATTTGTTTTGCAGTGACAGTGACAAAATTTATATATTAGCAGTGCATCAAGGCTTTCCTTACTATTTTGATAGCAATGTTATCCCTGAAATTGTCTCATTCTTCTGTGGCCAGACCTAGATACACGGCCTGTCAGAACTGGGAAGAGGGTTCTCGCAAGCCCAGAAGTTCCCTCTCAAGCCGGATGTTGCAGAAGAGACACCAAGCTCATGTGAAGTTTGCTTTTCTTACGGCGCTCAAGTGAGTTAGTTCCAGATCTAACCTGCTGACCACATGACTGTAGTTGAGAGTAGAGGATTTTATACCTGTCTAGTTGTTATATGGTTTTACGGATAATTTCTATGATAGAGATTCACATGATTGCGTTTCGTATCGTGTCATTGTGTTTCTGGAGCAGAGGTAGTGCATCGTCTTTCACAACTCCACACTCTCTAAAGAGAAATTTTCAGACATTGTCTGAAGTTCTGGTTGGCTTGTTGAGCGTGCACAAATTGGGTATATTCAGGCAGGTAGATAATTCAAACAGTGCTATTTGATTTTTATGGCTGAATGTAGGCTACACCTTGAGCAAAAATAGCTAATTGGAAAAGGGCAGGCAGAGCTGGCTCTAGGTCCCATAGCTACAGCACGCTGCGTTTCACCTCCCACCTATTCTAGCCAGACGTGTTTGACTGTGAGCTTGGATTGCTGTAATTTTCCTATAATGTATGAAATAAATGGGCATAAGGAATTATTTTTTACTATTATTAAGAGTAATAGTAGTTCAAGATAATTGTTTCTCTAATGTGAGAATCTGAACTTTCTGAATGAAAGGAAAAAGTCACTGTAAAAAGTACAAGAGACAGAAAGCACATGTATTTTAGGAGTAAAAAGCATTTATGGACTCCCTTATTTTTATTGAATTCCATGTGAATTTTACAAAAGTGCCTTCAATTTTGAAAAAAAATGAAGAATTATCTGTCACAAATTAGGAAAAGTGGAAAGCAAATAGCTACTGAGTTTGTGAATGTTTTTCTTTGAACTGCCGTGGAACAAAGCTCAGGTTTTCTGTGTTGCATGGATGTGTGAGCTACTAAATGGAGAAAATGGAGGACATCAAACTCATTTTCTTATGTAATATGTCAGATAAATTAAAACTGAGCCTAATTCATTATGATTTATAAGCAGATGCTCCTGCATATGTGCATGTGTTACTGTATTTATGTGCTGACACATTTTAAGAAATGATTGCCCTCTTGGTAAAGCTTGCAAATATTATTTGTGAAATCGGGTCCCGTTAAGTAGGCACCTAAAATCATTAGTCACTTCTGAAAATATTGCTCTCCGGTTCCTGCCTCCACCCGTGCGCCCCCAGCCCTGCCGGTGCCGCGGGGGAGCTGGTGCTGCTGGGCTCGGGGCGGCACAGCCGTGCTGCTCCCGCTCGAGGCCAGCGCTGAATAAATTCGCGTTCGGTTGTATCTGTGAAAACCTGACAGCTTGTGCTTGTACACTTGAGTTTGGGCAGCTTCCTCCCTCAAATTTTGCTGTTTTATCAAGCTGGCAAAAGCCCGAATGCTTTCAATTTTTTAAACTGGAATATAGGTTATTTTCCTAGGTGGGGATAATTTGGATAATAAGGAATGCAAAATCCTCTTCTGAATCCAAATAGTCGTACCGTGTGCATCAAGTATTGTGCGCTGGGCTGCAGCAATATTTCTAACCAGTAGTTCAGCAGGTCAGTTGAAAACATACGGCAAAAAACCTAGAGCAATATCAACACGTTTAATCTGCTGTAAACAGCTTTCCTTTGTGCAGTTATAACTTTAGAGGCTTGCACAAAAAGACATCTTGTCAGCAAACCATGAAAAAGGGAGTTTTCTTAGTGTTTGTCAAGCGCTGCAGTAATTTGGAAGGACTAAGCAGCATTTTAAAAGAAAAATCTTTGAGTATCACAGATCCATGAAGCGAGCATAGGTGCAGTAATGAACACTAGTTTCCTGGATTTAAATTAGCAAAATCTAACCTTAGCTTAACAGCTTCAGTGAAATACTTTAACCTGTAAACAGTAGCTCTTTGACACTGTCATTAGTGGAGCACATCTGCAGCAGCGAGCAGCCGCACCGGTGCTCGTCGCCCCGTGCAGCCCAGCGGCGCCCGCATCTGCCAGCTCCCTGCCTGCCTGCCTGCCTCCCTCCGGCAGCGCCTCGGGGTTTCAGGGGCCCAGCAGCTCCAGAGCCATCCGGCACGGGGACGGCGCTGCAGTACGGCCTGCCTCCGTCTCCCCCAAATCGCCCTGCGTGCCCCTTTCCCGCGGCTGGGGCCTATCGAGTAAACCTGGCTTCGAGGGGCAGCGGAGGGGCTGCCGGGGCGGCGCATCCCCTGCCCGTTCCGACTGTCAGAAACAGCCGGCGGCACTGCTGGCCACCTCTGTAACTTAACTTATCGGCAGTCACAGGTAGCGTTTGACTTTGCTTCTTCAGTGCACAGTAGTGTTTTAAGCACTTTTCTGAAGAGACGTTTTCCTGCAGTTGCGTTTTTCAGGTAGCTGGTGTAACGCGTGTTGTCCCGGAGCTGGCTGCTGGGTCACCAGCTTGACTGAACGGGCAGATGTCCCTCCCCGCTTGTCGGGTGTAGAGCCGCATCCTTTTCCCCAGCGTGACCGGCTGTTTGCCCAGGTTTTGTAATTATTCGCTGGAGTTTGTGACTCGGTGTTGCAGAGCATGGAAGRAAAGCCAAAAAGATTACAGCAATTTTTCCTTCCCAGGCAGAAAGTTTGGAAAGGGGAATTTTACACCCTATCTCCAGTCAAGGATTTTGTCTCAGACTTTGTTCGTTTTGTTTTAAAAAGGCTGCTCAGTGAATGGTTACTCTAACTCGCTGCCCCGCGCTTCACCCAGCAGCTTGAAATCTGAGAGCAGAGGTGTGAGAAGAGAGGCCCAAACGCCGCCGCTGCCGCCTTCGAGACGGGGTCTCGTTCCCCCCAGGAGCCAGGACTCCCGACGGCGCGGTGCAGCCGCGCGCAGAGAGCACCCTGTGCTCAGCATAAGCTTTGACCTTTCCTTGCTCTAGATTTCACTACAAAATAAAAACTCAGGCATTTATTATAAAAAATTGCTCAGGGCCATGAAGCCAGAGTTTGGTTTGAACGAAAAGATTTCAATATGGCGATAACAAGAAATGTGTGTTCCTCAATGTTTTAATGTTTTAACAAATGTAGTGAGGAATTTTTTTTATTCCCCCCCCCAGTCAGCCTTGAGGTAAGCTGAAGGACAGAGCTCAGCTGAACTGATTGTGCTGGGGGTGCTTGCACGACTTCCCGTGTTTAAAACTGATGTTCTTTAATATTGTAATATATAGTTGGGTCTTTGTGTATTGTTTCACAGATTTTTATATATAAAACATTTATATGTTAAACTGTTACCTAGATAGGATACTTGTAGGAGGGGAAGGGGGGGGGGAAGGGGTCAAAGGAGGATAGGGGTTTATATTGGTATCATAATTTTTTCCCTGGAATAAATAAGCCTGATCTTGTGTAAGAAAGGTTGTGGAAGAAGGGATGTTTAGGAGGGAGCGATTTCTCCCCCTGCTTATCCATGTATTGCTGTGTGTCCGCACTGGACCTGTGCCTTCCTTGGGCTGGGATGAGCATTTTGTGGCCTTGAGCGCCGGGGTGGCCGCAGCCACAGGAGCGTAGCGGGGGCTCTGGCGGAGCATCCGGCCATGGCCCGAGGAGGGATACAGCCCGCTTCCCGCCRAGGGAAGCGCTGGCAGCAGCTGCGCGAGGTGGATGAGGCTGTGTGGGAGACTCCTCTGACAGCACTATGGGAAAAAGTCTTTTCCACCTAATTAGTGGTGCTTGCCTAATTGGCAAAGTTGATGCAGTGGTGTTTTTTTTTTTCTTTTTTTTTTTTTTTTTCCTCCCCCGACCCCTCCTACATTACAGACATACGTGGTCTGCAGGGATTTCTCGATCAGGCCTCAAGGCTGGGACTTGACGTGTCATTGCAAAAAGTGGACAGAAACATCAGCAGAGTCTTTGCCAACCTTTTCACTACCATGAAAACAGAAGAGCTGAACCGCTATCGCGACACCTTGCGAAGGGCCATCTTGCTGCTCAGCCCAAGGGGAGCCCAGACGTTTATCAATGAGGTCAGTGCATGGTTGTTTTTATCATCTGTGTTTCAGAACATGTATGATCGCTTATGTGCTACCTTGCCAAGTTCTCGGAAGTGGCAGATTTTGACAGTGCTGGCTGATAGATGTCAAATCAGATTCTTTGTCAGACTTCAGTGCCAGAGGCCTGAAGTATGGGGCACTCCATGTAATACATACGCRGCTGTTAATGAAAATGGGACAGCATGGGCCAGATGGGCACTTTCAGTATAAAATACAGGTCTGCTGAGCAATTCTTTTTTTTTCCTGGTTGTCTTCCATACCACTATTTTGACTTGGATTTAAGCCACTGTCTACAAGTGACCAGAAAATCTACTGCAGAATAGTAGCAATTAAACATAAGGTGTCTGGGAGTGTCATCTTCACTGTGGAAATCTCCAAGCTCATGCTAAAACGGTGTGTTATTACTCTTTGACAGCTGAATCATGGGGTTTTTATCAAGTATGAAGTAGGAATTATATGTTTGTCTTAACAGTTTCTTGAAATCAACGAAGCTAATTAGGACAGGGAGGTAGCTGTTGGGCAAGCTTGTAATTAATGTTGTGCTGTGGGCTAATTTTTGGCATTAATTGGTTTTATCCAGCTTTTTTAATATTAAATAATGAATTATTCTACAGTGCTTCATATGTCACAGTTGAAAACGTGAGTTGGATCCTCCGTATAACTTCAGTATATTCATTAGCTAAGAATTTGGCCTTGAAATAATTTCTTTTTAGACTTACCAGGGATGAGACTGAACTAAGAAATTAAAATGTGGATGGACCTGTTTCCAATTATCAGTTTTGCTGCATCAAAGCCTGCTAAATTAAAAAAAAAAAAAAAGTTAAATTAGCTCATTTGGTATTTTTATCATATCAGCATAAATAAATTCTCCACATTTATGTTCAACTCTGATTTTTAAATTAATAGGGTTGATTTTATCATAGATAAATGATGCAAATGGGTAGCTTGGGAAGGGCTTTAGTATGGGGACAAATTTGACTCGTGTGTGCATACCCAGGCGTTTTCAGTGGAGGAGCGAGGGAGTACTTGCCAGTGTAATTTGGTTCAAAGCGTTGTAAACTACACGCAGCTCAGGCGGTTGTGCTCTTTGCGTCGTGGTAGGCCTCCAGCAAAAATACATAGGGGTTAGTTTTCCAATGAGTCCTAACAAGGTGTCCAAATGAAGTATTGAGCAAAAATCAGCGTGGGTGTTTTAGCCCCATCTGCGCTGGGCAGAAGGGCTGTCTCTTGCGAGCGCGTGCCACTGCCGGGGCTGTTGGTGAGAGTTAGGTCCGTGCGTGCGCTGGCAGGACCCTGCCACGCTCTCGAGTGTAGGGGCTAATGGATTAAACTGTTTTACTACTCACTGCACCTTAAAGCAATGTGTATTATAGGCATTAAGGCTAATGGTCTTGGTATTTTTCCAGATCCCTGCAGGAGTTTAACTGTGGGCAGAAATGAAAAGTAATTTATTTGGCAATCTTCCTATATTGAATCTTGATTGATTCAGAAAAGCTTTATGAAATAAAATCTAAATCCTAGAAAGGGTCTCTCAAAAGGCTCAAGATGTGAGGTGCGTGGTGTAGGGGACGATCTTGCACTAACGGAGGCTGGGCTTACGTTTCTTGGCGTTACGGTGTAACTGTGATTCCTTAGTGCCGCAGGCAGTAAGTTCAGCTGATTATCTACAGCACAATTTCAGATGGTTTGAAATAACAACTTTCAGTTGAAGTGAAATACTTATTTTTATATAATTTACAGAAATGCGTCATTCACAACATGTAGCAGTAAAAAGAGTCCTTTCACAACTTATGCATTTCTATAGTTACTAAATATTGCATTCTATAGGTCAAGTAATGACTAGAGCTGGTTTGCTAGCAATATTGCATCTTAGAAGTTGTTTGAGATTTTGAAACAATTCCCCTTTTCAGATTTGGGAAAAATCTGGATCTCAGAAAATTGTAAGTAGCCATCTGAGAAGAAAATTCAAAGACTTTATTTTTAAATTTCAGGCATATTAATTTCCTCTTCCTCTATTTTAGCTCAAGTTTAAAAATAAAAATTTRAGAACAAAAAGAAGGAATTGGGTTTAAAGCTTTGTTTCTATAAATTTCGGGAATTGGAAAATTCCATATAAAAAGAGGTTCCTTATTAATGTTTTCAGTTTTGTTGAGTCCCTATTTTCTACTGGGGAAAAATGTCTCTGAAAGACTCCAACCAGAGCAATGAAAGTCTGTTGTATTAGATGTCTTCATTTTAAAAAAAAAAAAAAAAAAAAAAGCCAAGGTGTTGCCCCCAGACCCTTCTATGGAATGCAAAACACAGAAATAGGAGACATTCCCAGACAGTGTCTGGATCATGAACCCTGATATGAATGGTTTTAACAAAATTTTCTGAGGACAGTTCATAGACATCACCTGTCTGAAGCTGGCACTTGCAAACTAAGCAGGCAGAGGAAGCAAGTGGTACATTTTCCCTCTCAAAATCTGGATCCAGATTTCAGTCCTGCTCATCAGACTGGACCAGGGGTACAACATCCGACTTTGGATCCATGGAGTTGGGGGGCAGCTCTGCCATCTCATGGTCTCTAATCTACCTAAAGCCTGGAATCACTCATTTGTAGGATTATTTCTTTGGCTTAGTTTCTATTTAGGCATCATTTTTACTTTACTGACTTAGTATCCTCAAAGCCTGGTTCTGTGATGTGTCAGACTTACTGCATCAGAGATTATTGACATTTCCATAGGTTTTCAAGATTTATTATTCTGCTAAAACTGCTTTGACTGTTTTGGGAGAGAGAAATCTTTTCAATGGTATAGGTATAAACATGTAATCACCATTTATTAAATACAGAAGGTAAATACATTTATAAAGTGTTAGCTACTCCAAGTTTTGCATTAAAAGGTCACTTTGGGATTAAAGCAAACCTAATCTAAAGAAAGTGTGTCCTTCCTTAATTTGAGAAAAATGTTCCCTTCTCTACCTGCAAAAATCCTTGATGTGTTTGGCTGGGTGCCAAACTTTATAGGCAAAACCTCAATTATAAGGGTGAGTATGCGACAGCAAAAACAGTTTTATGTTGTGAAGACCAGCCTGTGTGATCTCCCTGCAAGGCAATGCATAGGAAGAAAAGAGGGAAAATCAGGGCTGGGGAGGAGGCGTATTCTTTTAGCTATTCTGTTGCTCCCTTTGGCCCAGGCAGCAGGGGCTGAGCCTCAGAAGGCTCCCGCTTTTTCCAGCTTCCCGCGGAGACGGCCGCGTTTCCCCTGCCTCTTCCRCTTAGTGATGGATGCTTTTTTTTGGTTGCAAGTAGAAGTATGTTTGTGTGGATTACTTTTATCATTAAGGGCTCTTACTACATGGTGACATCAGTACATGGAAAACAGTTCAAAGAGGGGTGACAAAGACGATGAAAGGATAGGAGAGCATGACCTATGAAGGCAGGTTTCAGGAACGCACTATATACAGCCTGCTGAAGGGAATATAACTGACAAATACTTGAGAAGAAATATCATGGGAGGAGGAATTAAGGTGGTCATGGGTGGTCTAACAGGAGGTAATGACCTGAAGCTAAACAGGGAAGTTTTCTAGCAGTGAGGTCAATTAGATAACGCGAGCACTCAGCAAGAGAGGTCAGCAAGGCCTCGTCGTTCGGGACGTTCAGGAGTGCACTAGATAAAACACTTGGGTAACTTAGTTCAGGAAGGCTTGCTATCCTAGTTTGAAGGATGTTCTAGATGACCCAGGGGTCTTTCTGAAGACCTATCAGGTAGGATTTGGTGTGTGAATAAATTCAGACTTGGTACATAATTGTATATGGCATATTTGAAGAGGAGGAAGAGATCTTTTATTTTAGTGTTTCTTAAGTTTCCTAATGTAGGCGTGCAGTAACAATTAGTTGTTGAGGAATTGTTTGGGATATGTGTTTTAATGAGAATTTTCTTTGCAACCATAGGTAATATCAGTTTCTTTATAGACTTCAGTCATCCTATTTTCCAGTATTATCACTCTTACTTTCATAAACCAGTAAAACAGAGGCTGTAACACAGTTGCGTGTGGTTATTGATCTGAAAAGAGAAGGAAGCCTTGGCTTTACAAAGCCTTCTTTAGCTCAGTGTAGCTTGTTTTTTGCCAGCTTCACTGAAGTGCAAAATATTTCTGTTTACGTGTCTTTGAGACTTGTGAGTCTGGCTTGCCTGTAAGCTAGTAAGTGTACTGCAATAAGGTGGCTGGTATATATGCACATCACTGCAGCATGCCAGCTCAAAGCAGAACTCTTTGCAAGTTGTGTGCCTGGTACTGTAAACAAATCAAAATTTTTAATAATAAAAGAGAGCAGATTAATTGCATTAAAAACTATTGCTAAAACCCTGTATCTCTGCAGTAGGTTTGTCTGAGACACTGAAATTCCACTGACAGTTGAAGTTATCGACTTCCTGGGCAATACCAATGCTGTTAAATAGTTGTCATTTATCTCTGCTCTCCTTCCACAGGCACCTCTGTGTCCTCACTGGAAAGCAAAGATTGATCTCTGTTTCTCTTTTACACTGGTTCATGCCAGGTGTCAGACTGGTTCTTTAAAATAAAAAAAAGAATAGAGCGATTCTGCTTCTGTGTTTGGTTTTGGAGTCGTTTCACACTGCGGTGGCCCTCTTTCCTTCCTGATCGTTGAAGGTGCCGAGTACGTGGCTCCTGGAGCCTTCCCCTTGTTTGTGAACGGTGCTCCAGGCCTCGCTTTTTTCTTCTCCAGTTGGTGACATGCAATTACTTGACTGCAGCTGCAGGAATTATTTATGATGTCTTGAACACTCTGCACCTGCCAGGAACTGTATGAAATGTTTATTCATAAGAAGCAAAGACCCTTGGTTTTTTTAGAGTTTAACAGGACATAAAGTTTAATACTAATTTTCTGGCACTTTGCATTTAGTATTGGCATGCATCTCTTTTGTATTTGTTGTAATACAGGCATACTAGCCTGTATCTCTGTTCTGTATACACTATATAAACATTTTGAAATATTGTTGCATAATTTAGGTGAAAAATACTATCCTTTGGTTTTAGAAGGTAATTTCTTTGTTTAAATAACTGGTAGTGATTTGTGTGTGTGCTGGTAAGCGTTGTAGGAATAATAAAATTCTTCTTTCAATAGTTTAGATTAAACTATACCAGCCGTATTTTTTCTAAATCCTCCTCTGATTTATTTTTTTTTTCCTCTTTGTGTGTGTGTGTGTTTCTCCTCAGAACTAAAGTCTCGTCTGGTATTGCTGACATTTGCAACACAGTAAGACTCTTTGAGTCTAAAGAGAAAAATAATTATAATTAAAAGACAAAAAAACTCATTAAACTGCTCAAACCTAAACTGAAAACAAAGCCTCCCATTTTGGATAAATTGGTTTAAAAGCAGATTTTCTTCTGTCGGGCCAAAGAAAAAAAAAAAGAATTTTTATTGCACTGCTAGTAATCCGAGCTATGGGATTACTGCAAGAATTTGTCTGAAATAATCATTTATGTTGTTACAGATTTGCAGTCACTGTGAAGAGAAAAAAAATCATAATTCAGTGAATGAATTACTAGTTATGAATTGCTCACATGGCTTCATGCAAATGACATTCCTTTTACTACTACAGGTGTCTTCAAGTGATTATAATTTTAGAAATCCTTTTTGATTGTCTCAACTCATGATGTTGCATCAGTTTTTGAACCTGAATGTTACAATTCTGAGCAACATAAGGCTTGCATCCAATTTTGTGTATCTCTAACAATAAATGACAAGTGTTTTGTGAGGCCTTCGGGGTCAGTTAAGAAACAATTATGGAAATTGAGTACTTTGGCAGGAGTTACAGAAAGTCCTTATGAGTCTAAAAACTGCTTTACTCGCAGTCTTATTAGGCCCTTGAATGTCAGTAATAATAGGACTGGTCTGAAGGAACGGGATTTCGGCTCATATTTTGAATCTGATGACTGGGTACTTATACACAGGGGAACATGCATTTTTTAAATGCCGTTAAATGTGTATGTGCAGGATCTGGGCATCCCCTTGCCCTGCTGGCAGGGTAGGCATCAGCTCATGCCAGTCCACTCCAAGAAGGTGGCTGGGACCAGAAGAGCAAAGCTAAGGGAGGCCTGAGCCTTCCTTTTGAACAGCATTAATGTTGGGATACCTCCAGTATCTTGTGAAAACACAGTATTTTGCCTGAAACATCATTCCAGAAAGAAATACAAGGAAAACGTGCATTAGTGATTTGGTCCATAAAGAAATAAAAGAGGGAATATGTATAAGCAAGTTTAGATCAAAATTTCATTGGGAAGCAATAAAGTAATCTAACTGGAATAGTGCTGCCACGAAGCAGGGATGGTAAGTTAGAGATTGCAGGTAACTGCGTAGCCAGTATCTTTGTCTCAGTAACGTTGTTGGTGTGGAAGATGGGGGCGAAGGCAGAATGGCTAATGAAAGGGAGGGCAAGGAAATGAAAATCATCACAGCAAGAGTGGAAGAAACAGCAATAAACTCAAAAATTCTGGGGAAAAAAAGGCTCATAACAGCATGGTTCTGGGAGTGGGTATCTTAAAAACAATTGTCAGTTGTGAGTAGTGACTGGAGAATAACTAATATAACACTGAAGTTTAGCTAGGGAGAAAAGGAAGATTGTGCCAAGCAACTGTTGGATCATTAATCTAAGTACAGCAGCCTGTTCTGAAGGAAAGAATAATTAGCAGTGTGTATATATGTGGAAAGAAAAGCCATGTCATGGAAATGCGGTTGGGGTTTACCAAAACAGATAATTTTAGGTGACTCTGGTAAGATAATTACAGGGCAAGGTATACAGCTTTAGTTCAAGATGGAGAAGGTGGGAATGAGGAGAATAATGTAAGAAAAGAACCACCTAAAGAGGAGATCAGAGTAGTATTGAAAAGGATGCATCAGACTGGTAGCAATTCCTAGTGAAGTCTCTGAGATCAGCATTGGGATTAATTCCTTCAATATTTTCATTAATGACCTCAGACAAAAATAATTAACAGTGGGAACAGTGGCATGGCATTAGATGCAAATGCCAGAAAGCTGCAAGTACTTCTTAGGCCTGCAGTATCTGGCAAATGCCAGGGCCAGTGTTCATATGTGGGTACGTCTGTCTTTCAAAGTGTAACTCTTTTCCTAGGACTTGCTTGGCAGCAGCAGGAGCTAGGTCCAAATTTAACAGAACGCAGGCTCAAGTGCTCACACAGATGTCTGGGAAGATTCAGCTAAACCTTCTGTGCTCAGTAAGCTAACTTTTTCTCACTTGCAAATATACTTGCAATTGGTTTACAAAAAATGTCTTTTTAAAGGGAGAAAAGAAAAACACTAGTATGACAGAAAAATGGGTAACATACAGTATTCATTTTCTAAAGTATTATTGTAACTCTTTCACAGTCCTCTGCTCTGCTATGGCAACTGCTAGACCAATTGGTTGCTTTCCCACTCCTGCAGTAACATCAGCTCCTGTTCAAATCCTGCAGGGTGGAAACTTCCAGTCAAGCTAATGATAATTTTGGAGTGTGAACTGATTCCTCTTCCAGTCCTTGCTTTGCTCCATTAACTCCTTTTTGCCAGCAGTTTCTGTAATTTCAAGCCTTAGCATGAATGCAGATAGCACCAAAACCAAAGACAATCCTTTTGTGTAAAAAAGGCTCTTATGCAGATTCTTCTAAGTCTGATCTTCCTGGGAGTCTTAAACAACTTCTCTCACTTCATAACACAAGGGAACCCTGAAGTAAAATCTCCTTTTTGTTCTAGCATGCAACTTTTACACCACAGTGCTGGAAGTTGTGACCTTAAGACACCATGGTCCTCACACCAGGCATGCTTAGGTACAAGTAGTTGGCTGAGGCTTTTGTACCCTTCTGCAAWTAGAAACATCGTTCCGTTTTATGATATACCTGTTCTTTAACAGGAAATCTCTTCAAGGACATGTAAAATAAATGTCTTGACCCTACTGATTAGTCCCATAAATGCATCTCCCCTTCTCTTTGCTAGATGCCTGCAAGGTGCGCATCCTTTCTGGACTCTTCTCTATGATGTGCTTGGTCAGGGTTGGCAAAAGTTGTGGCATTTCATTTGCCTTAGGCCATAGCCAGCAAGCTTACAGAAAGATCCCTGCGTCCTGTGGTGGTGCCGCTGCTCCCTTCACACCAAGAGCACTGCTGTACCTGTTTTGGCCTCCTGGACAGATATCTCGGATACTTAAGGTAGCTAAAAGGGGACGGATGCCTCTGAGGAGGCACCTGAATTGTTCCCACGTTGCGGTAGCAGCAAGGGAGGACTGCTACATATGCGGGTGGTGTTTTGTGCGAGCTCCACGCTGAAAGGCAGACTGGTGCCTCTCTCCCATCGGACCTTTCTTTTCCGTGCAGATATCCTGCCCTAGGCTCTGTACATTCCTGAGTCATGTCACACTTTCACGAGCACAGGCTGTTCTGTTCTGATAGCTTCAAAAATAAGTTTTACTGCACATTCTAATAGAGGTACTTTAGCATATAAAATTACACAGAGTTGTAACAGTTTGACCAGGTTTATTATATTCTGTACTTTCCTGTTAATATTGAGATCATTCCTAGAGTTGTTTATGGGATACAATCCTATCACTTATATCATTATGAGGAGAAAAACACCTAAGCCTGGGTATTCTGTTATTTTTTTCTCTTCTGTATTTTTTGCCTTTTTTTGGTCTTGATTACAGTTCTTCTGACTTGCTCAGTGCGTGTGCATAGATCTGTTTTACATAATTTTTTTCTTGCAAGCAGAAGAGCAGAAGCGGAGGTGATTGTTCTTTCTAACCAACTTACACAGGGCTACTTTGAGGTTTGCGATGGAGTTATGTGTGTTGAGGTGCCTACCAAAGAATTGGCTGGCAAACATGAGGCCATGTTTTGATATTGTAGCTATGCCAGATACTGCAGGCCTAAGAAGTACTTGCAGCTTTCTTCTTAATGTTCTAAATGYGTGATGCTCAGTGTGAATTTGGGTAGTTATTTTGTTGCAGGTGTTTGGTTGCTAAAGTACGATTCAATGCCTGTATTTGCTATAAGGATATCAGTGTTAAAGACATCTAATGGGGAGAGGCTGACAAAATTATCCAAATACTTTCAATTAACTTTTAATTGTCTTGTGAGCTTCATTAGTTTTCATTTTTCATTAGTTTTCATTCATTAATTTTCCTTTTTTCACTTTATTAATTTTCTCATCCATTATTTTTTTATCTTTTCTGACTCTTGCTGTCAAACACAGAAGCTTGGTGCGAAGTAAGGCTGTTCAAATGGGATGGCCCTAGAAAAGCTGCCATGCCCGTACAGAGGATGGCAACGGGATACAGAGGATGGCAACGGGATGCAGAGGGTGACGCTCCAGTTAGTGTAACGCCGTGTCTGGTGGGTTAACGTGTTTCTCCTTCCAGCATGGCCCTGTGTTAACACAGGCAGTTCCAGAAGTAGGTCTCTGCACAGAGATTCGACCTAAAGATTGGGAGATTGAAGCTATCGGTAAGGGCTGTATTTGTCTTTCTTCTGAAAGAAGAGATTAATGGCTTGAAAATACAGAAATGCCATATTGGGCCACACAGATACTTCACCTTCTTTAGGACCCTGTCTTTAATGGCATCCATTATCAGCTTTTGAAAGAGCTGAGACAGGAAAACTCTCTAGTAGACACTAATAAAACAAGACTACATGGAAAGAAAAAAAACAAAACCCCAAACACCGTCACATCTAAAGACTGTTTTTTTCCAGGTTACTTTACTTCAGATCATTCAACTGACTCCTGGAACACTGTGCAATTTAAAGATAAAGATTATATATATATATTTTTTAATGTAGCGGAAAGTTAAATTAAATACTCTGACATATCTGTGGTCATTATAATACATAAATATATGCAAAATGTTTCTCTAACATACTGTAAATCTGCAGATGACTTTATCATTCCTAGCAAGGATAATTTTCTGCAATTTAGGTATAATTTACCAGAAGGCAGAGACTACTAATTAATTATGGTTGATTAATTTTTAAATATGTTCCTGCATTTGCATTTCATCATTCTACCAGTGTTTGAACTTTAGCAGAAGCAGTACAGGTATGTAAGAAAATGCATCTGCCTTATAAAAACCAGACAAATGTAAGGGCCGTATAAAAACTATTTGCCATTTTCTGTTTTCACCCTTTCATATAAATTCAGTGGATTGTTCAGCTTACTGTGTCAGGGTAGCCTGACTTTGGGGATTATAAAACACATACTGCAATTATACTGTGCTCCACACATGGGCAGCCAGCATCAGCGCCCGCCCGCCGTAGCCACAGGCTGCCTTTTTCCATGGGAGCGTGTGCTAGCGCCTCTGAGCGCGAGGGGTGACCTGGAGCAGGGGTGCCGCAGGCGGGCGATCGCCTCTCCCCGGGACCCGCCTGTAGCCCTGGCCTTCAGCACTAGCGAAAGCCACCGACTCGTCTCGTCCCGCGTTGCAGAGCTTACAGAAGAAGGCCGTTTATCCTGAGAAAGGATGAGTAATAATCGCTAATAATAATTCGCACCCACTTTGCATCTTTTCAGGTGAGGTTTTTCATCACTTTTAGTGGGTGAAATAAAATGATATTTAGTTATTTTTAGATCGAAACTAATTTGAAAAATGATATAAGCCTTCACTAATTGCTTGCAGGATACAGTCTAGCGTACGATAAAAGCTTGGGCAAGACTTACCTGACTGGTTTGAGAATATTAATTCTGAGCGCGGCGTTCCTCGTGAGGTGCCCTCTGCGCTGGGGTGAGCAGTGCCGTGCTGGGCACCAGGGGCGGCCGCGGCGCTGCCCCACGTGTCGCAGGCGACACCGAGCAGTACACCCCTTTCCTCACGGTTCAAAGTGCAGAGCTCAGGAAAAATCCAAAATAAAGGCTTAGGGCAGCTCTCTGGAAATGGAAGGGAAGAAATGTTTGGAAACCTTGTTTATCAAGGATAAGCAGTTAGGTCTGATTAATTTAAGCTTCTAACTGGAGACRGTGTGGTAACGGTGCAATCAGGTTGCCTTTTCCTCGGGCAAAGGGTGTTGTGTCAAGCAAAGAGGACAGGGTAGCATCGGCAGGAAGTGTGAGATGGCCGGTCCTTCGTTTCCTGGGGTACCTTGCAGGGTGGCAAAAACCTTAAAAATTAGGATTTAAGAGTTATTTTGAGAAAAGAGGATAGTCCTGTGAAGAATTACCTTTCCTGCTGCCACTGTTAGTACCGCCGCTGCTGCTGTTGTAACTGGTATGCTTGTATTACCTGAGTGTCTAATTACAGGCTGGGATGTTGTTTTACTAGATGCTGTATGAGCATGTGTCCCCAAAGAGATTACAGCCTACAAGAGGTGACAGAGCTATCTGGGGAGTAAAAAAAATAATAATAATAATTGATGAGCAATACTGTTCAGTGACAGAAACAGTGTTTTCATACCATGATCCTAGCAATTAATTTTTGAAAAAAGGTGGTATATGGGGTTTGTGGATATCTCTGGAAACTATGGGTGACTAAGACTCACGCCAAGGCCAAAATCTTGATGATGAATTAGAGATAACATGGAAGATTAGAATAAAATGTGTATGGCATTGGAAGTGAGGATAATTAGCATATGTTTGATGTGACAGAAACAGGGGGACTACTGAAGCAATGTAAGGAGTGAAATAATCAAAACGAGGAGCCAGAAATCCTCTTTGTAGCAGAAGTCCCAGTGAGATATGAAAAGCACTCGTATTTCTTAAGGTCAAAAAGATGAGCTGTGTACAGATGGGTGAAAAGAATTGCTTTTTAGAAAGGTTTTGTCTAAAGGATGTGCAAGATTTTGGACTTAGCCTGGCTGAGAGGCCTTGAGAGAAGTCCGAGTCCAGGATGACACTTGGACTGCGGTCGGGCTGGCAGGTGGGACCTTCTGGCAGACGGGTTTCYGGTCGCCTCAAGGGAGAGGCCTGCGGCGTCTCGTTAGCCGCGTGCTGCCTGCCAGCTGCGTCCGGGAAACAGGCTCCGGGTCGCCACTGAGCAGAGCGTGAAAGCTGCGTCAGCCAGGAGGAGAGCAAGAGCTCATCAGCCTGTAGGTGGTGGTGGAGTTTTCCCGCGTTTGCTTGTTGGATAAAGTTAAGGTAAAGAGAGGAGACTGCGGGCAGGAATGGGTGTGGGAACCTCTGTGGGAGCGTGAAGAATATCGCAGTCTCCCCCGGGGCATACGGGAGTAGGAGGAAAACTGGGAGAGAAACGACAGGAAGATGAGATTTATCAAGAAGAAACATTGGATCAGCTGCATTAAAAACAGCTGGCAAGTCAAAGAGAAGGGATTAATGATTTTAGAGTTTGGCTAAGAAAAGTGAATGAGTTATTTCAGTAAGCACAGTTTCAGTTAAATGCAGAAGGCAGAAAACAGCCTGAGGAGGATCTAGGCTGAACCTGTAGGAGAGGGATTCGAGGTGGGCAATGTAAACGGCGTGTTACGGAGCCACCAGCATAGGAGAGAGGCAGAGCGGGATGACAGGCACAGGGCGATGAAGGGCGTTGAGAACGGAGGGTTCCCAAACACTCACTGGATTCAGGGAAAAACAGCAGAGTGAAAGGAATCTACTTTAAAGGTTGTATATATCTAAGGATGTCTTGTAATTCCCGTAACTCCAGCTGTGCTGAAGGGGTGTCCAAGGACGCCAGGGCCTGGGGCGCTGCACGCGTGGAGCGGAGGGGCCGGGCGGCCGGGGCGGCAGCCTGCGGTGGACTGGTGCTTGCGGCGCCTCTTTGGCCGGGCACCGTGTGCCCTCCCGAGTGAGGGGTCGGGAGCAGCCCTGTTCGTCTCTGCGGTTCTTAGTAGCTGCGCGGTTTGCTTGGTGTGCTGTCCTCCAGCCAGCGGAAAGTGATATATCAGTAGGCAGCAGAGATTTTTCTCCCTGTGTTTGTTTTATGCAGCAAATAGCAAAGTGCAGAATTCCTTTGTTTTAGTGTTAGCGAGTAAAGGGGAAAGTTTTCCAGGGTTTTATGGATCATTTCTTTTGCAGTGCAAGTTCTAAGGGAATAAAATAATCTCAGCTCCAACAGTGTCATCTGTGGGGCAGAACATAAACTCTGTGTCATTAAGACAATTTTTAATCCAGTTTTAATTTTTAGTAATGTCTTTGTACTGGAAAAAGCTTCATGCAGAAGTTTTCATGGAAGGAAAGACAATCATATTTCCATAGATGGATTTGCTGTTTTTCAGATAATGGCATAGGGCTTTTTTTGCTGTTGGTTTTTGTTCACTTTTTTAAGAGTTTTGTGCTACTGCAGTACCACTAAAACTCCTGATGCTGAGGCAGGTTTTGTTGAGGCAGGTACCCAAAGATCGTCTGTAAAACACACAAAACATAATGTGGAGGCGAAGGATTATTAGTCCCCATTCTTCAGCTGGGAGATGGGGGTACAGAGAAAGCAGGCAATTTACTGAATTTGCTGGAAATGAGGACTGAGCTTCTGAATGTCAAACMAAGGCCTTGCCCAAAAGGTCATCCTTTCATTTGATCCTGCCAGGGATGTCTTTGCTGCCGTTGACCCCTGGTAGTTTCATTTGACAAAACTGCTAGTCCTTTCACTCCAGTGCTGCTCGTGTCAGACATGCAGCCTTTAACCCCTACGCACTGTGTCAAATATAACTCTCCTCAGATAGTGCTTGTTGGTCTTAGTTTCAGATAAATAATGCAACTTGTGCATAAAGTCCTACAGAGCATTTAAAGAGCGGCTCAGGTAACTTTTTTAATTYGTGTTTTATTTATTGAATCGAGTCCTTTCATTGTAATGGAGTTATAGTTTGCTATAGACCACGCTCAGTGAATGAGATCAGATTGTTTGGCACTGACCCATCCATTCAACTTGAAGCAATCAGATTAAAAAGCTTTGCACTTTATTAATGTGTGTGCAAATAGTGATTGAATTCCAAGGACGCTCTTTAGTAAAGCACCTTGAGTGATCAGTTTTGATATGTAATTCGTATTTTGTTTCCAACTTGTATTTCCTTTGGAAAAAAATCTAATTAAAATTATTTTTAGATCATATTGAAAAGGAAGAACCCCAAAGCTTTAAATATGGTGATGACTTTGTTTGCATGTTTAATGAAAATATCTTGACTTGAAAATACTTCATCTTCCAACATATTTTTCTGTAAAATTATTAAAGAGTATGGGGAATACTTTGAGATGTGCACCACTGCATAAAAAACAAACAAAAAAAACCCCGAAACCCAACAGCACTCATTTTCTAAACTGTATGAGCATTTCAGGTTATTTTAAAAATCAGTGTCAGTTCTGAATGTGTCTTGATTTAAAGTCAGCACAATTTAGCAAATACAGCACTTCAGCCAGGATACAATTATGAATACTTAGTAATCAATGCAGTTCAAGTCAGACTCATCCCTGATAGCTCACATAGCCAAGAAGTACCCTAACACTGTAAATGCTAATATGTGAATAAAGTTATTACATCATCCAGGCCCAATAAGCAGTGGAAGTGTCTGAGTCAAAAATGTGTGGCTGAAAAAATAAGTGCTAAAAAAATACCCCAAGAGACAAAATTATGGTAAAGAGATGACCTTGGGGGCTTGATGCCAAGCCCTCTTAAATCTTTGGGAAAGTGTGAGTGGGTCTCACTGCCTGCTTTTGTCCATTAAGACCCAAAAGTCCAAAATGCTGCTGACAACACCACAATTGATCCCTATGTATTTGTCATGCATAAAGTCGTGTAGGATCCTGAGCATCAGAGCACCTTCTTTCGTGGCAGCCAGAACATCCTCTGTTCACCTCTTGGAAAATTTTCGTATAATGTAGAATCAGTATAAAATAGTTTCATTCTTTTGTATTGCTCTAAAGAACTTTGAATTCTACAGAATGGTTCAGGCAGCCCAAACCCTTGAATTTCTTTCCTTTGACTTCACCCGTGAAGCTGTACAGCAGTTTTTCTGTAATGGGAGTATGTGCGCCCCATTTTGCCAGTGAACTGGATGGGTGGTGGAGGAGGATGGAGTTGTCCCCAGAAGCAGGTCTCTTTGTTACCCTGTTTCTGCTTCGCTTGGGAAACCTCTTTTGCCTAGCAGATAGATTTTTCTCTTGCATAAGTCATGTTGTGATCATGTATTATTTGGGGTTGGAGGTTTTATTTCACCATAGGAAAATGCAAATTTATACTGGTGCGTGTATGACACTAGAAGTTTAGTCAAGTTTGAGAAGTGGCTTTTATGATCATATAAATCACACAAAACTGAGAAAGGGTCTGAGAGGAATAGGTAAGTTTGGAGTTGGGACATAGGGAAGGACGAAGGTGGAAGCTTTGATCAATCAGCTAAGTCTGCATTTGGGAATTTAAATGTGTAAGCACAATGTCAAATTTGTTGAGAACCAAGCAAATCTCATGTTTAGGTTCCCAGTCTAGATGCTCTTTGGAGTATATTTACACCTTCAGCTTTTTCTGTCTTTCTCACTATGTTTGTATGTATGTTTAATTCTTTTTTGTGTTTTTTAACGTCTCTCTAGATTTCAGGTATATAAAAATAATTAATAGTTAATTACTAATACTAATCAGTAGCAATTATATTTAACACCAAACTTATTTGAGTAAAATAAATATACCTATATGCTCATATTCAACATTCGTATTATATTGTACCCCAGGTTACTTAAGGAGGAATTTGCACGTTTGGAAATATGTAAGAACAGAGGGTAGATGGTTGTGTTCTGTGCAACTGGAAAATGAAACTAAAGGCACTAAAACGCGTAAGAACCACAGAGAGGGCAAGTTCCTTGGTGTTTTTCTTCTGTTTCAGCTCACTTAGAACACTTGCATTGCTGATAAGCTCTACTGATAGTTTCTAATAGTGTCAAAATCTGTCAGTGTAAACTAGGTGGAGAACCGTATGTTTAAAGCCTGTTGGAGTTGATTATTATTTCATGCAAGGGGTGTGYGGCAGTGATCGAACAGAACAGAGACAGTACAGGAAACCTGCTGCTCTCAGGCCACTTGGTGCTGAGTTTTCTGTGAACAGTAAAGACGGAGTAAAGTGAAAAAAAGGTCAAGCCCTGAATATGAGAGCGAGCGGCTGCAAGGCACGGCAGTGCTGGCGTTCCCCCGAGCGCGCGGGACTCTGAGGATGGGTAAAGCAGGCTCCACGTGAGCAGCCAGAAGAGGCACCCCGGCACTGGTCCCAACACCCACTGTCATTTAATGTCAGCTTGTGCCAAAGCTGTTCATTACGATTTCTAAAACTCTGCTAAGTACAATTTGTGGGTTGCTGTAATCCCGAATTGGATGTCTGAGTGGGCGTCTTGAAACATCAACAGCTTTGTGCATGACCTAAGGCTGGAGAGTCAATTTTGCCATTTGGAGGCTGTCGATTAGGGATCAAAACTTTCAGAGCTCAGATTTGTGCCCCCCGGACATGGGAGAGCCCAGAGGCTGGCGTGAGTAACCCTGCGGGGACAGTGCCATGTGCAGAAGCATCAGCAGGGGCAGTGCTTTCTGGTCAGTGCTGCTTGGGAAAAAGGTAGGAACTTTACTTCTAGAGAGATTTAAAATAACTGAATAAATGTGTAAAAAGAAATGATTTTTTTCTCAACACTTGTTAGTAAAAAGTTTTGGTAGAGTGATCAGCTTTGCTAAAACTTCCTTGAATACAAGAACTCCAGCAAGAAAAAGCTAATGGTTCCCTGCTTACGACCAGTGATGCCAGGGAGAAGGGAAAAGAGGATTGTGGATTGGTCGTGCAGTGCAGAACCACAATTCATAGTTCCCATCTGACTGTAAACTTTTGATAGAAGCTTTCAATCATAGAAATGAAAAGTAACCTGGCAGAAGTGTAGTATCAAGCAAGAGTAAACCAGTATTGTAATCCAATACTATAATAATATGTCTGAACCTAATTAATATACCTTCAGTTGTTCAAAGCAGTTTGCAACTCCGCATATACCACAAGGTGGGTTTTCTTTGCTTCCTCGAGCTTGTTTTTAATCCCATGTGTCTGCTTGTCCTCCTGGTGTCAGCACAAGGTAGGCCCAGTTGGCTGCTGGTATATCCTAGTTAATAAGAATATGAAAGAGTTGTACGCTGTATATCCTCTTAAGTACAAAAGCTGTGAGTATGTTTATACTGATGTGGCTGTACTGGACTGCCTGCACTGCTGATGGTGTCTGCTTTATCTGCTATGAGTATAATGGTCGCATTGATATACCCACAACAAGATGTGCGTAAACTTTGGTCTCTGTTCTGGTTTTTAGTACTTTGAAAAATGAAATTCAACTTTTCTAGTCAGTGGATTTATGTCTTTCTCTTGTTCTCTGTATTCCACTCCCCTTTAAAACAATTCCCTTTGTGGGAAATTTGTATGAACTGACTTCTTGTGATAAATAGATTAAGAGTTTAAGAGATCTTAATTGTAAATAATGGTGGTGGTGATGTTAAAATGATCTACACAGGCACTTAGTGAGATATGTTTGCACTGTTGCAATTGCTAACCTAAAATTAGAATTAAGAGTACATATAAATCTTTACAGGGAGGTAATGACCCAGTTAAACAATTGTCATATCAAGGTGCTTTGCTTATGTATAAAGCTGAAGCCAATTTTTTTCCACCTTGACCAGAAATTTATCAAGGAGAAAAAAATCTCCCCAAACTACTGAAGCTTCCATGTTGACTGCTGTAATTAAAAGTGAACACTTATGTCCCATCTGTTTAGCACATTGCTGGAGCTATGAGCACTGTCAGTGGCCGTGGGCGAACAGATAAATCAAGAGGCTAGTGGGCTGCTCGAGAGCGTAATGACACCCCCCAATTTCCCACTCAGCTCATTGATATTGATTTGCAAATGAATCTGCCTGTTTGTTTATTGGAATCGCGTCATTACTTCAGCAGAGCGTTCCAGCCAAGCTGCAGCAGCTTTCCAAGGCTCTGGATTTCGTTGTTTATCACTGTCAGCTGTTTGGGGAGGGATCAGGAAAACTAACAAAGGGGACTTGCAGTAACTAAAGAAACAAAAGATTGGGAGAAGTGCTTTAGTATTGAAGCTTTTGGAGCAACTAAACGAAACTTAAAGGTAAAAATAAGAATGCAGCAATGCTCCAGCTGTGCTTAACTAAAATTAAAGTGAATTTGTTAATATAGGCAGTCCTAAAATGGTTTGCTATCTTCTAGGGAAATATAGACTCTGTTTGTAGTAGATGTAATTATATAGATATTTCAGGGAAAACTCCTTTTGTGTCACAGGAACATTGTGAGGTTAAAATCCATTAACACTGGTAGGACACCCAGACAGCAAAGTAACAAGAACAAAAGTTTAGTGGACCGGTAGCTTAGTTGGCCAGGGAGTCAGATGTTTGTGGGAGGACAGTCATGCCAGTACATGGATCTGAAGTATCGCTATAGTGTTTGAGAATACATTGAAAACCTCTTTTGTTAATCAGCAAATTCTTCAGTAATTTGGAGTGGCCTGTTTCTCTACAGCATATCGGAAGGACAATTAATAATTGTGAAGCACTACCGTTCTCCTGAAACTACCTGTTTGTTCATGCGTGCCTTTTCCCTGAGTCTTATGCTGTTTTCTCTTGGACGACCTGCACAAGAGTGAAGAAAAGAGAATAGCATTTGTCTTTTAAAAAGCCGGGCAAGCTGACATCATCTGTATGTGAGACAAGGAGGACAGAGTGGAATAGCAAAGTGCAGCATTTGTCTCGCCCTCATTCAAGTAGTGACATTTCCGCTCATCAGCTGAGTCTTCTACAGAATGTCAAAATGTTATTGAAGAAAACCCCATGCAAACTCCCTCCAGCTCTTTGTTGCTTTTGACAAGAGTACATGAAGTCCTCTTATGTGCGAGAGAACTATATCAAAATGGCTGGGTTTGTGCATTTCCTGCTGCTATTTATTGGCAGGATGGCTTCTGGAAAGGTTAAATTAGAGCCTATTCATCCCAAATTCTGGCAGCAAAGGTAGCCAGATACTTGGTGCCAGTCCCCTCCTTTGAGATTGTCCTTGCTTTCCTCTTGGTGCTCCCTGCATGTACAACCTCTATAGAACTCCACTGCCTCAACGCTAGAAATATTTTTGGTGAGGATTCGGGGTTCAGTTTAGTCTGTGTGAGAGCTYGGCTCCATCTGCATTTCTGAATTTGAACCTTTTGAGGTTACTTTTGAGGTATAAAGTTGAAAGAGAAATACATGATTTATTTTCTGCCCTGGTGGTAAGCTCCTAGAATGGGTGGTCTCAGGCCAGAATTAAGTTTTGGTTTTCAAATATGAAGAATTTGTAAGYTATTCAAAGATTAATCTCTAATGCTTTGTAGCCTATAAGCAATGAATGGCTCCTGAGAAAGATTAAATGTTTATTTTGACTAATCAGTCTCAAAAGCCATTTATTGTGAATATACAACAGAGTAACAGAAACTATTTCACAGTAAGTGTCAAACAAGCAAAACTGGTTGCAGATTTTCTGTGAAAATTTGGAAAAGCTTCAGTTCTTCTGTTTTTTGAATCATATTGTGGCATAAATTCAAAATGAATACATGCATCTGTTGGAATTAAGGAATTGAAATAAGAATGTTTTACACTTTTGACATAATGTGAGTGAATCTCTTGATTTAAAACAATGAGCAATGTTAGATTCCCTCCACACACACTCATTGTTACTATGCAATATACATTGAAATCCTATCAGAAATTGTTATAGGACCGATTCTTCTTTTGGTTGTTATTGTCTTCTATTGAATGATCATGGCCTTCAGATCCATTTTGGATGGAAAGAGCTTTTAAATGTCAAGTTGGGTCAGCCAGAGTACCCCTGTGTACAGTTTTTCCAGTGTGTGCCTTAATATCCTTTGCCTCCATTTAAGCAGCTCTTACAAGAGTACGAAACTCAAATAACTTGCTTCCGCAGCAGATCCTTGGACAGGAGGTATGACTGACTGGTCTAAGCGCACAGGTCGGCCACGCTGACGTGGGAGGACGTGGCTGTTGGAAGGGAAATGCTGGCTGATGGGGAGGGTTGTTCTTAGCAATGTTCTGTAATAGCCACAGTCTGTTGTTTCCATCTTCTATATCACAGTAGTGAGACATGTATTTTTAAAAGAGTAAATCATTATTTGAAAGCCATTTTCTGTGAATGCAAGTGGCGACCCAGTTGTGGCTGGACAATGGACAATTGCTTCTCCTGCCTATTTGCTGAATTGTAGCATTTTTCCTGTGGGTGTGTTAAGCCTCCAGAGGTTGAACACTGCCTGTGCCCACTGCCCATCTTGTGGCTTCCTTGATGAGCTCTCAGGCCAGCGCCCCTCCTGTTTAAAACCTCTGTCTGAGCACAGGAGCTCACAGGGGACCTGTCCCCACGGCACCCCCTTCTCTTTGCCCAGGTTCATAATGCAGTGTGAGCAATCTCTTTCCCAAATCTCTGCAAAAGTGAGTTTTCAGTTTTACAGTTAAACTCTTTAAAGGAGAGATGCAATGGATATAAATGAATATAGGCACTTGTGTTAAAAAAAAAAAAAGAAAAGGAAAGGAAAAAAAAGGAAATCCTGTCATCCCTCCTTTAAATGTGCAACATCAGAGGTTTCCAAACCTTGTGATAAAATGGGTGTTTTGGTGGTGTGCTGTCCCTCCGCGGGGTCCCTGGCGGTGCATTTGTCTTCAGCAGAGAGGTTCGGCCATGGCACCTCCCCAGCCTCCCAGTGTTGCATGCTATGGGGAGGCCAAACAACACCTACAGGGCAGGGCATTTCTCCGAGTGTCTTTGGAAAAAGGAAATTGCAGCTTTCCCACCTAGTCTTTTTAGGCTTTTGAAGTCCTCTCTTGCTCTGTTTCCTTAGTGCATCATTTTTATTCAATGGCATAACAAGATCTCCATAGATTTGTGGGGGGAACACGATGCTGTCTTCAGGTCCTTTCCTCTTCAGATTGGAAGCAAGTCTAGTCAGAGGGAATGGATATGTATGTGAATAGCATTCTGGCTGTGTATTTATTGATTTTTTTTTTTTTTCAACATGAGTATCTTCTTTTCCTGAGAGCAAGAAAGGAGCTGTTTCTGCTATTATTCTCCTGATGCAATTCCAAGTCATCTTAGGGCAAATGGTTGAAAAAATTTGACTGTGCATCAAAGACAAAATCAAACCTCATGGGATTGTAGCTACAGAGAAAGTATAAAGCAAAGATGAGAATTCAGACTGTGTTGTTGAGGGTGTTTGCTTGAAGAATAAGTTGAAAGCCAGCTGAGGAGCACAGAGAAAGGCTGCACGGTTGCAGAGTTTTGTTGGAATTGGGGGAAATGCCTTTTGCGATCAAGAAATAAGAAGTCTGAAAATTCAGAAAACTCTAACGTTCAGGTTGTAGCTCAGCTCTGTTGAGGAGGCTGGCACACTAAAAGGGAACTGTGGGCTTGGGCTAACCATAGACAGCGATGCATTTCACCCATGAGATCTCAGAACAACTAAGTGCAAGTCCTAAAATGTTGAGACTGACAATGGGCTGATACGGGTTTTCTGTGGGAAACAGTAGCTGTAGTGCAGATAAAGGAATGTTTGGTAATATGCATTGATAATTAAGAACACGTGTGTCATGGAGGGAGTGGGTTCAACATAATTACTGAATTTTCCATCCTCTGCTTGTCCTATGTATTTGAATGTTGCTTGCATTATTCTCTTTTATTTTATTTTAACATGAAGTGTTGAAAAGGCATACTTACAATGAAAAGGAAATGCTGAATTTGGAGAGAGCATGCAGAGGCTTGTATTTGTTTTTGAGAATCTTTTGGCTTGGCTTGCAAGAACACTATTTGTGTTTAATTTAAAAAAATGGAGCTTATGAACAAATAATGAATTTTAAAGGGAATTTAGTGAAATGGGTTTGAGTGAGCTGCTAGTTCTGCCAGTAAATAGTAAATTTTCCTTCAGATTAACAAATGAAGTATGAGATAGCCTATTAAAAACATTATCAATGGAAATCTAGTTCATTAGCTACATTGCCAAGACCATAAATGAGATTCTTCAAATTCATAAGCAAGTATATATGCATATAGAATTAAATATATATTTTTGTATACTGACTATAACTGAATATAGTGTATATTGACTTCGGTGTAGTTAAAGTGTATATAGTATGAATTTATATGTTCAGACAACAATTGACTGTATATTTCAAATATACAATTATAGTTGGACTCATAAATTAAGTGTTGCACATGTAACTACCCTCTTTGTATCCAGATACTTTACTGTGCATTTAGACAGTTTATTGGTGTGGTTACGAAGTTATACAAACTACTGTCTATATGATTTTTTAATACAATTTACAAAAAAGCATATATGTTTATCTTCTGGTTAAAGTGCCTATTGTCAGCAAATAAACTGCATTTCTAGTCACCTTCAAGACATGGCATGTTGCATGTCAAGCTGAAAAAGCAGAGTCATCTTAATATTTGCAAAAGTCTGGGACTGTGAGGGGTCAGGTAAAAGAGGGGCGTAGATGATGCAGTCACATATATAAGTCTAGTGGCTGAGAAAGGGAGTGTCTTTACTGCATGGTTTAATTGGTTGTATATCTGTTTTTACACGTCTGTGGTGGTTCCAGATTCCCTTGGTCTATGTTGAAGGACCTAATTATTTATYTTGATTTGATTTTCTTTGCATTATGCAACCTGAGGACTTCCCAAGCCTATGCCTCCCTGTTTGCATTTTCTTAGTGTTTTCTATACAGCCATATAAACAGTCTTCGAAAATGGAATCTAAATTTACTAGCCCAGTTCAGGATATATTCCCGAACTTTCTAAAATGCCAAGAAATCTTTTTCTTGAGCAAGCAACCATGGGATGTGGGGAAGAAAAAGTAGTGCATGGACAATGTCATATATTTACTTATTTCTCTGTGGGAGTGAAGGGGAAAGGAAAGGACATAATGGAATTTTATTGGAGATGTTTATGAAAATCTTTTACTTTAGAGTTTTGGTAGGGAAACCAGTAAGTGTAGCCAGAAAGTGTTGTAGCCAATAAAATATATGGGATTTAGTAATGACATTGTTTTCTTTCACTTTTTCTGAAATCTGATTCCTGCTTGACTTTGTTTATTCTACAGTTTTATGCTCTCTGAAGTGATCCCAGTGTTCATCCCTATTTTCCTGATTGTATGGTTCTGAACAGTTCTGGATTTGGAATAATGCAATAACAAAGTAACAACAGAAATTTCCAGGTTTCTTTTGCCTGACTTGGATTGCAAAATTTGTTGGATGATCCTTATTTTTAGGATCAAAACCAGTTTTAGGCATACAAATTTTACTTCTGTGATAAGTGGCGAAAAACATGTTAGAAGCTCTACCTATTGGAAGGTCCTCTTATGGAAAATTACTAATACRAACTTAAGATGGTATTATTAATTTTTATTCATTATGATTCAGATCATATTTTCTTCCATCGGCTGTCAAAAAAAAAAACAGCCAACAAGAAGCTGTCAGCTCTTTATTGTGCTATCTAGAGAACGTGTTCAGAGCATGCTGGAGAAATTTGGTGGATTTTCTTCTGCTGTTTTACTTTAATGTTTTCTTTTATCACAAAGTGTGTTTTTTTTCTTAGTGACAGAGTTGATAACTTGCGACTAGATTATACAAGACTAAATTAATCTCTGATGTAACTTTATGGCTCATTATTTCAGCTTCTTCCATGACTCTCATTAGTTGTCATGCCTGGTGGCGGGAGCTCTCCTGGGTCTTGGGAGAAACAAAGCAGTAGAAAATGCTTAGATACATGGTCACGTACAGATACACAGTCTTATACATGCGCACGATTTTGAACGTTACTGTCTTTGAGTCCTTTTTGTCACTTGTTTGATTTGTAGCAATGTTATCTCTATTTTATATCCTTTGGACAAGGAGGTGCGGTTGAGATGCCGTGCTGTTTGTCAGTGAATGTCGAGGGCTTTGCCCTGTTCCCCTGCTGCTCCTGAGAAGCCGTGGAGCTGGTACTGTGGCTTGTGTCCAAAGGGTCGGCTGCTCTACCGCCAGCGTCCTGGTCAGAGCCGGCAGCTGGTGATTGGCCTGCCTTTTAATGGAAAGCCATATGGTTGTCCTGTAAGAGAAATGAGGGGAAACAGGGCCCTGTATTAATCAAGCAGAAGGTTATAATGCAGTTACTTCAGTTTCACTGTTTCGTTGTGTTGAACTGTGCTAGGTTTTTTTGTGCCTTCTAGCACAAGGGTAGTTGATACGCCAGCCAGCAGGTTGGTTGGAGAGCTGACTGTGCTGTTTAAAGGCAACTCAGTTTGTCAGGAAACCAGAGAGAGATGCTGTTAGAGTAAAATTCAGAGGAATCTCGGTGGGGTGGGGGGATTCAGGCACCGGGTGACACAGGGCCCCCACGTGAAAGAGTAACCTCAGACGGACTTTCTTCCTTTCACCCAGGTGGTTATGTGGGAGTGTGGCCGCGCTGCCTGTACTCGCTCCAGGGCGGCGGGTGTGCTTAGGCCTCTGCTGATCTCCRTGGTGAACCAGGTCTTTCCTGTGCCGACGCCGATGCACCCAGGAGCCTGGGATCTGAGATGAACGCCCAGAAGGGGCACAGGGGAAGTCCCTGAGCCCAAGTACTCTCTCAGGCTGACTGCAGACTCGGGGAGCGTTATGTTATCTCTTGCCCTTGGGTCACGTATTGAAAGTTTGGTTTTTGTTATAAGCAGGAGAGCTAGAAATTTGCTTCTGCTGTAACAGAAGGTTGGATTCCCGGTGGCCTCCAGCCCCTGGGCATTGTAAGACTTAGGCTGTTTCACCTCTGTCAGGCCACAGGTAATTTGTTCCCCAAAACTCAGGCCTGTATCGCCACAGCTACATCTGCCCTGAAAGTCTTCACATGTTTTGCTGGGTCAGAGTACATTCATTTCCTGGGGCTAAGTTTTAATCCCTAAAAAAGGAGGTCAAATTCGAGGCAATTAAAATCCTCCTTGAAGTCCTGCCTTCTCATGGCTACTCTCAGGACTCCCTGCTGGGGATTGCTTCCCTCGGAAAGCAAACTCCTGAGAAGGCAGCAGCCCTTCTGCACCAGCGAGTAAGCAAGGTCATTGCCCGTTACTACTGTGCTGGTTTTAGGCAAACGCTTGCCAAACTGCTGTAAATAAGTCGGTATTGACCAAAAGTAGTTATCTCCTGAAAGTTGTTCAGTATGGCGGGCTAATTTCTGTTTCTGTTCATATGTCTAAAATCACCTTCATGTTCCCCTGGAGACTTCTAGGCTATGGCCCAAGAACGTCGTCCCTCCCTGATGGCCCCAATGGCTGGTAGCAGGCGCAGTGACCCCTTTTGCTCTGAAGCCGTTGGCATGCAGTGATGGCCGGGCTGGACCATGTCTGGGACAGGTGTGATAAAAAACCTCTCTCTGCTCCTGCCTGGGGCCACGCTGGTTGAAGGAAACGTTAAGAGCTCTGGGGTAGCACACGTTAAAGACATATGCTCTTTGATAGAGATAGGTCCCATAGCAGAGGATTTGAAATTAGTTCCAAAATATTTATTATCATTAATTTTCTTAATTCTACATGTATTTTAGTTCCATGTTTGTGTTGGTCATTTTTAAAGCTGGCCGAATTCTTGATCTCAGTGATTTCTGTGGTAAAATTTCAGTTTACGCAGTGTCATGCGAGAAAACTTCCTTTGTATTACTGTGCTATGAGACAGAGGAAACAAAAGCTTGAAGGCTGCTTTCTCTAGATCATTTGTTGCTCAGTTTATTTTTAGTGTATCTCCTTTTATTCATCTCCTTGCTAGAGATGATTTCATGATTTAAATCCTTCTTATTACTATTTTCTCTGGCTTTTTGAGCATTTTCATCACTGAGTGCTTCAAGTTCTCACACCTAAGATAGAAGACCCATGGCTGTCTGTCCTACAAACAGACACCACTCCTGAGCTCTAGGAAAGCCATTACTTTTTAAAATATACCAAAAGAGTGAATAAAGGAACTAGCTGTGTACATGCAGCTTGTTAAGTAAAAGGTGCAACAGTACAAAAGAAAACCATTAGATTCAAATTATCAGATGGAAGTTGGTGTTGCACAGAAACCATCTCATACCAACTTTCATAGATGGAGTCTGATTTGAATTGGGAAGAGAATGCATTGACCAACTGAAGACAAATTCAAACTTCTAATAAATACTGTGGTTTTATTTTAAATAATTCTGTAAGACTGATGGATTCATTGAAATGTACTATTTGTCTTTGGGGCTTCTGTCAATGAATCAATGTCCTTTATTTGACTGGCTGACACTTATTTAATTTGGTGTCATATATGATACATGGAAAAATGCTTTTCAGTTTGAGACATTAATGAC
Source organism: Apteryx rowi (assembly GCF_003343035.1). NCBI lineage: Eukaryota > Metazoa > Chordata > Aves > Apterygiformes > Apterygidae > Apteryx > Apteryx rowi. The sequence continues at coordinate 3,177,799 of NW_020449419.1, read as the reverse complement.
TGATAGTTACCATCATCCACATTCTGCCTGTTACAATTCAGGTTTTTTTCTCTACTCATCAAGTTTACTAATAATGATTAAAGATTTTCTTAGTTACATTGTCTTTGACAGCACTGATGATTAAAGATACAGGCAACTTGTAATATGGAACAGTTCACTCCTATCCATCATTGATCTTCCTTTCCATATTACCTGCCAGTTAGACCTGAGCAGAAGTGTAGGAGAGCAAGGTTATTCAGCACATTTTGAATGAGTTATTGACTAGCAGATGTGAGTTAACCTAATAAAATATATATTTTAAAACTGGTAGTTAAGGGAATGATATTTCATGCTTATGACAAGATTAGCAGTACATGGAAATTAAATACTAGCAATTAAGACAAATAATGTATTACATTGTAACATAATAGAGTGGTACTACATGGATTTCAAACAATTACAGCTTACACTTCGTTTGCAGTTTAAAACTTTGTTGTGAATTCTCTCCCTGGTTACATGGAAATCCCAGCTTTTTGCATATTTTTTTGGAAATGAGTGCTACTGTTCTCTAAAGACCTGAAAAATAAAATCAGCACATAAGAATAAGAAAAAATGTTGAGGATAAGTTAATACTCCAAGTAAWAGTCATGTGTAGCATTTAAGCGCAGCATGCCCTTGGTAGGGTTTCCTGGCTCAGATGGGAGGCACGTGGCTGGAGGGAGGGAGCTGCTCGGGTTCAGCGCCCGGCTCTGGCCCTCGCTCGCTGGCTCACCTTGCRCCTTGGCAAGGCACGACCCTGCCGCGCGCCTTGGTTTCCACATTGTAAATGAGCTTAATGAGACCGACCTCCTCTTTAAAACGCGTTGAAGATCAAACATACTGTTACGAACAAGCATTAGCAATGCTTGGTCTTTTCACCTTCTTTTTAACAGGAACGTATTCCTGTTTGTCCTCGCATGAGAGCAGCTTTTCTGGGTGGTCAGTGGTAGGGAGATCAGTGCTTTCTGTGCCAGGCTCTGACAGAAGGTGCAACTTCGGGAAATTACTTTGTCTTGCTTCTGTTTCTTCTTTTCCCATCTGTCAAATAGGGATCATCACCTCGTTTTTTAAAGTGCTTGTGTATCTATGAGAAAAAAATGCTGTATAAGAGAGACAGTTTCTTGTCCTATGGTTTTAGCCTTCATGCCCTAAATGGCCTTAGTATATCATTTCTTGGGGAGGCTTAATTAAGGGTTTTGTTTGTTAAAAAAGTAATTGGATACAAATATTTATTCTCCCTGAGTGAACAAACTTAGGCAATACATTTTTTTTTTTTACTCCTTTTTTGCCACTTTATAATAATATGTTACAAAATCCTCCATCGGTTACACTTCCAATCCATCATTAATACTTCCAGTTCAGTAGTTTCAGGGTGAAAAATGTGGCTTTTCAATTAATGATTTCTGTCCAGTTTCATATGTTAAACCTAACTTTTGTAAATATGCTTTTTGATAAAATTGAATAATTCAGAATGACTTATCTCAAGTGAAAATTTGCTTTTAATGCATTTGGATATCATCTTTGGTATTTTGTTATAGATAAAAGATACTTGAACACAGTATTTTTGCAGATGATGAATTATATATATAAAATAGATTTCCTAATGTATTATATACTTACATGCAGTCTTTTCATATTAAATGCATATAATACATGTTTTATAGGATATAAGATATTTATATGTGTATATATATTTTTGCACTTATATAAAAATATGTATATATGTGTGTGTATATAATACATTTAAAGGAATCCTATGGATCCTTGCAATAAAAATAGGTAAAGATTAGCTAACACATCTGTGTATTACTACTTTAGGCATGAGTTCATAGTGATGATTCAGTAATCTTTGCTCCTTGCATTTAAATAGACTAATTTAACAGAGTGAGATCTTAAGTTGTAATACAAAGATATGAGTGTGTTCTGCCAGTCACCGAATTTGTCAGACAAGGTGCATCTTCTGACTGAGCGTGAAGAAGTGTTCCCTTTGCCTCAAGTAGCTCTTCAATCTTGAATTCAGAGATTCACTCGGGTGTCTTCCTAGGAATTCAACAGATCCTACCAAGTTGTGAGGTAGGCTATATGATGATGTCCGTGTTGTCTCTCACTGTGATCTGGTTCCTTGATCTTCGACATGTCTTCGTCTACTATGCGAGGTCGAATAGACATCAGTCTGTTTTGCTAGTATTCATCTCAAGTAGCTGAGTGCTAGGCYACTCCTTGCATTAACTGTTGCCTTGCATGCTTCAGCTACAGTTCTGACCTTAAATACTTAATGCTTCGTATAATATGTAGATATTTCAACTTTTTTTTCTTTTAAAACCATGGAATCGCGCCTTGCTTCTTGCAATGTGTCTGCTGCAATATGTTTAGAAACGCGTTAATCACTGAAGTTCTATCACATGGGAAAAACGTACAAGTAAATATGGCCCATATAACTTGTATGGATGTCGTTCCCAGACTTCACCTGAGCGATAAGGGTAGAAGTTAATCGAGGTACAGTGATGATACGCGTTTACTTCACATGAAATGAAGCGGCTCCTTCCCTAAAGTATTCTTCCATTAGTTTCCTTTTATCTGTATTCCCGCACGCAGGTTGTCACAACACTGCACACCCAGGTAGGAGAGTGCTGCTGTATTACACTGCAAACATGACCTTTAGATGGAAGAGGAGAAACAGCTCATCATGATGAGATAAAAAAGAATTTGTAAAAAAGAGTATTCTTGTAATTAAGAAAGAAGGTATTTTGTAGCCTGGAAAGGAGTGTTATACTACTGTTGAGAAGAAAAACTGTAGATACTGATAACATCAAGGCAGAATAAATGAACACTGAAATCAAACTCAAAAACAGATTTTTCAGGGGGAAAAAAGCAACAATAAAAACTTACGAAAATCCCTACTGGGTGAGACCAGTGTTCCCAGTTAGGGACAGTATGCAAGCCTGGCCACCCTCTGCAGTCTCTTGGATTGGGAATATTAAAGAAAATAGGGATTTACCCTCTAGTATCTGTTTTTGACCTGCTATCAATTAATTTGAACCTGTTGGAAATGTTTGCCTCCACTGCCTCTTGAGGCAACAAATTCTAGTTCATGACCAGCTCTGTAAAGGTCCTATGGGTGAGAAAGGGTTTAAAAAAAAAAAAGAGGAAAAAAACAGAAAGAGGAGTTAAAATTTTCAGGATTAACAATCTTATCCGTCAGATTCTGGTGGCATAACACCTAGCAGAATATGGTTGTAACCTCGGACAGGTTTTTTTGGATGCAAATGAAATGGAAATATTAATAGGGCATCATTCTGGAGGGACAAAAATTTGGGCTTTTTGGTAGTAAGTGAATTCAGGGAATGAAGAATAAAGCTCAGGCAGGAGTTAGTGATGTGGAGCTGCTTCCTTGGACTGGCTTTCGGCAAAAACGCCTGCTGCCAAACTATCAGTAACGGCGTGTTCAGCTGTGGCGAGGCAATGACTTGGCTTGTATTTGGGGATAAACTGCAGTACGTGCTTTGTGAGGAGCAAGTCACGCGCTCCTGCCAGCGTGCAGCTACGGCATTGAGCAGCGTGCGACTTAGTCCAGATGATGAAACATAGAGGGTAACTGAAGGGGCTGGCTGTGGGGATTTGCGTTTTTGTGGGAAGATTTTGAAGTGCCAACGTTTTTTGATGAATGAAGCTGCAAAATATCGTCCCCATCTAAAATAATTAACAAAGCATCTCTCTGAGAAAATGGAACCAGCTCCCCCTTAATCACTGATTGCATGACCAATCCCGAAACAACTGTTTTATTGATCTATAGGGAGAAGAGAGATAGCAAGAATGAATCTTAAATTTTAATCAGCTTTGTATGTTGGTTTAAAGGGCAGTCCTTTGTTAGGAAGGAGAGATTCACAACTTGCATCTTTTTTTGTCATGTTACACAAATAAATAATCCTTATTGTGCAGCTCAGTCTTCTGCCATGCGTAAATGTAGGGTATTCCTGCTTTGATCCTTGGCTCGCGATTGCTAGCCTTTTCATGCGCTTCTTTCTCCGTAGCTTAATTCTTTGTTGCTATAATTTTTTTTATTTGTTGACACTTTTCAGGCATGTAATTTTGGTGGAAAGGGATGATGCACATTAGCTAATTAGGCTAGTAATACCCTAATGAAGAAAAAAGAAAAACAAAGGGAGTGTAGTTGGAAATATCATCTATTGCTATTAGCAGCATTTGAGGAGAACAGATGTTCATTTGAAGATCTTAGAGAAAAAATACAAGTGTATTGAATTCAGCTTTAACAGTGGGGATAATATTYGGCCAAATTAATATGAAGTGATAAAGAACAAATTTATCTCCTGGAATAAAGGAAGCAATTTCATTATATTCGATTGCATCTCCTTACACTAGTAAGGCATTTAGGTTATTTGTTCTATTTTCTGTTCCTTTTTATGCCCAATACCTATAATTAAGGAAACTGGATTTTTTTCAGGATGACAAACCTGCTTCTTTGTACACTCGGGCTCTCTCCAGCACGCTCTTGAAATGAGAACAATGGAGCCAATTGCGGCTGATGACCTTCCTCCATTTTGCAGATAACCACATCTCGGGATCGGGGCCTCACTGCTCCCAGCTGTGCTACAGCTGGGGCTGCCTGTCTGCCAATATTTAAATCACTGTTCTGTAAAGTGCTTTTAGATACCTTAAGTAGGAATGGCTGTGCGGAAAAGAATTTTCTGTCTCCCTCTGTCTAAATAATGGACAAAGATTTACTCTGTCGGGCTCTTTCTAAGTGCTGTGCTGTAGTAAAGATGAGGGCGGAGGTCAGATTATATGCTGCAGTAATTAAATGGAGTTAAATTCTTTCTTCTTTCCCACTGGTGTTACTTTTGTGTCAAGTTCTTCTGAAAATATAACAATTTGATGGTATCCAGTGCAGAGACTATCTAGAGCCCTTCTTCCTTCCAGATGAACAAGCCTATTCATCATTTTAGCTTTCTGTAGAATAAATGCAGTTTGTAAAGGGAGTGATCATTCACTGAAGTGCTGGGATGGGCTAGGTTTTTTATGAAGACAAAGAATGGGGTTCTCCATCAGTAAGGGGCATTGTTTGGAAGCCTACCTACAGCAGCAGTGAAACAAAAAGATGCATCATTTTTCAGGCCATATGTCTCCTTATTTCTATTTCTACATTTCAGTGGCGTGCTCTGAATAAAATACATTAAAATCTGCATATTAAACAGATGTATTTAATATATAAAATAAATAYATATTAAATATATCTATATTTTTATATGTACATATATATTTATGTATTTTTGTGTGTGTGTGTATATATATATTAAAAAAAACCCTTGTGATATTTTAGATATTACAATCAGAGCTTCCTCCTCTATTAGCTCATCTTTTGGAAGGCCTGTTTGATATCAGTAACCGTCTTAATGACCCTGTCCTCGCCTGCCGGACGAAGCTTTTTCCCTGGTGCTAGGGGTCTGCTGCAGAGCGGGAGTTGCGCGCTGGCTGGAAGGGCACAGCAGAGCTGCTGCTGAGAAGGYGCAGGAGTTCGTGGGCAGCCGCTAACGCCCTCCCGCCTCCGGGGCCGGCAGCGGGAGCGCAGCGAGTCGCCCGAGGCCGCCACCTGCTCCGTGGCAGAGCGAAGGATCAGCGCTCGGCTGTTTTGTCTCAGTGCCGCGCGGTAACCGCTAAATTGCGTTGCCTCGTCAAAGCAGCCCGTGCTAATTATGTTAGGGCTCTTGGCAGACTTTAAGGATTCGACCGCGAGGATTTGTTGACTCCTTTGCAGAAGTGGTTCCCGTGGCTTTCAGTGGGTTTGCTGCTTCCCCCGGCAGGTCRTGAAAGCCGCCGGCCGGGCACTGCTCTGCCTGTCCGCCCCGTCGCCGGTGCGCGCCAGACCTGAACGATGGCCCCGGGTGACTGCCCTCCTGCCAGCCGTCCTCTCCCGGGAGGGCAGTTCTGCGTCCTTCTGTCGGAAAGAAAACAAAACCTACAGACAGGGGCGGGAGATCTGGAAATCTGGAAAATACTTTGAAATGCTTCAGTTCAGATCATGTAAGACTGAAGTTTATGCGTTTGGGAAAACTCCAGTAGTGAACCACTGTCCCTTCCTGCAGGCCGAGCAGAGTCATGGAAGCGTCTACGGTATTTCACTGCGGCAAGGCGCTGTCTTACAGTGCAGGGTGTGAAGGGTGTTTTTGATTACGGAAACTCCTTTGTTTATATTAGGCTTTGACTTTACTGCGAGGCTTAAGGCTTCATGGAATTTGCTCAAAGACTGAAATGAATAAATAAGTAAAATAGTGAATATAGTTCGGTTTTTGAAATGTAAAATTACTGAGGGGATTCAGCCGAATGCCCTTTACTCCTGCAAAAAATATTGTGTGGATCCTTGCTTTTAAAATCAATTATTTATTGGATGCACACAGAGCTTTTGAGAGGCTTCCTTTGATGTTCGGCAGTAGCCGTTTCTAGTGTGGCCCTTGTCCTCCTTAATGGCTGGACACAAAGTCAGTTGTGAAAATATGGACAAAACCTGATTTAAGCTCATTATGTTTCTATTGAATTTTATGTTATCCTTCTGCTTATGGTCATTTGTATTATAAGAGTAACAACACAAGAAAGCTGAATGCATTAGCATTTCTCTCTTCATTTTCTGAACTCTTGACTCTTTGACCTTGGTTTAGGCTCTTCCTTACATTTAGCTGCCAAGCAGCAGCTTTATGAGGCTTTCTCAATCAGTATTAATAAACTGCCTTGAGAGGCCTTTGAAGACAGCACAGATTTTAAGAATTGATTTTGTATCATTGAGGTGAAGTTGGATTTTGCATTGACCTTAGTGGCTGAATATTCCTAACTGAAGACAGTAATGTTTGTGACATGGCATAAAGCCCTGTGTGACGAAATGGGAACCAGTTTCCATCCATCTGCCTTGCTATTAGATGAATATTTTTAGGTGAAACTATAAATTAAACATTTACCAGTATTAAAGTTTTCTGGGTAATAAATCTGTGTCGAAGCATGCTGAACGTTACTGACACTGGTGCCATATGTCATTACAGAAACGGCGTTACAAATAGATGCTTTTAAAATTCAGCCTTGTAATCAGGTAGCCACAGGCAGAAAGACCAAAATGCAAACTTCTAAAGCTCAACAAGGAACAAAATGTGAGCGGCTATCCTTTAATTCCAAAGCATACATAGTTCTTGTGGATTTACATGTAATTGCTTCCCTTCCTTTCAGACAATAGTGAGGGAAATAAAATTAGCTGCAAATAGCACATCCAGAGAAGCTGAATGGAAAAAAGATAATAAGCAGTTTCATGGCATTTAATTTGCATTGTAGTTTTGTAGCAGAAAAGCAGAAACCAGTGGACAACAGGGTATTAATTCCGTTCCCTTTTGTATTTAAAGGTTGACAGCCCTATCTCACAGTACTCACAAGCTGCATTTTGGAATGTTGAAAATAGAAAATAAACTTTATAGCTGCAGGTCCGGACATCTTTAGGAGCTCAGACAGTACCTGCTAGAGTCTGGCAGAAGCAGGACACTGGGCAAACAACTGTCTAGTTCAATTAAAACCTCTTTTCAGCTCCTTCAGTCTGGTTCAGTTGAGTATACTATTATTTATATGCTTTTATGTGCAGTGCCCATCACTGCAAAGCTTGGGTTATGGGAGAGATTAGCTAAAGATATTTTTTTTTAATGGGCTATTTGTTATCCTCAGCCTTGAAACTGTATATTTTTTTAAATGCACGTTCGGTCTTTATGGATTCTGTTCCACCTCCAAGGTTGAATTGAGGTAGTGGTGACATAGTAAAATTGTTTTCATGCCACGGCTGCATCAGTCACAAGCAGTGATGTGGAAGTTGAGTGGCTACCATTGCTTAGGGTATACTTTAATAAGGAATTAGCGTCTTCAGCTCTAGAGACTTTGAATTTTGATATTTATCTGGACGGACCTTCACCAGAGAGAATTCAGATCCTGTTAGGTAGCTGTGCGCCATGGATGTCACTGGAGCTGAAAGGAGACCTGCTGCACTGGCGTGGTTGGTATATCAAATGAGATTTTCCACGTGGCACTTCCTACAAACGTTGAGACTTCAGATGGAGATGTGTTGGCTAAGTTTCAGCTGGGTAACCCTTCAGCCCCGAGCACTACCCAGATCCCTTCTAGGATTTAATTGGAGTTTGTTCTTACTAAATTTCTTTCTGTTGAGCTGCTGTTGAGTTGCATGAAGGTCTCCTGGAATAAAAAAACCCCAGAGAATAGTAACTGCTCTGTTAAAGGAATAATTCATGAAATGGAGACGAGTGAGTATGCCGGTGCTGGCGAGGGCCTGTAGCTGATGCCCTATGGCTGCTTCCTCCCGGGCCGGCCCTGGCTGCCATCGGCAAGGGCTGGTGTGCAGGGTAGACGTGCCGGAGCTAGAGCAGTAGGTTGAATGTTGTGATATGTCACAGCACAGCATAGCTCTGGCCACAGAAAGGGCAACGCGGCCTAATCATCCATACGAGGGGGGTTTGCAGTGCTTTACCCCGGGCAGGAGCCCCTGCGGTCCCGTGCCGAGCTCAGGCCAGGGGACGGATATCCAGCAAGGCTTTGCTGCCACTCTCAGGCAAGTAGTGCATGTATTGGGGGGAGTTTAGGRCCCCCAAGGAAATGCTGTTTCGTTCTCAGATGGTCTCAATCGTTTTCATCTTCCCTTGTGAGATGCAGGAATGCACAGCAGTTTTTGAGAGGGTAGCAGATTGCATGTGGTCCCCATAGATGACGTTCTCTACCTGGGGAAACTGCGGTAGAAACACGTGACCTGTGGCATGAAGCAATTGTGGAAAGAGTTGGAGCAGTGGACTAAACCAAACCCCCCTCCATCCCCCCCCCCCCCCCCCAAAAAAAAACCCAAAACAAGAACAAGCGAACAAAAGTGCGATGCATAAACTCAGATGTGGGTACCTTGCAGGAAGGTGAGGCCATCAGCAAATGCTGCCCCAAGAGAGAAGGAAGAGGTAAAGAGGCTCATTGCAGTTGTGAACTGTCTAGAGAAACTTATAACTAACCTGCTTGCTTAATCCATCCAGCCTGAGCCTAGTATAGGGCACAAATGTTAGGTGGACGTGAGCTATGAATCTCAATAAAGGATCTGAAAATCTCAAAGATTTAAAGAGTCTTATGACTTTTCCTCTTTTGGGTCAGTTAGTTTGAACATCTTTATTCAGGTGCAAAGAGACTGTGCAATCAGAATATACTTAAGTTATCTATTGTCCTTTCCCCCCAAAATGGGGAAAACTTCCTTTTTTCCTTCTGCACCTCACATGGGGGAGCCCAGAGATTGTTTCCTGTTACAGATGTCCTGGTTACAGATGTGATACATGTTGGTGGAGGAATTGGTGTTTGAGGTTGCCTTCCAGATCACACCTCTGTTCCTCCTGCCAAATCAGCACAGCATGAGTTGGGGTTGTATTTGCAGATGCAATGATGTTAATCCCTGAATTGTTATGGAAAACTSTACCTAGTTTTACAAGTCATAGAAAGTTTAAAAAAAGGGATCAAGTCATTTTATATTTTGCTGCAAATGAAAATTGAGGAAACTGTGACAAATGTGAGTCAAATTGAGTACGTGTGTTCATATTGATGCAGGAGAAGAAATCCTGGATTCGTTTGCAGGCACAGAAGAAAAAGTATGCACTTGTTTTCCCTTCCCCAAGGCAAATTTACTAGAAAGATAATAGCTAAAAGGATGATTGGGTATGCCAGACCTGTTTTTGGTTGAAATACCTYACATAGTAATTTCGGACAATGGAGAAGAGTTTAATGGGGTGAACTTTTCAGCATAAACCAATAAGTTGTACTCTCCACTATCCTCAGGCCCGATTGCTTGGGAAAATAGTGTCTAAATAGCAGAGCACCCGCTGAACAGCACTGCAGGGGCAGCCTGTCTGAACTTAGCACTGATAAGTTGTTGGATGGCAAAATGCAATGGTGTGAACATAAATGCAGTTAAAGTGTCCTTAACGGCAGAATTGAAAGAGGTGGAAATCTTCAGAAATATGCAGAATTGTATAGACTCAAAAATAGYAGTATAGTCTGGGATATAAAATTACCTTGGGGCTAAATGCAGTCCAAGAGCATAAAAGTATTGCAGAAGCCTTGATGGGAAGCAATAATCACAAGGTTTGTATTGGTGTCCTTGAGGTTGCCAATGTTTTGTCATGCCGTATGAGGCAGATGTGTCCTGACAAAGCATGGCTGCTTTAGGAGCCCTTACTGTTGTACCCCTTTTGGACAGAGTAAGAAGGTGCAGGCAGCAGACTGAGCTCCAGAAGTCAGCGGTGTCAGTCAGAATGAACAGGTTCGTGGCCTTCTAACAACGTTAATGCTAATGTTTTACAGGAGTGTTGAAGACCAAACTGCACTTTATTGTTAAACTGTGCATTGTTAATAATACACACTGCTTTTGGTAAATTGATCGTGGGTGCTTGAAATTTGATTTTATATCACCTCTGTTAAATTTAATTGGGCAAACTGTATATGCTGGACTGTACCTTGAAGAGAGTAGCGTTAAAAATGTCAGAGACACTAGACTGAAACAGGAAATAAAGCAAATTTCCATCAAGCATATTCTTTAAGGATGACTTCTGATCACTAAAGAAGTTGTGACCAAGCACAAAGGATTAAACCTTCCTGCCCAAGATGGGTTGGGAATAAGCGAAGTTTTGTTTAAATACAGCTATCTGGAAGAGCAGCATAACAATTTATAACTTTTAATAAACCCCAACAACCTGAGGATCATGCATTTGTAAATGTCCAGTCCCACCTCTAGTTTTAATAATTTTTCTATTCCAAAGAAGTTTGCTTCTGAGATGATTTTGGTGAGGCTGGTGAGCTGTTAGGAGGCTATAAAGGGTGGTTCTGTGAATGCTTCTTTAAAAGTAGTCTTGTTGTAACTGTTAAAACATTTTTTTCCATAATGTGCATCTAATTAAATTGTGAGCATGCGTTACCTGGTTGTATTTAGGTTTGAAAGCTGCTCTTATTTCAGGCCTGAGGAAGGGCTTCCATATCCAGGTTGTCTAGCTTCAGCAGTTGAACTAACAAATGTTTTTATTTCTACCTACCATAAACATAATCTTATGCATTTTTAGGTTTTTCGTTCTTCAGTTTGGGATCCAGGAGTGGGATAAGAGCTCTGCCTACGGACTGATTCTTTAGCAAGAAAATTATGCAAAAGTGCATGCACTGAAAAGGCAGTAGTTCCACAGCAGCGTACAGTACCGTAGGTTTGCGATGTGCTCAGGCAGTTAGAAGCAGAGAGCTTAGTAACTGCGGGCTGTTATTCAAAGTGAGTCCCTTCAATAAATGTTTCCTATTGCTCTTTCTGGATGGACCATACCCTGCTTATTATAATCGGAGTGGGGCAAAAAGGTTGCATGTAATCTATTATGCAACTAATTTTGCTTATGCTGGAGTGTGTTTGAGAGTGTCAAAGTGTGTTTACATATACATTTGAAGCTTACTTATGACATACCTTTTCGCAAAACCAAATGTTCTTAAAAAGACATTTGTTTCTTCATATTAATTGGAAAGAAACTTGAATGTAACATGATGCCAGATGTTCACTACCATCACAAATCACTTCAGAAGGAAAAAAAAAAAAAAAAAAGCAGGCATAATTATGTAAGGAAATAATGAAGCTAGAAGTTTGGGGGAGTAATTTGTCAGGTAAATGAATCTCAACATGAACTGTATGAGCGTGGAATGACACCTTATTAGTCAGAAAGCTGTTACCTATTGGGGAGGACAACTGCTTCATTGCTCTGCTTGCCTTTGCCTCTCTTCCTTGCTTTCCTTTATGCTCGTCCTTACCCAAAGCACCGATCTCAACATAGACAGTAGGACTGTGACCGTTCAGAGCGACGTGCGTGGTGAGCACTGTGCCACGCAGTGGGATGGGGAAGGAAACCCAGAGCCTTCGAAAATTACAAAGACTCTGCTCGGAACTGCTGAAGAGGACAACAYGCCCAGAGAGTATTGCTTCTATTTTCTTATTCTTTCTGAGATATTACTCATTAGTAGATTAAAAAAAAAAAAAAAAGCCAAATCAGCTGAAGAGAGTTGTTTGCAGTTTTATTTTTATCTGAGGTAATATGTGAGAGCTGGTATGCTGCAGCTAGATTTTGTGTTGATGAGAAAAAGCAGGAAAATACATAATTGGAGAAAGGGCATGTGCCCCTGCAATTACCCACTTGGTAATAAAGCACTTTTCCAAGAGAACAGTGTTAAGGAGATGCATTTTGCTCTCCGAATTTCTCTAAAGCAATGTGCATAGGGCCTCCCTGTGCAGCCACTTGCAGCCGGGAGCGCCCTTTCCTATAGGGACAGCTACAGGTAGAAGCGCGGCGATAACGGGGGAGTCCTTGCCGGGGGGCCCGAAACACTCAGACAGAATCGGTTCAGATTGAACCAGAAYGTATTTTCCAAGTTGTTTGTAAAGAAAAAGATCGGTCCAAATAGTTTTATTCTGCCCAAGATAAAATGTTTTTATCCGAGGTAATCATACCCTTGTATTTAACCTTTTCAACAAAAAGCTGTACTTTTCTACACTTAACGGAGTCGAAAGGAAGTGAGGCCGTGTGATGATAGTGCGTGTGTGACTTACCAGTCTCGAGATCTGAACTCGTTGACCTGTTTCAGCTACATCTGGCACAGAGGTAGAAATTTCAGAGTTATGTTCCCACGTATCTTGTGGGGGGGGAAAAAGGCAGYGGGTCGAGAAGAGGGCCATGAGCCACTGCGGGCGGCCGGTCGCAACTCGTTTCCTCCTCCTTCAGCTGGACTAAGGACGGCGGCAGGGAGGGAGCAGGGCCAAAGCGCTGCAACTGTAGCCGCGTGGCTGGGCCTGGACCGTAACCTCCAAGGTTAAAGCCGGAACAAATGTGTACTTAAAATCTGCTGTTTGCCTTTTAGAATAAGTGAACAAATCAAGCCAATGAGCAGGTTATAGAAACATGATGCACTTCCTCTAAATAGAGCCCTAACTAAAATTAATCGAAAGCTTCATCTAGGATGAATCAAATTCAGTTGGCTTAAAAATGTAAATTGTTCACTTATGACAACCTCCTGGTTTCCAGGAATCCCAGCTCTAGGAATAACGGCAGTATGTTGGTTAAGCTTCTCAGAAAGGGACTTACTTGAGCTTTAAGTGACTTCCTGTTGTTCTTTGCCTCTTACATAAGTTATTAGGCGAGTATGAGGTGGTTATTTCTGTGGGCGCACAGTGTGCCGCTCGTGCCTCAGCGAGCAGGCGCACGTGCCTGCCAGCTGCCTTCCTCCGTGCCGCTTCCCTGCCCGTTGGTTTCAGCCCGTGCTGTAGAAGTGTTGTGCCGCTTGCAAGATCTTGCAGGTTTTTGGGGATATCTGCTTCGAATTCACCTTCTTCTACTGGGGCATCTTAGTATGTAATTTCACGCTGTTGTATCTCCAGTCGAAACCAATTTCTTTCAAACAAAGCAAAGGTTGCCCATGTTGAGTTCTTAATTGTGGCTGCTGCTACTCTCCTCTTAAACAGCTGCCATGTTTTTCCCTAAAAATAGAATGAATGTGTGTGTATGGGTGTGCTTTTGTGAGGAGAAGGCTGTGGGCTTCAAATAAGAGAAGTTGGGATGAATATTAGGATGTGACTATTTTGTGATTTAAAAAGGATATATATACATCACTTCTCTCTTTGCCCAGACCTCAGAAGTCCCTGAAGCACGTTGAAGCGGGTGTTAGGAAGCCTGGTAGGTGCGAACGTGTGGGGGAGGAATGGGGTGCGGAGGAGGCGGTATAGCACCATTCCTTTAGGGCATTGCCAAGAATGGAAAATTTTTGCGAAATAAAAAGAGGTAATAGTGGGAAATAAGAATATAATGGAAATATTTTGTATATGGCACTCATTGCTGGAAACAGTTTCTACTTTTTTTTTTTTTTTTTTTAAACTCTGGCAAATATGTTTTAGAGCAAAATGATGCAAAATGATGCATGCAGTTGCATTTATATAGGGTATTTATTACTTTTTAAATAAATATGACATGAATGGCAAGCTAGTCTAATTTACTGGTGTCACCAGTCGTAACGTGGGCCTAACTTCTTTTGATACCCTGTAGGCAGTCAGCACAGAGAAGAATGAAAAGCAATAGCAACCAAAACCCAAGGCATTCACCAAAATAATAAACTAAAAGTTTGGATATTATTATTGGATATTGTCATTTGGATATTATTTGGTATTATCATTATTTTTTAAAGAAATGCAAGTCAGGAAAGATTCAGATTCAGGAAAAGAGAACTCAAGTTTTTAGAAAGATGTTAATTGGTAGGACTTGGAGCTTTAGGAAGATGAGGATGGGAAGGAGGACAGGATCCACCTTTTTTTTTTTTTCGAAAGAAATAGAAGATAAAGCTGTTTCAAAAGAAAAAAAGCTGGGATGAACTCACCTGGGGATCCAAATATTTTGAATCTTAAAAGAATTTCTTTTCTTTTGAGGTTCACTCAGAGTTTCCAGTGCATTATAAAACCACATTGCTAATTGTTTCTCTCACAATATGTGACAGTCAAATAGACTTTTAAATACTCTTTCCAATTACTGCCACAAAACCTTTTCATAATATCAGTACGATGAAATAATTATTACTGCAGCCTGCTATGGTGTAGCAAATAATGTATACTGCATTTTCTGCTTTACTGTGGGAACTCACCAACCAGTTTGATTGCTATACTTTTTTGTATTTTAGCATTGAGACACCCTAGGTCTTTCAGTGAAGTAGTATTTCACCTAAGCTCGAGGGAAGGCGGTGACTTTGGGAGGCCCAGCGCTGCGCGGGCTGTAGGAAGCCACCRAGGGCGCCCGGCGGGTGAGGGGGGAGGCTGAGCACAGCTCGGTGCCCGCTTTCTGCCGGCCCATCGTGCGAAGGCGCCAGCGTGTCGGGCGAGCCGCGGGTCTGGCGGGCAGCCGGGGCGGCTGCTCGCCTTATGCTAGCTGACTTCGAGGGGGAGCTTTGCCGTTACGGGTGTTTTGGGAACTTGCCGGGCGTTGCTGGGCTCCCCGCAGTGCCTTGCCCTGGTGCCCAGGGAGCGGCRAGGGCTCTGGCTCGGGGACCCAGCGGGGCAAGCGCGCTCGCAAGGAGGCAAACGGTCCCTGCTCCGCACCGCTCGCAATTGCGCCTAGTGACTATGTGATTAAAGACTGCAAGCAGAGGAACAAGGAAAGCAATGAATAATAGCCCCGTAAAATAATTAAGAGTCATTTGTTTGTGTACTCCCAGAAGGGCAGCAAGAAGCTACTGGTCGGCAGTGAAATCTGATTATTGCTTTGCTCAAAAATAAAGAAATTTAGTAATTTTTGTCCTTTGTTGGCTTCGGGCAGCCCAGGAACTGGTGTTCATAGTCAGAGGGCATTGATTTAGGTTTGGACTTAATTTCTGATTTACTCTTCGTTGGTTAGGGAGTGCAAGAGCCGCTCGCGATTCAGACTTCCTATGTGATTCTCTGATCAGTTTATTGCAAAGGCAGCTGGCGCTTAGCACTGGGCCTTCTTATACGGGTTCTATTGTATACAGCAAGAAATGATGCCAATACAACATTAAATGACATAGTGCTCACTCAAAAGTGCTCCTTTCAGGTATTAGAGGAGTCGTAAGCTGATGTATAAAGTCAGCTAGAAGCTCTTTTGTGCTACCAAGAAAGGTGAGAGGGAAAAATGACCATTCTGAGACTAAAAATGCATATAAGCATGGGAAAAATGAAATGCCCAAGATGGCGTAGGATGCTCCGTATAGTTCTAAAAGTGGGTGAAGCTGGTTCCTCATATATAGTGATCCTCCGCCTCCTCTATATTATATTAGCAAGCACTATTTTTATGTGATAAAAATATAATCCAACGGTATAATGTGCAAGATGTCAGGCAAGGGATATTTGTTGTTGCCTAGTACATGCTAACATCTGTTTATCCCATATGGAAAGCTTTAAAGCAGTCTATATGGAAGCAACTTTGCTAACTGAACATATTTTGTTTCTCCTGACTCATTCCTTATTTTAAGAACTCCTGTTGGGTAAAGTAGATCTTTCTCAAGAGCTTCTACCATTGTTATTATTTTTCTGTATTTTACTTTCATTTGTGAGGTGTTCCTGTTTCTACAAGAGTTCAGTCGCGATGTCCTGGAGAATGGTGACTTCAGGTGAGAAGCAAACAAAAATAAAAATGAAAAAGAAAGAGATGAGCATACGATACTGCGTGTGCTGCGGCATCGGGTCTTTCCAGGGAGCAGCCTGGCAGCAGGCCTGCGAGTGAGTAGCGGAGCTGCGGGGAAGCCCAGGCCTGGCGGCTCCGCGCTCCTGTCTCGGCTCCACGCGTGGATTTGATGGCAATAAGCAGGGTACAGAAAAATGTTCTAATTTTGACCTCTAACAAGGCCTTAAATTTGAAGCAGTGGGGTAATAAGGGCAATAGCAGCTGAACACTGCTCTGTCTTGCCTGGTGATGCTTCTTCCCTCTGAGCTCCTTTTCTGTACGTTTTTTTTTTCTTTGCAGACAGGAGCAAACTCTGTGACAGAAGTTCAATGACTCTATTGAATGTCTGATTCCCTCGTTTAAAAAAAAAAAAAAAAAAAAGTAACATAATCCATGTTCCTTTGGAAAGCCAACTTCTGTTTGCCGTTGCCTCACAGTTACAGCGTATAGCTTCTACTTAGGTATAAATGATCCCTCTAGTAATCTCTGATTGTTTTGCATAAGCATTAGGAAATGCTGACCTCTAAGTGGTGACTGCTGTATTTATAAATGGAAAAAAGATTGCTTTAATAAATGGTTTTAGAAGATGTCTTTGTAGAGGGTTACAGTCTCTCTCTCAAAAAAAAAGTCCACAAAAATGCAAATAGTGTTCTTTCAAGCCCTGTTAATGAATAAATTAATTTGCATGATTAAAAACCATACCTGGAACAAAATATAAAAAATATAAAATGTTTCAGGTGAAAGTAAGGTATCTTATAATGAAAAGCCAATAGAAACTCTCTTACTGTTTTATTTTATTGTTTGTATTTTAATTAAGCAGCTCCTTAATAGAATATACTTTTTGTAAGAATAATTTAAGATATAAACAATCGTATCTCAAACCTTTAGCAGAGTAATTATGTACATTTTAATTTTAGCTCTGGGAAAGTTTTAGGACTGCTCTTTGGCAAGTATTTTCTTTGTTAATTGGCTGCCTGGAAAAATACCGTAATGTCAACCCCAAAACAATACAAAACTAAAAAAACCCACAAGAAATGCCAGCCCTTCTGAAGAAGAATAATTTTAATTGAACTTGTGTCAGTTCTGTATGGAAGTGCGTGTATGCTTTTGTATAGGTGGGAAGATATTGCAGAGAATGAATGAGAGCTGGCCTATATGTCTCGTTAGATCAATACCTGGAGTTTTGGGGGACCTGAGCAGAGAACTGAACTAGAGGAAGATCTTAATAAGCAGAGGTGCACACTAGAGGGTGCTAATATTTAGCATCATTACTATAATTTTTATTCTCTTGCTATTAAGAAAAAATTAGAGGACTCTAAAGGGTTTTCCACACAGTGTTGGGCCAGGCTTTGAAACTTCTGCCCAGTATTTGCTGTGTTGTTCTCCTTGTGTACTTAAATTTTGGAGTTCAGTGAAGTTTTACAGGTAGTATTTATCAAATATTTGTGACATGTTTTGTCAAGGTCCTTCCCTTTATTGAAGGGATGGACTTCTTTGGCTGGATTTCAGCAAAATTTGAATCAGCCCCCAAGAATTTTGATAAATTACTTGCAGATTTCTAATATTTATCTCACCAAACTCTTTGTTAAACTTTGATTTAGTAAGGTTTGTGCCCTATAATTTTTATTGCCCTCCTCTTGGAAAGCATCATATAGAAAAACGCAGGTTCAAAATGTGTTTGTATGAGGATTAAGAATATGGAGCTAAAGGCATCGATTTTCCTGTTTGCTCCCTGCCGGTCTTCTCTCCATCTGCTCTTTCTTTTGTGACTCTCCTCTTGCAATCCCAGCTGGGAGCTTGCTCGCCCAGTCGCGCACCCTGGCCTGGGAGACCTTGGTTTATCTGTCTGTAACTCACACCTTTGAATGCTGCGCTGATCAATTCTGAAATATCCAAGAATATTCTCAGTATCTCTGGGCAGAACTGTGTCGTTTTGGGGAAATACCAGAGCATTAGCCTGGGGAAAAGCGGTAACCTGCCTCATAGCAGAGTTCAAGCACATTTGCATTTGCCTGTAGATCAAAGACGTTTTTTGTGGCGACAGAGTAATGTCCTTCATTGTAGTAGTGGTTCTGCTTCAGTTGTGCCCCTTTCCCCAGAACACGTAAAGGTGAAATGTAATACTGCTCCCGGAGAGGAGGAAGCAGACTGGTTGGGGAACGGTGAGAAGAGCAAGCTGGAAGGGAGGATGGAGAGGAGGAGAGGAGCACATGGGGCTCTTGCTGCCAGGAGGCCAGGCGAGGTATGTGGTTGCAGAGCAGAGTTAGGGCACGCGAGACCCCTTTGGTGGCCGGGAGGAGAGGCTGAGGGGACATGGGCTGGCAGGAGGAGGAAGCATATGGAGAGCTGGGGAATGGAAGGCAAGTGATGTGGAAAGGGCGAACACACAGATCTGCTTTGGAGAGATTTGAGTGGTGCTGAGGATGGGCACAGAAGGGGCGAGGAGAGAGGATGGGGGCTGAAGGGACAGGCAGTGCCTTGAACAGGGTACGCAGCCCTTGGCGAGAAGGGAATAGCTGAGCCTCGTGGGCAAGGCTTGTGGGGGAGCATGGGGGAGAGGGGCACACAGGAACCTTTTGAAGGTAGTTGGTGGTCATCAGATGATAAGGGAGGACCCCAACCTCCTGTAGGATGCTGTAGCAGTGGGAGGAAGGGGACCCAGCATGTCCTGCCAGGGGTCGTTTAAATAAGCCTTTTTGGAAGGAAGCTTGGCAGATACGGACAGGGAGGGGAAGGCCTGGTGCAGGACCTGCAGTTACAGGGAGCAGGGAGAGGAGCAACAGAGCCGAGATGGGCCGGGAAGCTCGGTGCTGAGCAAGCTCGCCGCTAGAGCTGCCAGTGGGCGAGCTGGCTGCCTTGCTTCCTTCTCCCTTTTGGCCTAAGTCCCTTGCTCTCTGATTCCTGGGGAGCAGCTGGTGAGGCGAACCGTGCAATTGGCCTTTTCAGTGATCTTGTAATTCGGTCGCTGAATCATACCGACCCTCCTTTTTACCTCTTCCTGATGCATTTATAAACTTAATACTCTGTACCCGAGATGGCAAAAGTTATAAAATAACTCCAAAGAGGATGAGGAATTTCAGTTCTCATGGATTCTCTGGTGTTCTGCACCCCTGCAAGAATCAGGCGCATCTTTAATTTTGCTTTTTCTTACTGCAACATGACAGTATTGCACAGAAACTGAAAGCAGGACCGAACCTTTTTAATAGTCTCCTGATTTAAGGCAGAGCTGAACTTCAAAATGTGCTATGTTTGTGAAGATATAAGGAAGTAGTACCATCAGCATTTAGCTTGCAGGAGTGCATGCCATTTTTCTGTGTTAGCCCCCATGCAGTATGAAGTCCATAAGCTAAGCAGGGTAGGTGCTTAACCTGGAAGCACCAAGTAAAATACCTGGTTTCAGAACAGCACTACTTTTAGATTGGGTGTTGCCCAGTGAAATCTCCTCGTGGTGGGTGCTGCATATAAATTTGCTACTTCTGCATTTCGGAGCTTGGATCGTTCATAGGCAATTCCCTTCCTCCATCTCGGCGCAGGGCGCTGATGAGCTTCGTATGCAGCTGAAAAGCTCTATCCATTCGCGAGTCTTTTTCATCTAATTACAAGGACAGATAACATGGTGCTTAAAAATCCATCTATTTCACTCAACCCAGCAGTCAAAAAGTTACAGCTTGGCTCAATGAAGAACATTTAGAGTGTACTTAAAATTACACCCAGCTATTGCAAGTTACCTATTGCTGCCAACCTTCAGCTTCTGATGGGAGCAGTCTCTTTTTGGGCATTGTCAATTTTTTCTACATCATCTTCATCTTTCTACATGACCGTTATTACAAAACACTTTAAATCTGCTGCTTTTGATTTGTTTGCGCTCTTAGAGGCATAAAGCGCAATGCTGTGCTGTTGCGACGGGGGGGTGCGTGTTAGGAACTTACCTGGTATTGTCAGCCTTATCCTTAAAACAGGTTTCTAGCTGCACGCAAGTGAGAAGGCAATGCGCATTAAAATAAAGATGTAGGAGTTTTCTGGCAAACTGTGGAACATCACATAGATATTTCTGTTTCAGAAGACCTCACAAAATAAGCATCCTAGTGTATTGACTTTACTCTTCTTTCTTGAGGTCTGATCAAAAAAAAAAAACCACAAACAAAMAAAACCTCTTACCAAAAGATTGAGTCATGGAAGTTTGGTCAGTTCATTATTTTGTCTGTAGCGGTTGGTCGCTATGTTTTTTTGTAGAAAAGAAAAGAACTTCAAATACGTGAAGGTGAGTACAGTGCAGAACGCGGTTGGGCTAAAGGGGCCTGCTGCGGGTGGGCCTGTGCAGGGAGGGAGAGGAGAGGCAGCCCCAGCGGTGCCCGGCGCCCCGTGCTCCCGGCCTGGCCCGGCCAGCGCAGCCGCCCTCCGGGCTGCCAGAGGCATCTGCCGCGGGGGCCGGGAGCTGCGGGCGGGCGTGTGGAGCGCGTGATTTCCCGGGGCCGCCCTAAGCGCTTCTTGTAGTAAAGCCGTCCTGCAAAGACGAGGCTGGGCAGCGATGCGTTTGCCCGCCTGGTTTCAGCACGGCGCCCCGAGGCTGCGGGGGCGAGTGCGGAGCCCGCTCTGACACGGCTTTGCGGGCCTCGCGGGGGGACGCGCGCGCTCCTGTCCGGGCTGCGAGCGCAGCCGCTCTCGCGGGCTGGAGGGCGTCCACTGCTGCGTGCGAGGAAGGCTTCGCTGGTGTTTGCTGTATGCTGTGAGGCGTCTAATCTAGCAGGCCTTCTGCAGTTTACGGTGTTAACTCAAGGTAAAGCTGCGGTTTCAGTGAGCCCTCGGTGAAGCGTGAGGATTTATTGCTCCTTCAGCCGCAGGAGGATGGATACCCCTTGGTGATACTGTGCTTGCTCTCTGCTYGCTGCAGGCAATGTTTTGCCTGACCACACGCTAAAAATTGGTGCTATTTTAGGTGGCTCTTGACTCTCGTGTAAGGAACAGGCATGTTGCCCGCTGCCATTAAGGCCTAATAACAAAAGCTACTTTGACTTTCCCGTGAGCTGACAGGGGTGGTAATAGTATCTATTTGCCCTTCTGATTTTGGAGCATGAAAGCAGGAGCCAGATGGTCCCGATCTACTGACTGTGTTTCCAGGCTGATGGTGACCTGAGAGGGTCAGTGCGGTCGGGGCGAAGAGCCGTGGCTGCGTGGGGTCTGCTGGCCRCCCTGATGCTTGCTAGGACCTAATGCTGCAGCGGCTACCATCTCTCCTGCAGTTTGCAGGGCAGCGCAAAGGTACTTTGAAGAAAACTAAATCACATCTAGCCGAAGGAATATGGAGGTCCTCACTGCCCTCTCCGGCCTTGGTATCTTATATATTTATTTATTTATTTTTACCTCATTTGACAAGTTTTTAGGGCAAAATAGAAGGCTTTTCTGTATTGAGTTCTGCCTTCATTCTGGGGAATTTGTTGATTCCCATAAAAACGTCTGCAGACCCGTGTTTGTGAGTAAGGTGGTGGGAGCTGAAGAGCAGGAGGAGGAGGTAACGCGGGGGTCCTGCTTCACAGGGGAACGTATAAATGGCTGTACTAGGTCACCCCAGGGACTTTGAGGCAGGCTCCTGCCCGTGGCAGGAGATGGGCAGAGTACTCTAAGAGCAGGTAAAGTGCTAGTCCCTGAGTACATAAACACAAGGTTTGGGTTGCGCGAGGAGGTTTGCATCCCTTCTGATTTCCTTCCTGCTTATTCACGTGACGAACTTCATCATCTTCCGAGCCTCGTTGCTGGGTGCTCTCTGCTGGTGCCTCCCTGGGGAGGCCTCCGCAGCCCTGGGAATCCCGAGCAGGGGGTAAAGCCAAGTCCGACGGGCCGGGGGCGCAGAAGAGGGCTGCGTGGTGGAGCCGGCTGGCAGCCTGGGCAAGGCGTGCGGAGAGGTCTTGGATGTCCATGGCTTTCCTGGCACTGGACGACTGTGCTGTCGTTGTGAAAGTGCCTCTTCTTGTCTCAAGGTTTTGCCTTGGCACTATCTCACCTCTTTATTGCAGTAGCGCTTTTCCTGGATTGGACGTAGTGTAGCAAGAAGAATGAGGTGTTTTAGCATTATTACTCAGACAAAACAGGAAGGGATACTGGATATACGACCTGCTGTCCCTCCAGTTATTTTGCTGATGGATATGTATCAATAGTTTTTTTCCTTGTAAAATATAATGAAAATAAATAGAATACTTTGAGAGCATAAAGTAGTCTTTTATTTCTGAGATTTATACTGTGAATCGCTCCCTTGATTTATATCCTAATGATGTGTTTTATACCCATTTATTCTTTACTTTTTATGTTATATGTAATCTAATGTCTGATCCTGGTTATCTGCTTTTAGGGCTAAGATGATAATAAAGTTGTGATGCAAAACAATACAAATACTTAATTCTTCAAAGTCACCATTTTTCATGCATTGCAACAAATATGATGGATGAAACTAATGCAATAAATTCTTTGAGCCAGAATGGTTGTAATTCACAGCTTTTAGTTTAATCATAACTTTGCAATAGTCTTTGTTAATATTTTTCAGTAAAACAGACATTCTGCCCATCAAGCCATACTGGCCTCTTCAGAAAGGAGCCAATGATAATGTTCAGTTTTCTACTAATTTTTTGAATTTGTAAAACTTTAAAATCTTACTCTTTCTGGTTTCATGTAGTTCTGAAGCCATTACAAATCTATTTTTTTCATGTAAGGTAGTAGATCACCAATGATAGGAAAGGGGCAGTAATGTTGATTCGGATGGGCATGCTGATATAAGGATACACTAATCTGTTATATGTACAGAGCTACCTAGACATCTCAATATTGACTTGAAAATATTTTTTCTCTTATTTGTGTGAGTTTGCTTTTTTAAGTGGTATCCTGTATAAACTGTAGGAAGTTTTTATGATCTGCCTGAGCAAGTAAGAGAGATCTGTCAAATTCATTTTCATCTGCCACCCAGCTAGACTCTTCATGTGAGTAAAACAGCCAAGAAAATAAAYACAAAGGTCAGATCTCAGTTCAGAGAAAGGTTTCCTACTGCACTGCATGAGACGTTGCCAGGAGCACTTAGTTTTGGTCTAGCTTTACACCAAACAGGCAATCTGTGCTGGCAATATTGGCTGGTGCAGGCTGCTAGGGATCATTTGCTTGGCAAGTTGCAATGTCCTGACTTTGACTTCCAAAACAAGAAGCTGAATGAAATTGCTATCTAATCTTTATAATCCAAGGATGTGTTTTCCACTGTATTTTCACAACTTGGTTGAAAATGTCTGATCCCACCAATTGTGTACCCAGTAGTGCAACTACAGAATATTATCAGAGTGCCGCCATCCTGCTTTTAAATTGCCGCCTTTTCTTTAAGTGGACAGTCTAGTTAACCAAATCTTTGGCAAAACACACACACACACAAAAAAAGTTGTAATTTCTTGCATGCAATTCATGACACAAGGAATTTCTGACTTCTTACACCATATTGCTGTCAAGGTTGGGGCTGGAAGTAAAGGCTAGCTAAGATGTGTAAGAAGTAGGAACGGCTAATGCAATAGTGGGAAGCAGGAGGAACCTATGGACCTGTCCAGAGCCCTACGTGTGGCACAGCATAGCCTCTGTATAACTCTTCATCCTTACGTTAACTTTTGCTCCATGCAGCAGAAGAACTTTCTCCCACTCAAGAAAATCAGAGCTATGGGGAAAAATGCTTCCCCTTGTCTTCCTAAATCGCTGCTTGCAAGAAGCACCCCCAGGGGGGTGAAAAAAAAAACCTGGCGCTTGCTCCATCTCTGTCTTGGGAAGAGCCTTTGGGACAATAAGTAGTGTATGTGTGTGCAGGGTGAGCGTGCAGCATAGGGGGCCTGCAGGCAGGGAGTACAGTTGTTCTCCACAAAGTCAAGGTAGTTGTCATGCGTTTCGAGCCAAGTCAGTTTAGTTCTTCCCTTTGCCACTTCTGATGCGTATATTTATGCACTCTGTTGACCCTCTGACTTGAAATTGGAAACAAACTCCAGCTTTTTCTTTCCATTGAGGAAGAAAATTTGAAGCTATATGACAAATTGATTTTATAGAAGATTTTTGGATAAAATTAAATGTGTAGAGATAGAATTGATTTTTAATAAAATAAAGTAGAGCCTTAGCAGAGAATATTCTAGCCTGCCGCTCTGGTGACTTGCAAGTCTGGCTTCGAAGAGCTGTCATGTAACTGATGCGAGCCAGCTGCTGCATGCCACTCTGCTCCTTGTGCCACRTCCCCGCAGTAGGAAGAAGCCCCCTTCCTAACGAACAGGTTCGGCAGAAAACCCCCGTGATGAATTGTCAGTCACAGTGAGTTAGCTTCCCGCTCCTGGGAGCGATGGCACTGTGGCATTGTTGGGGAATATTGACAGGGAAGTAAAAGGGGAAGGAGGGGAGAAGAGAGAGGAGATGTCTTGCATTAGTGTTACCATCTGTACTATAAAATTACTGATGGTTTTGATGGTTCTTGCATTCACACTACCTTTTACAAATACTAAGTTCACTTTAAGTGGTGTGAGTGTTCCCTAGCTGAGCCTTTATGTGCTGAGTTCCTGCCCAGAGCACATTTTTATGATTGTTAAAGTCCTTAATAAAAAAAGTTTGATAGAAATGCTGTCAGAGATTTAACTAGAACATCATGAATAAAGTTGCTATAAAGAAAGTGTGTTGAGTGGAAAGTCAATACTGTGAAGGTTGTGTTGTATGGAGCAACTCCCCCAATATTCCTACTGTAATAAAAGAATTAAGAATCAGTACCTCATTTAAAAAAAAAAAAAAAAAGGTGCGTGGTCTGCTGGACAGCTGGAAGACAAGGTTGTGCTGCTGCTAATTACGTTGCTCTCAACATGCAGAGCCCACGTTGCTGGGAGCCTGCGCGCGGGAGCGGGCTGCTTAGCATGCTGTGCACGCGCCGCTGCCACACTCTGCAGGCAGCGCGCTAGCTGCAGAGGCAGGCAGGGCTGTGAGCAGCAGCGGCGGGAGCAGCCCCGTGGCCGGCCGGTTCGCCCGCCCGCCCAGAGCTGGCTGCCGAACCCATTGCAAAAAACGCACCCGGCCCCCTAGACGGCTCCCCAACAAATAGATATACTTGGCCAGTTTGCATCCCCTTCTGCAAGGAGTCGTCAATGCAAATCAAACAAGAATAAAAAGAAGCAGGGTGAGACGGGTTGTGACAACGTTTGTATTTTTTTTCTTGCACCCTTTAAAACAAAGGATAAGGGAATGTGCTCTGTATGCTCCAAGCATGTAACAAGTAATAGGTTTGCTGTATCGGAATGCCATAAAGGGGGGCTTTATCCAGATTCATTCACGTAAAAGCAGTTGACTCGTGCTGTTTTTTGTGATTAAGATGGAATCTCTAGTGTTGTGTTTATTAACACTGTGTCTGATTTGCTGAGTTTCACTTTATTGATTTTATTTTGATTGGAGTAAGACTGATTGCTGCCTTGGAAAACAAAGTTGTCCTTGAATGACACTGTTTAAGTATCATATTCCCCTGAATGTTCATTAAGCCTCACATTTTAATTAAACCTTAGCATTACAGATCAGTGTCAGAGGTGCTACAACAGAAGCAGCAGAGACCTGACATACCCGAGGGCTTTTATTTTCCCTCTTACTAGAAAATGTCTATATCATTGTGGAAGGAAGAAACCAGGGAGGTTTTTCAGATATCTGAAAGACAAGCTAAATTAAAGCGAGACTTCTTTCTCCTCCTTCCTGATATATTTATTCTGTTCTTGCCAGTTCATAAAACACTTTATTTCTTAAAGAGAAGGGGTTTTTTTATATACACATCTGTTGCTTTTGTGTTCTTTTACCATCTCTGTCAAAGTTAATGAGCTTTTGGAGAAAGGAGGCAGCCAGTCTGATAGGCTTCTGTACTGGATTTATAGGGTCTGGGCTCTGTTTCTATTACTTACCTGCCACATGATCTTGGACAAATAATTCTGTCTTTGTGTATTTCCTCTCCCACTAGTTTTGCTGCTGCCTTGGTTTCTGCTCTGAAGATCTGCAATCCTGCCTTTACTTTGTGAATATGCAGCTCCAAGGACTGTTCATTTTTGAGACCTCTAGCTTCTACTTTAATAGAAGTGATTTTTTTTTAGCAGATCCTTACTAAGTTTAAGTTTAGATATCATTATTTTCTTCCTCACTTCTATTACAGCCCACTGTATTTGTTTTCCGTGACTTCTTGTGAGTTAAGTTTAGCTCGTCTCATGGTTTTAGCATGTCCTGCATACCTCTGCCAGTCACCAGATTGCCACTTCTCACCCATCAGTGGAGATGCGCTTCCCTGGCTCTGCCACCCTCCTGTCACCTGATATTCAGCTCATGTGCAGAAAGAGCTAAAAATAACTCCTTTTTTATGGGTAGAACTTGTTATGTGTAGATCTAGAATTGCTTAGCAGTTGGCACCTCCGTTTCACAGTGTCGTTGCAGAGGTGCAGAGGACACAGACCGGCTTTCCAGGGCCATGGAGCCATGCTGAGGGCTGGCAGGAGATGTTTGGCTGCTGCTGCAGGCAGGAAAGGCAGGGAACGGGCAGGTGCCTTGCTGCCTCACGTAGGTGACGGACACTCTGTCTAATAACGAACCCACTTACTTCAGTCTTTGCACATGAATCATCATCGAAAAGTACATCTCTGACACTTTCTGCCTGGCGCATCTGCACCTGTTTAGGAATTTATCCCTTCAACAGGAAAATAGCTGTTGTTGAGTCAGCAGTTTCTTAAAATGATGTAGTAATAAAGAATATAAAAGATTTTGGCAAAAGAATTTGCTTAGTGTATGCTGTTTTATGATTAGAGATGCCGTCTGGGCTTTCAGGTAGTGCATTTGAAGAATTTAGATAGTAAAATACTGTGTTCTGTGCACTTTTGCCTTCTTAAAAAGTGACACGTGCATTAGAAACAGAGTAGAGATCTTAAGCAACTGCAAATTTGCTTTGGCCCGGTGAACTCTGGAAAAAATAGGGAGATTTCATCTGTTGCCCTTTATTACTTCTCATTGCTCAGTCAGGTGAGCTGAGTCGAACATTGCACTTTTGGAGCTTAATTTACCAGCATTGCTATCTGTAGCAAATGCAGCAATGTACGTAATGAGACAGCCATAATCGGAATTTGCTCAGGTTTATTAGCACCTTATCAGGCCCTTGGAAGGCTCCGCACATGTGCGCTCCTCCTTTGCATTGTCTCACTTCATGAAGTTTGGAGAGGGTCTAAGCTAAAGTGTTCTCCACGGCTCATTAGCGTTTCAGGCATGGGTGGGATAAATCAACCACATGCAACATTAAAAAAAAAAAGAAAGAAAAAAAGCTTGATGAATATGTTGTTTATATTTGAGATTCAGTTTTTAAAGATATACCTGTCTTCAGGGCTAGATGCGAAGGCCATGTAATGGCTGCAGAGGCAATCCATGTTTCTAGAATTATCTCCCAGGAATGAGAATTACTGTGTAGACGTTAAAGTACTATTTTTTCCAGTGAAGTCAAAATACAAAGAAACAAAGTGCCGTATATTATTTTGTAGTACTAATTGACACTGAATATGTTACAGTTGTCTGAAATCTGATTCTTAAAAGACTGCAGCAGATATACCCTGGTATAACCAAAACTAGTTATGGTGGTAACAGGGAAGCTCCCATGTAATTTATGCCAATTTCTGTTGTTTGAAGAATTCTGGTACTTACAGAAAAAAAAACAAATTTAGTTAAGGTCRTGAGATAGTATTGCCTTACATTACCCTCTTGGACCATGTTACTATGAGTGTGTTTCTAAGGGAAATACTGATATCTCAGAGCGCAAGCATGTCATTATGGCATGGTAAACTGAATTTTTACCTACTGGAATTTGGGGTGATTGGGGAGAGTGGGTTTGGGCTTGAGTCTCTCGGAACTGAACTGTTGTAATGTTTTGTTTTCAGATCAAGTTCAAAATCAGACTAGGCCTGTGCTCTCATGCCCTCATACCTGCATTTCTCGCTAACTTAATTCCAGTATTACGTTTAAGTCATTTTGGACATGTCGTGTAGGCAACCTCTCCGCCGTGGCCTGGCAGCGAGCCTGGGTGCATGCACACTGTATCGTGGAAGGTGCTACGGAGGGTCCCCTGTGGCTTGTTGGGGCGGTTGGTGGATGGAGGCCTTGCTTTACAAGACCCAAATTGGGTTATCCCCATGTAACCGAGCCGTGCCAGCTTGGAGCTCCCTGCTCCAGCTGTCCCGGGAGAGCACAGGCTCCCCTTCGATCCCCAGGGTTCATTTTTCAGGGCAGGGGATATCGCCCTGCGTACAGAGGCTAGCCGGTACCCAGCGCTGTCCCGCTCTCTAGCTGTCTGAGTCCAAGGAAACCAACTTGTGACTTCTCTGTTCACTGTAGCTTTGTAGCATGTATCACTGTTAATTACCCATTCTTCAGGTGCTTTTTAGCTGGTTAATTACTTTCTCTGTGCACTAAACGCACACGGAAGAACAGTGCTGTTTTCATTCATGCCATCTTTGAATATCGTCTTTAGATACTGCCCCATCTCCACATCCTTCTCTCTATAATCCACAGGTGTCTTGTTCAGATCTTTGTTAGGCTTTGATGGATCGCAGATATCCAACTTGTTATTCTGTCATCCAGCTCTTATCTTTCACATGCTGAAACACTCCCATTCTTGTGTTAGGCACCTACAGTAATTAGTTTAACTGTTTTCGGGCCTGCTTTAAGCTGTACCCTGTGCTCTTCACTGGAGATTCAGACTCTTGATTCAGACTCTTGCCTTCTTCAGGGCTTACAACAGCCCTTTTGTCTTCTGTAAAGAGTTTTCTCCTTTCATGTGTCATTCCCAGGAGTAAACTTCCTTCCTAGCAGAGAAAACCTGAGGCTTTGGTTGAAGACTGTGGGGTGTGTTCTCTTCAGGTGAACCTCACAGTCTAGGGCGTTTTCCTGGGCTACCTTTTTGGCCTCTACAGAGTGTTTTTTCCTCCAGAAGTCTGATCCTGATGGGTAGGAGATGTAGGCTTTTATTTACCCTTTGCTCTTACCCTTGCCCACGACTCCTGATTGCCTGTTAATGTGATTCTGCTTCTTCACTCYGCAGCAGGCGCTGGGCCTGCATTCCTTGTAGTACCCCAGTTTCACCCTGCGACATTACCCAAGTCCTGTAAGAACCACCGCTGAGATTTTTGGAGGCTTCACAATAACTCCAGCTGTGCATTAAACCTGAAACCAAGAACACGCATTCACCTGATCTAGATGCAGCACTAACAGCCTAGCTCATCTGTAGCTACCCTTGGGAGAGGATTATCAATACAAATGACTTTGTATTTTCAAACCAGTGGGCAGGGATTAAGTCAGTAATACTAAAGTATTAATAATAACTATAGTCATTGATAGTCAAATCATAATTGCTCTCTGCCTTCCAGATAGTTTTCCAAAATCATGTTTCGAGAACAAACTGAAACTTGATACTAAATTTAATAAACTGCATTAATTTAGCTGGAGAAAATGCAGCCCAGCCTCAATGGGGCTGCCTGGGTGCATGGCTACAGCTGTGCTGGTGACCCAGGAGCAAGCGCTGGGTTTCACAGAGCACCTGGTGGGAAAAGAGGAGGCAGAGCAGAAGTAGACACCTTTGTCCACTCCTTAATGTGCAAAAAATTTAGTTGTTTTTCAGTGGTGTTGTTTCCTTCCTAAGTAGGTAAACAAATTCTGTGTATGCCTTTCCTTGTAATTCCTCGTCTGTTACTAAGAGTCTCTTGGTCTTTTTTGGCCCATGMACAAGGCATTCTCATATAATAATGATTATATTGAATTAGTTGTTTAACCTGTCCCCTACCACGATGCCCAGGACCTTTTCAGGAGGACCTCTACTCGGCCAGTCCCTGCCTGTGCCAAGGCGTGCACCAAGAGAAGAGCTTTGTGCTTTTCCTTATTGAGCCTTATGGTGTTTGAGTTGGTCTAGGCCTGGGATTCATCAGGGTGCCCCAGCTGGAAGCACTGCCAGGCRTCGGGTCAGGCACTCCCTCTAGTTTAGTGCCCCCTGCAAACCTGCTGAGGGTGCACTATGTCTCATCACCTGGGCTGCTGACGAAGAAGTTGAAATGCAAGTCCTGGAAGCAACCTCTGGGATACTCTGCCCGCTACCGGCCGCAGCCAGTCTCTGATGAACCACCAACCGCTACCCTCTGAACCTGGTGGCTGAGCAAATTTCCAGCCTACCAAACAGTCAGTTCATCCAGCCCGTACTTCCCCAGCTGCCAAACGAGACTACTGCGTGGGACAGCGTTGTAGGCCTGGTGGAGATGAGGGTTTGGCGTCTCATAAATTCTGTTATTTCAATGTATGTTTACTTTCAAAGCAGGACAAACCTCAACTTTTAAAATAATTTTCAGAGCATCAAAGTGCTCTTGCAGAAATGTTAAATTTTCTTGAAGTTGAAATTTTATAATGAAGTACAATATGTAAAACTTTTCTTCATACAAACATGATCTGATATCTTAGATGAATAATATGAATGATATGAGAAAGTATGAGCGAAGGCAACCAGTTGGTTTTTGATCATTAAAGTTGAAATATTTCACACAACAGCATCTTCTGATGGAAAACAGTTTTAGCAAGGATTGACCAGTTTAATACATCTATAATAAATTCAGACACAACTGAATGCACATATTTTCCTACATGGGTTAATACTTTTAATCTTAAATTTGATTTTTATTCAATTTTATCTCTTGCTGAGACCAGGAATTGTGYGTTTTTATGCTTTTTTTAATTTTATCTGCCTTTTGAACATGTTCTGTCAGTCAGGAAATGCTTGTCAGTTGGAATGATTGCTCAAGAAAGAAACCTGCACTCCTTTTCCAGCACTTCAGGGATCTAAACTGAAGAAATGAAATTAACTTGYATTGTTTAGATTCAATTTTACTAATCGGAGCTCCAGGACAACATACGTAGTTTGAATAATACCTTCTATTTAGGTAACATTTCTAAAAGGATTCAAGGATGTTTGACAGGCTTGACTTGAACAAGAATAAATCAATGTAATCATCACTTATATACTAAAAGAACTTATTTTGGAATTTGCTGGGGACCATGCGGCTTCCACTCGTGGCAGTTCATGCACGTTTGTTCGTGGCAGCTGGAGGAGGCTAACCTTGTCCAGCAGCTCTCGAGGAACTGCCGCCGGATCTGACCTGCAGCATCGTCACTGAAGCGAGGGAAGCCGGCGGCCCGGCACGCACCCACCGCGCTGGCTCCGCTCCGGCTCCCTCGTGTAGCCGAAGCAAAGCGATTTCAGCGGGGCCGTGCAGCTGACCGGTGCAGCCTCTCTCGTAATGGATGGCGCGTTCACCGCTGCCCCACCTTTGGGAACTTCTGGATTGGGATGTGTTCTCCTTTTCGCTCTCACATTACTGTTTGGCCAGTGCTTTTTCTACTTAATGTTAAGTGATTCTGACAAACAAGAAAAAAACGGAAAAAAAGAATCTCTCTTTCCATCCTTCTCCTGTCCTCTGAAGTGAAAAGAAAGTTTTCCATGCTTTGATTTTAAGTGACTGATGGGTTTTCTTCAAACTTAAAAAAAAAAAAAAAAAAAAAAAAAATTACCCATAAGCAGCCTAAATAACCAAGCAAAAAGATGTGAAGCCCATAAATTCTATCTGGGGACTCTAATAAGCTTCGGGACACAGGATTTTCTGAGGAAAATTACTTTCCAACCATTATTCTAATGCTGCGATTATCTTTGAGGAGTTCAGTAAAATTAGAAGGATTTTTTTTTTTCGGGTGGTTGCTTAACACTTTGATCTTAAAAATAACCTTTTGCCTATTACTGCTTTTTAAAATTGTTACATATATTTATATGATACAAGAAAGAAAAGAGCAATTAGCCTGTTCCTAGTATGAATTAAAGACATTATCTCTTGCCTTTTTCACTCCCCAGGAAATGTAAAACAGCTGGCATCTTGGTGAAGGTAGTTAATACAAAAATTACAGGGGTGGGGAGATTGTGTGATGTTCTCAGCTTTGAGTGCTTGCCTCTGCCGTGTCCCTCACTGAGCCTAGGTGCTATCGCAGACGTGCTCCTTGCTTGTGCCTTCAGCCATTTCTGTAAGGGCCTAAAGACTCCGAGCCCAGCGCCTGGTTATAGAGCGGACTTTTATGAATAACGATCGATCTATCCAACCGCCCTTTTTTAATTCTAAGTGGTATCATTACCTCTAACATACTACTTGAGCAAAATTGAGGTGCCAAAGACCATGTCAGCATGTAGCGAGTTGACGGCTAATGGGAGGATAGTCTGCACAGAGTGGYGATGGCTGTTAAAAAAGTGACTGTTGTGTAAGTGCGGTGGTTCTACGTTAATGCAGATGTCGTCCCTTGTCTTTGCTACTTTGA
The DNA here is from genome assembly GCF_003343035.1 of Apteryx rowi. NCBI lineage: Eukaryota > Metazoa > Chordata > Aves > Apterygiformes > Apterygidae > Apteryx > Apteryx rowi. The sequence goes on along the minus strand of NW_020449419.1, from coordinate 3,145,154 downwards.
GTGCTTACGTTTGGCTGGTAGAAATACTTACATTCATTTACATATACAGCAGATGCTGAATTTGAAATGCAGTTTCAAGTTTTTTGCCCTGAGACCTACCACAGTGCTTTGGCTGGTAGATAGAAGAAAAGATAGGGAGGAAAGCTTTTGAAGAGTGAGGCCTGTTATACCATAAAATAAATAGGGACGTCTGTTAGGCTGAAAATTAAGTTGTGGAAGTCGTGTCACTTGGGACACATGAAATTAGACTGGATAAGCCTATAGTCGTCAGCAAAGGGAGAATTAAGAGACCTACTTGATCTTTTCTATCTAATTTTCATAATTTCCTTGAGTTTTGAGCGTGCAAAGATTGGGAGGTTTGTGAAAGTTTTAAATGACGAATTTTTAAGTAACGCGCATTGGTCAATTTATTAATTGTGATTTACTTTGTAACTACAGAAATGAGAAATGTTGGATGAAATCAAGAACTGTGTTTAGAAATTTAATGAAACTGTTCGCTAAGAGTCCTAATTAACCACCAGACTGAATACACTGCCCTTTAGTAATGAGTCTTTTAACTTTATTCTTCAAAAGAAGTAATTACACCGTTTCTCAGGGCTGCTGCAATACTGTAGCAACAGGCCAAAATCATTAATCATCATAATGCAGAATAAGTGATTTCAGGCTTGTGTTTTAATCGCGTGTGCTCAGCTTGTTGAATATGAACCTTCTACTTAGCTTATCCGTGTATGTTTGGATATTATTGCATCTGCATGTTGATTTAGATAGGCTAATTTCCGTGTGCCTGGCACAGAGATGGCACGTGTCCATTTTCTAGTGCTCTGTGCGTTTCGGTGTGTTTATTTGTACCCGGGAAGTTCCTTTATTTGATAAATTAGTTTTGCACGTTTCTGCTCCAGTGGAAGATGTTGTGGCAGCTTTCACAGAGATAAGTTGGCGCTGAGAACAAATAGCTGCAGTCAGTCGCTTGTTCTGATGTTGAGAGATTTGGATTCCCAGCCTAAGTTAATGGGACCACAGGCTATCATAAGAGCAGTTATCGTATGGTCAGAGCATTATTCCCAGCTCAAGTGTTACAGACAAGTTTAGGAGCATGTAGCTAATTTGTTTTCTGACAAATATTTGGTTGTATTTCTAGAAAGAGAAAAAGTTCCATATATCCTGCAAGAAGCTTGTGTAAAGAAGTAGACTTTTACATAATAACTTGTTTCTGATTTTTCATATATAAAGTATTTAAAAAAAATTAATTAAGCAGCCTCTTGTATTTTCCATCTTATCACAGGAGTAAATGTAATTTGAGTGTTGCACAGGATCTCTCCCTGCAGTGTGAGTACCAAAGTGTGCAGTGCCGTGGTCGTGGTTTTTTACTGTTATGGCTTTCACTAATGCCTTCTGTTCTTTCTTCCCATCTGCTGCTCAGCTTTCACTATTGATTAAATGGCAACGATTTCTTTCCTGTAATCSAATTATTCAGTAAGTCCTGCTAAAAGGAATAAAAATAATTAAAATAAAGAGCTAAAACAGTTTTCTTATTGAAATGAATAATAAATAAAAGCATGGTTTCACATGAACACTGTATATCAGTGCATGAGCATGGAACAGATGATCTCAAATGTACAAAGTTATAGTCTGGTATTTCGTGTGTATTTGTAAATAAGTGTGAAAAAGAATATTGTATGCAGTCTCCTCAAAGATCTGTATTATTCCTGTACATAGTATTTGCCACAGTGTCTGAGCTCCTCATGAGTAACTTGTGTATCTAAGCCCGTAGTAATCGCTGGTTAAGGAAGTATTATGTGTTTTACAAAGGGAACTGAAGCAGAAATTAAAAAAATTGTCCAGTGTGTCATATGGATTCTGTTGTATTGCTGGAATTAGATAAGTTCATTCCTCTGTCTTTTGATGTAATGAGTGTGTTCACTCTTCAATACTAAATACAGAAGCATTTTTATCTCTTTATACACCTGAACTATATCTATGCCAGTGCGGTGAACTGGTCTTTAACCCTACAATTTTTTCCCCACATATGGGTTTGCTTCATTATCTTATTTTGTTCCATATACAAAGCCGTTTTGTGACAGGATTTTAAGCTGGTATTTAAATGTAAGCATRTATAGATCTGTGTTGAGGTCAGTGAACTATTCCCATAGGATGAAAATAAGACAGGAGGAAGTTAAACTGAATAGCAAGAAAACTTTAGGGCAGAGATGCATTAGGTTCTGAAACAGTCCTTTTAGGAACATATTAGAAACCCATTSACTTGAGACCTTTATAACTAGAATTGGCAAAGCACTAGAAAACGTTCTGTGCTGGGAAAGTTGGATAGTGCAGAGAGCCAGAGGAAACAGGATAATGGAGCTTTTCAACCTTGAAGTTCAGTGATTTTGTAAYGGTGAGCAAAATCACATCTGTGGAATAAACTTCACAGATTTCCATGTGTTGTCAACACGTATCTAAAGATTGGCCCATTTTGACACTGAATATCTAACTTGCTTTTCTTGTTCTTCCTTGATAGCTATTTCGAAAGCAGTATTTTGGCTAATGGTGGGCCCACTCCATTTACAAAACATGTAATGCACCATTCGTGTGATGGTGCTTTAAAGATTTGCCTAAGGTATCCTTCTTAAAACAGTGCTAGTGTTGATAGGGTTTTGATTTTTTTATTGTCCTTTTTTGTTTGAATTTTTACAGTATTGTTAAACCACCTATGGCAGTTCCCTGTCTTGAAGTCTGGTTTTATGTCTGTTTATGAAAACCTGCTCAGTTTTGATAGCTAGAATGCCTCAGTTTTGATGAACTACAGAGCTCTGTAGTGGTATTTCCCTTACAACTTCATGTTGCCCCATTAGATCGCTGATGTTCCCTAGCAATCTCTCATCAGCAGAAATTTCGTGGTTATTTCATCTGTAGAAAAACAGGAGACCATCACCATAGATACAAAAGAAAAGCTTACTGACTCAGTGGCTTTTAAACATTATTCAAATGATTTCTCCTTTTCTTCTTCCACCAAAAAAAAAAAAGAAAATCTCAGAATGTCATCTCAAGAGCCACTGCAGCCGTGACCAAAAAGCATTGCTAGCTGCATGAATTCAATGTTTTTGCTGCTGAACTTGCATAAAAGTTTTAGAAAATTGTTTTAAAAATTGTGAAAATTCCTTAAGTTGAGGCTTGAGGTATAAATAGTATTAAAACACTTAAAGCAAACTTGACATGCAATATAAATGTCACTTGTCTTTAAAAGCCTTTAAAGCAAGAGTCCTGAAAGAAGCTATGTTTAGGTGTGTTTTAGCTTTTAAGGTCACGTTCATGACAATCTGACCGAGATCCCATTTGTGTGCCGATCCCTACGAAAGCCATGGAATTTTGCCCGAACGGGGGGTGGGGAAAGAAAGGCAGCTCATTTTGACTGTTTGCTATGTTCATGCTTGACTTTGATCCCTACAGACTTTTCTGGTGCAGAATTTCCATTTGTGGCCTTTTGCTTTGTGTAGCTGAGATACGGGCTCATGTTTTGATATGATAATTCAAGAGATAACAGTAAAGTCCAAGCTAAGGTTATTCCAGGGCTACTTGGAGAATTTAGCAAACTTGAGCGCTGAAGTGCAGCACAGTTTACAGTCTATGGGATTTCCCTGGGTAGAGGTTCGCGTTAAATGCAGCAGGTTATCGTGGCTGAATTCCCAACACATTGCACTGCAACTTGCACCTTCATGTTGGACACGCAGGTCATTTTCAGATTCAGGTGCGTTTTATGTGTTGGATTAGAAGCTGCATCAGGGCTAACGTCCAGATTTGAGTTCCCGCTTGCTGATACAATTCTCACGTGATGCCAGGAGGCATTTTCTCCTCCACATCATGGAAAATACAGTAGATCTCACCTGTTGTCTGCACATGGTCTGAGAAGCAGCACTTCCCCGTTGTGGTTATGCTGCAGAGCAGGATTAGAATTAAAATTTGAGACCACTTTCCCAAACCAAAACAGATTTTAAAGAAAACTACTTTTTTTCATATGCATTTGCTGAAGCTAGAAATACTTAAATGTAGACTGTCTAACAGATAAAATTCACTTAAATGACATATGACAATTTTTGGATTTCTATTTAGAATGTCAACATGTTTGTGTTAAAACTTCCCAAATAAAGAGAAAATATTTTACTTAAATCAGTTTTCCTTTTAGTAGTTTTAACTCAATGCATAGGAAGTAAGTGTACATATATATACTATATATAKAGAGAGAGTGTATATATAATAAGTGTGTATAATATATATACACTCTCTCTCTCTCTCTCTCTATATATATATATATAAAATAAACCATACCTAAAGGTTTGAATTAACCCAGGATTGGATACATTCTGAAATTTAAATATTTTCCTGGGATGGGAAAACTGTTTTGTACTTGCCTTCTATCTCAGTATTCTTTATTCAAATGGATATTATTCATTTTAGTGATAAACTCTCCTATTTTCTGTTACTTGAAGGCTGCCACGTTACTGAGGGCTTGAAGTTCACTGTAGCCTCCGGTATCTACCTGACCACAAGTTCACAAGGATACCCAGCTCCCTAAGGAAGGGTTCAAACAAAAGTTTCCAAAGAACCTCAGTCCTGATATTTCTTCAGCATTAGGAAAGGAAAACAGTGTCTTGATAGCTAAACTAGTATTTCCTCTTCCCTCATGCTATTTCACCTGTGCTTCCTACTCGCCAGCATGAGCTGCTGCTACCTCTACGTCTGTTCTCATCTGCTCAATCTCTCCATAATATTCTACAGAAATTTTCATTCTTTTTCTTCAGAAATTTTGTCCTTTATGATCCAGGCRTAACAGCAATGACAAAAGTGCTCCGTTAATACAGCTGTGCGCATTAGCCATTTCATCAGTGCTCGTCGTTTGGAAAAACGTGTTCTCAAAGCAAAACACTTTAGGTGCTGTTCCTCGGGTGGTGCTGTATGATATTGCGAATTACTTGGTCAAATGGCAGCTGACTGTAGAACGTACCGTTACATGCGTTCAGGTACAAAAGAGTGCGTGCAAAAACGTTAGGTCCTTTGCTGACCGCTGAGCTAAACCGGCGGCAGCACCGTGTGAGCGTCACGTCACGTCGCGGTGGGGGGGAATGGTCGGCAGCGGCCCCCTTCCCCCGTCGGAGCAGGTGGCTGCGTGCSGGCCTGCACGGGCCGGCAGGGACAAGCTGGGCTTTCGTATTGATTTCTTCCTCGTCAGGCACTCTGAGTCTTACGGTTATAATGCAGAATTGACAGGCTTGAAATTTAGGCTCTCGGATATAAATTTGCTTCCAAAGTTGTCTTTGTTTGAATCACATCCAGAACATTTTTCCAGAAATCATTCTGCAGCAGGAAATTTTGAAACTGGAACATTTTTTTCCTCTTAAATTTCTTGCAAAGTTCCACTGAGTTGGGATAAATTACTTGGCTCTGTTAAATCAGCAAAGTGGAGATATCTTTTAGATTCCTGTATAGTTTATTACCCTCAGTATTTGTCTTAAAGCACATCGAGTTGATATTAGGAGGGACCTGAAAACTTAGAGATTTATTTAATCAGTTGTGCAAATCCATCAGATATCAAATATCTTTGGAAACCGTTTGAGAGCTAGCACCCTTGTGATAAAAATGGAATATTTGTAAATCTGGGCAACAGAGCTAACAGTGCACTGACAGCGTTTTGCATCTGTTCACAACTGTTTTGAACAGCAGTTTATCACGCATCAGATGCGCCCGCGCCATGCTGGCRCCCGCGGAGGCTCCCTGTCCTGGAGCAGCAGCAGGATCACGGGTGATTTTCCAGCTGCTTTGGAATGATTTGTGCAGAATAAACAAATGTAAAAAAAAATTGGCAGCTTCCCACTGGGGTATACAGTAGCTTTCTCCAATAAACTGTTTTAATTGCCCACATTTTAACAAAAGGGCATTCTGTGATGGAGATTTTAAAAATTAACAAACTGTTAAATGATTGGTGCAGTTACAGCAGCAGTGGAAAATTATCATTTTGCCTTAACAGAGGCAAGACATTTTAAATTCTGCTGTCATATAGAAGACTGTATCTTCAAATATTTCATTTATATGCAAATATTTTGGAAAGCGATGCATACATGGCCTGTCTGTGGCAAAATATATGTGAATCTTGTGGCCAATACAGATTTTCTTTTCATAAATTTAATTTACAAGAATTCATAGTAGGATATGAAAGAAATAAACTCACATTCAAAGCTGAAGAAGGGCATGACAAGCAGTGTTAAAGTAGAAGGAATTTATTAGGAATGCCTTCAAGGAGATCAATATTTACGTTGTTGCTATTATAAATCCACAAAAATCATTCACGTGCAGGAAAATTTGACTTACAAGTTAAGATTTATATCACAGACCAAAAAGTAATAGGTCTTAAAATAATCAAATGTCTAAAGCTTGGCTTTTCTGGAAGTTAACATCCGTGGGAACCTGGCTGATGTGTGGCTGTGCACTGTAGGTAAGGGAGGTGCCTTTTTCTCTAGACTTAAGCAAACTGTATAAAACACGTTTGTATAAATAGACTGCCTTGATTTAACTTTAAAGTGCAGCACAATAATACCTGCCGCTTGGCAGCCRATAAGAGACGCAGTATATGTATGTAAGTAAAATTGGATTTATACATCAAGACACGCACAAAGGAAAAAATCATAATATAAAGAAATAGGGAAAATTTTAAAGGGACTTTTGAAAGGAATTACAGGATAATAGTAAGAGGCTTTTAAGTGATTAGGAGGAGCCTGGAAAAACAATTTTGAAAGCCAGTAAGTTTCCCGGACCTTTCACTGGGAGTTTGAGCCACATAAAGCAGTAGCGTGATTGCCTCTTTCTTCATTTTTAACCATTTTTTGGTTTTGGATCTTTTTTGGGGCGGGTTGGAGAATATTAGTAGCAGAAAAGTCCTGGAGAAGAGCAGCATTGCTGTAAATATTCAGTGGCTGGTGGTTTGCAGTGACTGCTGAGGGAACGTGCGTCAAATGCGAAAGCCTCCCTCAAAAACGGGGCACGGTCGCCCTGGCTGTCTTAACACGCTGCAGGAAAGGGGGCCGAGCGCCCCGGCTGCCCGCGCCGCTGYCTTGAGCGCCAGCCCTGGGGTCCGCGCCGCGGGCAGCGCCGTCCCGCGCCGCTGCCTTCCCTTCGCCCCCGCCGCCTCCGCTGCTCCCTGAGAAGACTGGCGATATGTGAAATCCGCCTCCAGGTGCAACTGCCCAGGCCCCTGAGCTTTGCTGGCCACAGGTGGCTTGGAAAGCTTTTTGCTTTTATGCTGTACCTGTGAATCCGATCCCAAATCTGTTTAAAAAAAAAAAAAAAAAGTCAAGTGCGAGGCCAGTTCTGGCTTGTGGCACTTTCTGTTGAAAGACCCTGACATACAAACAAAACTGTCCTAGACTTGTCTTTGCCTTTTTGTTATGGAGAAAATATTTCCACTTTTCTGGATTAACTCAGAGACCTAGCAGTAGGTGAGGGACTGTGCTTTGGGTTGTTTTTTGTTTTTCCATTTTCCATTTAGACAAATAACAGCCACTGTTACTGGTACAATTTATGTGGATTCTGTTTATTACTTGGTTGTTGGAAAATGGAGAATGTATGCTTATGCTATGAGTATAAATTCATATGCACGATTGGATAGCTTCTTGTGTTTTGAAAAAAAAAAAACCTTAATAGCTTCATTCATCATCATACGGGGAATGACAATAATATCTCTGCTTTTTCAGTTCCATTCCAATATTTACAAAGCTAGAAGCTGTTTTTTTTCTGACTTATTTCTGGACATAAATGGTAGCAAGAGAAAAACTGCTTCTCCTTAGGTAAACTTGCTTCTTTTCAGTATACTAATTAGCTGGTATTGATTAGCACAGCATGCTGGAAATATATAATGTCTATAGCTAAATGAGTAAGTACTTGCTCAGATTTTCAACAGCACTTTCATTTCTTTAATTTCTGTGAAGATCCAGAAGCATTTTTTACTAGCTCTACCCATGGTGTTTCAATGGGCTATTACCTGCAAATATTTTCAAAGCATTTGATCCAAAATCATTTAAGTCAATAAAATTAACTGTTTTGTTGGCTTTGACCAGATTTAGATTAGGTACAGAATACAGAGTGAATTAGCTTTTTAAAATTAGATTTAATATTGAAATGACTAATAATACCAGGATTAAAAGAAACCTGTGCAGTGTTTCATTTGTCCTCCATTATTTTCCATTATTAGCTACTGGGAATTAAAGTTTTGTTCACAGAAAAGAGCACTTGGTAACTTCTTCATGCTGGAAACACGTATTACGGGTAAGGAGCATTTATTTATGGCAGCCGTGTTCAGCATTAATTACTGACTGCTGGTATTCGCTGGAGAAGGCAGGTTCCCTCGCAAGCAGCCTGTGCGGTGCTCGGGTTGCTATCAAGTGCTTTTCTGCTGAGCAGAACCTGGAAGAGTGTAGAGCACAAGCTTTGCTGTGCGTGTCAGGAATTTAAAAAGAAAAATCGAAGGAAAAATACTCACATGCATCCACCAGCTGAAGAAAGGCAGGACCCCTCTTAGCGCAACAGGTATCAGCAGCTCAGCAACACCTGCTCATGCGGCAGACGCTGCCGTGAAGCCGGTCGTAGGCTGGTGGGCAGTGCTGCTTGAGTCGGTCCTCCTGATCCAAAATCAGCTAGACCACGGGGCTTTAAAGCAGTCATGAGTAAAGTAACCATCTAGCGGAACTAACATAGTCATGTTTAAGTGAAGTTATGGTTTTGATTTCCTATTTATCTTGGGCTGTAAATGAAAAAATCAGCCTGAGTTCAGGAACATCCGCGGTGAARGCAAAGGGAGGGGGGATGGCGTCAGTAAGGGGCCTCTGGGAAGAGGAGGGCCGGCGGGCAGTGGCGGTGCCGTCGACACGGGCTTGTAAACGCGTGCGAGACGGAGATGTTTTCCTTTTGTCGCCTCGTTTGCTCCTGGGTCTGGTGGAGTTGTGGCCAGAGTGCCTGTAGGCAGCGGGCAACGATTGAAGCACCCCCACACAACCAAAAGCCGCCGCGACGAGGCACCTCCGGTGSGGCTGGCGTGCGTGGCGCTTCTGGCACGGGGCCAAAAGGTCCGTGACGCAGAGCTCGTGCCGTTAGGTACAACGTGTGCAGTCTGGAGCGCGTGGAGCGGCGAGCCTGGGTTATGCGGGCTTGAGGGGTAGAGCTGCCTGTCCTGGGAGAAGCTCCCTCCTCAAATGTATGGTACTTTTAAAATGCCTTTTTTTATTTGTTTGGTAATCAGGAAAGACAGCTAAGGAGAATCTGTTCCATCTCAAAATCTCACATAGTGAGCATAAAAGCGCGTCTATGATACTTACTTTTGGGGATGATGACCAGAAGGCAGGGATTTGCCCTCCCATAGCTTTGATTCAGACATTTTATGTGCAGCATCCCTAGTTCAGTGATGTGCAGGGTTCAGAGAAACTTTGGGAGAAAATAATGATGAATTGTAATGGGTCTTAATACAAAATCCAACTTTGCTTTATTCTGCCGCTACTTACAGACCTGCAAATGTCACGGGCATCCCAGAGATGCATATAAGGCCTATTTTCCCGGGTTTCATAGGGGTTTATATGCAGTTACTTTGAATTTTAACAGCAGACATTTAATTTTATATAGTGAACATCTGCATCTGTGTCTTCCAGTTTCGGTGGCCCACCRACACCAGCAGTGCCAGCTCGCAGCACCGGCACTGTGAAGACCGCACAGGGCCATTGCCGAGTGCCTTAGTAGGAAGGGCCTGTGGGGAATTTGGGGGTCAGCTGGTTTTTGTGAGCACCATGGCACTTGCTGGCACAGATAGGGCTGACCCCTGCCTCGGAGCAGCCTTGCTGGGCGCTGCTTGCTTCTGCCAGCACGGTGGCAGCATGTCGCGGTGCCGGGTGCTCCCCGGGAGCCGTGGGCCTTCCCAAACCCCCTCTTCTTCCCACCAGCTTGCACGGCCCCCGGCTGCCTTGCTGGGCCGTTTTGTCCCAGCCCAGATAGACCAGCAGAGGCTTTCTCTGCACAGGCAGTGGCYGGCGCTCAAGAACGCGGTCACAGGGAAGCCTAGTGCAGCTACTCTTTATTTGGTTAGAAAATTAGTGCTCTACTGCACAGAGCCTGTTAGCGTATAGTCTCCGTATATCGTCAGCCCCCAGCCTAGCCTTGCTCCCCGCTYCTGCGCTCTAGGAAGACCACGGGGCCCACCGTGCCGTGCGCCCGGCAGAGCTGTCTTGCTCCCGCTCCCCGTGTGGTCTCTGAACGCGGACCAGAGATGCAGTTCAGACTGATCTGGACCATCCAGGAGCACTCCTCAGGCGGGGACAGCAGGAGACATGTCTCTCCTGTTCCTCCCCCACCCTCCCACAGTCAGGCCCTACCTGTTTTCCAGGTTTGGGTGACGACAAGGAGATTTGAGGAGTTGGCCAAGGCAGAGACAGCAAGCTGGTCCCTGACCTCAAGGTGCGAATGTGTCCGTGCCCACTTCGTGATCACCACGGCATGCCAGGACTACAGCCAGGCATGCCCAACCTTCACCGTCTATGCAAGGGGAGTCTTGAGCACGGCGAGGAAGTGATGGGTCTGTAGTGTGGGCAGCAGGGGAGTTTAGGTCAGCCTTGGTGGGATGATCCTCAGGAGCAATCAAGTGGGGTAGTTCACAGGTGACCCGGAGGGCTCATAACCTTGTGACTTCCCCTGCTGGCTTTTTCTAAACATTTGAGGCTTAGGAAACATTCCATAAAATGATGAATTATGATGATAATCTGGAGATTCTTAGGATAACAGCATCTCTTAACACACATTATTCTTCCCAGAGCTGCATATTTTCTTGCAATCARCCTGCTGATTGAAGAGACATACATATCACATACTTGTGTCAGAAACTGAAAGAGAAGTATCTTCTGGCAAAGAGATAAATGGAAAACAGGAGTTAAATAATTATTTACCGGGGATGCAAAACCAAAGAGTAAATCTTTCATTTAAGTATGTGTGGCAAGTAGATTAAAAATATTCATATCCTGAACTGAGATGCACATCAGAAAGAAATGTCTATTTAGCTGCTCAGTTTATTTTTCCTGGAGATGATGGACTCAGGTCCTATGATATATTTCAACAAATGTTTGTTTCAGTTATATATACTGCAATTTTATATATAGATATATATAGACAGAGAGAGATAATGTTTTCACATTGCACAGTATGCATTATTATTATCAGTCAATTATTACATTAATGTTTTGATCACTTCTCCTCTTTAATTTAAAATCACTTTTACAAGTATTTTATAAGGTTTTGAATTCCTTGGAAATAACCAAGTGCAACACAACTCCAGTGAAAATTTATTGAATTACTGCATGGCAGAAAGAAAGGGGTTGAGTTCAAGAGACTTAAGAAGATATGGGCCTGGGATGTATTTCTATATAAAAAGCAGAAACTCCTGAGCAAAAAACAGAAGCACCTGGTTCCTATGAGTAGAGGTCTAGAGGAGAAGGTTTTTGGAGGAGGAGACGTGGTTTTTCCGACAGAGGTGTCTGTGTGGATGAAAGCTCTGCCATTGCTGATGGAAAGACGGGAGTAGAGAAAAATGGGATTGGATAACTAGGGGAAAAAGAAGAACTCTGAAGAACAGAGTTTGGGGTTATTTCTGTAATATATTAAAATGTCTTTATCTTCTGAACTGTTTCTTTGTATTTCTTTAAAGTTGCTGCTACCAACACCATCTTCTTATTGCCCAATTTTATCTGTTGAATAAAATCATTTAACAGTTCTATGCTAGGCAGCTTTTATTATGGATTATCAAGTGAGACTCAACTTTTAAGAGAGAGACTGATTTACCCCATTTCTTTTAGCAATCCTGTAGTTTGATGTTAATGCTAATTTTTATTATGCATGTTGTTTTCTGGTACATCTTTATCCATAGCTCTAATAGAATGAATGCATAAATAAAAATCCACTGTGGCTCTGCTGCTCTGCTGCCATTTAAATCCCTATTTATCTCACTCTAGGATGCCAGAGAGGAAATTTAATGTTGAGTATTGGTTCAATAAATGTCAAGAAGGGCAGGCAGTTTATATCCTCCTTTGGAATAAATATTTAGTTCTCCTGACAAAGGCAGTATCAGAATAATGGGAGGAAAAAAGCTAGTCCAGTGACCACTGCTTCTTTCAGAAGCTGAAAATGAGGAATGGAAATGGAGATCATGCACACAAAGTTGAACCTCCAGAAGTGGTTGATATGCTGTCAGAGATTTGAATACTTTTCTGATAGAAGTAAGTTTTTCTTGTTTTGGATGTTGAACTCTGTGAGCCAGTGTCATTTTTCTCTCATCTGTAAGTATTGCATAGATTTAAGCATTTCATTACAGCAGTATCTTTACGCATATTTTTTCTTGGTGTGCTTTGTTTGCATTATAATAAAAGGCAATTATATCTGTTACCAAGCAGGTTAATGAACAGCTGGAGACTTAGTGAGCTAAACTTACTGGTGTTGAAAATGTGGCTGTGTATTGGGAAAAGGCAGAGCTTCAGAGTACGATGGTCATGCAAGTTTGTGAAGGCTTGCAAGGCTTGTTACCATGATAGGTCAGGTAAAAAGCTTACTGTGCTCTTATTTGTTTTATGTATAGTTAATATATGTCCTGTTCATTTTACAGTGAGGGAACTGAGGATATTTTTCTAAAAGAAAATCTTTATCAGTTAGAGGTCCTGAAGTTAAATTTCTTGAGTATCAGTTAATTGCTGTACCTGCCAAGATGGTCCTCTTCTGGGTTCATCAGGAGACTCGGGATCTTTCCGAGTAAGCCTCACTAACACAATGAAGTGGTAGCATGGACAGGCATAAAAACATCTGACCGAAACTAGGGTAAGATTTAAATTAAGTCTGTACCCCGTAGGCCTCTTTTGAAGTGCTGGACAAAGTTTTGATGAGAYGAAATATTCTAGGATTGTTTATTTGGTATAACATGCACAACGACTGGGAAAATGTTTACAGCATTAAACGTGTGCCATATACTGAAAAGATAAGATCAATAATATTTAATAATGTAAGGGTAATACAAGTTTATATAATTTTTGAGAATAAACTGTTAATTACATATCATGTAGTGATACATTTTTTATGTTCTTTGCCAGAGAATCCCTTATCAGTGGCCTTTTTAAATACATGTAATTAAAAATTCTTCTCATTCTTCAAATCTAATGTTTCTCATCTTCACATATCCTCATGACTCTGATGTATTTTAAAGTCTTTCCATTTCTTTTTGAGCTTTTTTTATTACCTTTCTGCTTTTTCTTTAAGCTCTTGCTTAAAAACAGAAGGAAAATAACCTCGAAATGAAGCCTGCAATTTGAATAAAGTATAGAATTAGAAACACTTCAGATACAGACTTTCATCCCTAAGTGTGGCAAGTCCTTTATGCTAAAGCTTTTCTGTTTTACATCGTGCATCAGCTACTTGTTAAACTGAAAACAAGTTAGCCAGGTAAGAATTTCAGTCCTTTTGTCCTTGATAATAAGAACAAGTGTAAGCAGATGGCTAACRTGACTAAACCCATTGGCAAAGCATAACATTCAACCTAGAATAAGAAGAGCACAGAAAATTTAGAAAAGCTGGCTCTTTTCAAACTTGAGGCTGATGAAATCCCTGACTGTCAGAGTTTATTTCACAGAAGTTGGAAGATACTGAAGCACTGGAGAGCTGGAGTACATAGGACTGGGATCTATATGGTGTGACCCTGCATTGACACAGAACCGGCAGCTGCCACAGCACCTGCGGGAGAGCCCATCCTGGGGCATTAAAGGAGGTCTGAGGCTGAGCGCCTGGCAGACTTACGCAGGCGGCAACAGCTTTGTGGGTCCCGATTTCCCTGGGGCAGGAACAGCACATCGAAATGTTCCCAAGCAGATGCAGAATTTCAAAGCAATGGGGAAGCGGGAAGACTGCAGACTGCGGCTGCTGAGGATGGCAGGCGGCCGCGTTGCGGGAGTTAGGCTGGCAGGGGGTTCAGGACTGTGCCTCAGACTTAGGTACCGACCTTCTGTCTCTCCTGTGCTTCATATTCATACGGTGTCTCTTGGATCTGGCCCCAAGTTTTCAGGCAACAGTGACCTTATCCTAGAAGTGATGATCCTGGTAARTAAGTGTCATGCTAGCACGTCGTTCAGGCTGTCGTAAACACGTAGGCCACGCATCATCATTTCTTCTTCCCTTCCTCTTTCCCAGTTATAGAGCTTGTTACATCTTTCTAATAGTTTAATCATTGGAAACGGTCGCTGTGAATCTTGACAACATGCAAATCAGAGCTGCCATCTGTTGCTCAGTACTGCGAACGCAGCAGGCGCATGGTAAGTTGTTGCTAGCTATGCGTTATTTCCCCTGCACGTGGGAGCATTCACCGAAGGAATCTCATTCAGAGATTCAGCACGAGACATCCTCTCCTCACCCTCTCAGTGGGTTCATTTCAAGCAGCAGCAGCAGGAGAGCAAGGTTCCTTAAAGTGTCCCACTTTACCRTAGTCTTAAACATAAAAGAGTAAAATTGCTATCTGTTCTTCACTCGTATAGCTAGTTCAGTGGAAGGTGCTAACTCTGGTCATTCAGATAGGCGCCTGTTGGAGCACACTGTGGTTTTGCCCCCTCCTTCCCAGTCCCGCTTACCAGTATCCTTGCAAAGGGATGTGGACAGCTTCACTGAAAACTTAACATCTGCTACTCAGGGTCAGAGCCAGGGTCCATCTAGGCCTCTTTAAACACGGCCAGTAGCGGAGGCTTCACAGAAGAGACCATGGGCATGGAGAGATGCCCTCTCAACATCTGGTATTTAGCAGTTTAGACACTTGAAGCCAGAAGCTGCATGAGAGATGGACTTAACCTTCATGACTGTGTCTAGTCCTTTACTGAAGCCAGATCGTCTTTTGATTTCTATGCATTCTTTGGAGCTGAGTTACATACTTCAGTGTGCTTTGTGTGGAAAAGTGTTGTGGTTTTTTTTTTTAACTGCAATCTGATAATTTCATTTGGTTCTGCCTAGTTCTTCAATTGTTTAAAAAAAAAAAAAGTGAATAATCATTTCCTATTCATCTTCTCTAGGCTATTTAAAATCTTAGAGATGCTGTTCTCTCTCTCCTCAATCATATCTTTTTCCAGCTGAAAAGCTGTAGTCTATTTAGCCTCTCCTCATGTGAATGAGGCATTTGACTGACATGGCCAACTTGTTTCAACTTTCTTCACCAAAAAGGCATTGTAGTGGAACCATTTTAAGTCATTATGGAACTAAGAAAGAGTCATGTTTTATTTTCAATGTCTTAAAATATTGTCCTGTACTACTGAAAAGGTTGCAAAAACTGTATGAAATCCTGAAATGCCCCCACCTCCCCCATCAAACCCCAAGAAATCCTTACATGTGGTGATTTGCTCTGAGGATGTTTGTGCCACCAGGTCTGTTCCTTGCAGGGCAGAGTCACATCCCACACCCAGACGTTTAGCAGAAGCTGTTGGTGCAGGTTGGGGCAGAATAAAACACCTAGATTTCATGATAAATAAAATTGTTTATGGCTGAGTAAAAGTTAATGTCTTCTATAATCCAGCATAATCTAGCATCAGTTATCTTAACATCGCATAATGGTTCAGGTTGTGAGGGACGTATCAAGGTCATCTGGTCCAGCCTCCTGCTCAGAGCAGGCTGACTTTGACATTAGCTCTGAACTTTGCACTTAGATCAGCTTTTGCAAGGCCTTGGTGTTCTGGCACTTCGACTGCTCTTTATTGCAAGTGGTATTTGCTATTTTTTTCTGATTTTTATGTTTTAGAAAAGAAGGCTTTTTGTTTACTTGCTTGAATAATTATATTTTTTATGGTCTGTATTTTCTCTAAAGTGCATTTATGTATTAATGCCCAAAAGGCTCCTTTAGATTTAATTCTTGGGGCTTTTTTATATGTATTTTTTATTTTAACTTAGACTCCTCACAACCTCTAGTTCAAATCTTGAGAGCAGCAGCAGAGTCATCATGTGTCTGAGCTTATATGGGCCTTTAGGATTTATTGTGTGAGTCTTCTCAGCAAAGACCTTCTAGACAGTTTTACTTCTGCTCTGCCTTTACTGTCTACATTGGGGAGAATTTTCGTCTGACTTTCAAAAGCTAGTAACCCCCCTGCTCCTGTTTCCTGAATTGGCAACTTCTGGTATTAAAATGAGGAAGGGGAACCCAGCTTTCCTATTTCACCTGAGCTAAAAAAAACAGAAGGATTTTCCACTCCATCTTTGGGTGATATAAATCTCCCCTATGGATTTTGCTCCGTTGATCTGGCATGACGAGTGGCCCTCTCGGCCGTGGTGTGCTCTCACCGTGCCCGGCTCAGCGTCTCGGCCATGCTCCGCTAGAGCTCGTCGTCGCTGCGGAAATTAGGTCCWTGTGTCTGCAGCAGGATTTTGGTGTAGAGCTTCTAGAGCTATAGAACTGTTGTGCACAGTCACATGCATTTTTTATTTAGTGTGTCCTTTCTTATGACCTCCTTGACCATTTATTTCTCTTGTGCATGCAGGAGACTAGTGAGACACCACGTCAGATGGGTTCCTGTCTGGGCTGAGCACTGTGGCAGGGGGAAGATAGCTTTTTAATTAGCATCTTTTGGTTTTTAGAAACTGAAATTTTCAAGGCATCTCTCATGGGTAAAGTTCCTTAGCTCCACATTTGCTACAGTAGACACAGTGTCTAAAGTGCAGATTTTTGCTGATGAAAGATGGAGGATTTGTTCTGTAAGGAGCAAGTAGCCCTTTGCTACTGGTTTCCACTTAAAATAAATGTAGTCCTGTTCCAGTATAGAATGTGGCCAGCTATAATATAGTTTAAATTGCTCATTGGAAAAACACTAAACTGAACACTCTTTCTGATTAATAATTTTTATGATCTGGTTTCACAAAGCTTCTAAGTGTTGTGTAAAATAGGCTTTCTATGCAGAATGGCTGTTATTCATGTTCCTTTGGAAACTGAAATTCTACCAATATTAAATGCCCATGGTTAATAATGCCTTATAAAGATGCCAGAACCCTAGCATCAAAAGGACCAGCTGTATTTGAAACACTTGCACTAAATGCTGCTTACAAGCTTATATAACCTACTTACATTTTTTTTCACCCAATTTTGATAAATTGGCTTTGCTGTCAGTTAGATGATGTGAAAATATTAGACAAGGGAGTTTCTTGAATTCATTGTTTAAAAAATAATTATTTATGAAGGAACTGAAGTTGGTTGTTGGAATCAGAACTCACCTGCAAAACAACAGGTGCACAATGACAAAGCATCAGAGTTTTTTATAGTGTTTTTTATATGTACTGGGATAATGAATGTCTCTAAAATATGTTTGAACTGATGAGACAGACACCATAGCTATTTTTCCCAGAACATTGATACCAGAAAGATTGTTTCCCCCTCAGCATATAACAAATACACAGTAAATGCATGATGGTGGACTTAAAGTGATTTGGAAGTTTAGAAATTGGATTCAGCATCTTGAAGTTTGGAAGTTTATCTAGACCTCGTTGATTTGTTTTTCTTGGAGGAATACCAGCATTTCCCTTTGGCTAAAATATAGCAATGAAAGTCTTTCTGGCGTAGTTGCACTTACAGCCTTCTACCTGAACTTAGATAATTACTTGAAAAAAAGTGTTTTGCTTTTTAAAGCTGATTCATTACTCTGCCTTTACTGAGTCACGTCTTACCTTTTGTGAATTGGCTTTTTTGTCCCTAATTTGTGCCATGAATGGTAGTGTGCTGCAATGCTTCTGCTACTGCAGTGGTAGCGTCAGGTGTTCAGTATTTGTCTGTGATGAAAAGTCTGTGATGCAAAATAGATGAGCAAAGTTTGTAGACTTTGGTTATGTAGTATTTACACCGAATATTCAGGTAAACACACTATCAGGTGCTTGAAGGTGTTCTGTTTAATCACATTGAGGTAAGATATAGCCTGCTACCATTACAGTGATAAAGTATAAGTAGGCTTCACTTCATTTAGTGTGACTTCATTTCCCAGCCAGTCCTGTTTCTGTAAATGCAGAATGTACTTTTTGCTAATACAGATAGAGCCAAACATCGTAACTAATGTGTCAATTTAAATGTAGTCTATGCTTTGGATATCTCAAACTTTTTGAAAAATCCAAGGTGAATAGAAATGTTTTATGCTCTTTTTGTTTAAATTTAAATTGAAACAGTTTGTTTTAAAGCAAATCAATATCTCTGCATACTTTGCAATCCAGTGCAACGTTAGAGAAAAGCAAAAGGAACAAAAGCATGCCTAATGTAATTCTTTTTCTTTGTCAGATACAAGAGAGAGATACGAGGTAAACTAACGGTAGTTCATAGAATGGCATTTATTTCTTTACAGTGTGACTTTTAAATGTTGCTGTCTCTTTAAATTCAGTTCAAAGCAAAGAATCAAATTTATTTTTTCATTATTATTTTTGCTTTAGAATATGAAAACTTATGGCTGGTTTGTTTTCTTGGTCCCCTCTATTCCTTAGCTTCTGAATTACATTAGACCTATTCATGTTGTGAAACACTGCAGGCAGACACAGTTGTCTTTGTATGCCCCATACAGTGTATTTTCTGTGTTTCTCCTCGTTCTTGCTGTAGTTACCAGGAAAATTTCCATGAGACAGTATTTGATTTTAGAAGTTTTTATACACTTGTGCTACTGAACCCCGTTATGGTGAGAACATAAATTAGCACTGTCATGGGGATAAGTGGCAGGAGAAGGTGAAATCTTAGGAACAGAAGATTCCATTTAAGGCAAGTAATATGGAAATACTGGTAAATGAACCTAAATTCATGACAGAGGTCTATAAATTGTCTGCACTGGTGAAACATGGTGCCCTTACATCTATAAAGGGACAAAACCTTTTCTGGTTTCCTTCAAAGGTTGCCATAAGCACGGGGGGATTTTTGTGTTCTGTTTTATTAACATGCTTCATGAGGAAACAAAACATTTAGAAAATAGTCATTGCAATACTAGTGAAAGAAGAACATATTGATCCTTATCTTAGTTGTTCTCTGTGTCCTTTCCGTAGAAAATGATTCTATTAAAATTGATAGGAGCTCCAGAAGGCCTGCCCAGAGCATATTTCTATCTGCCCTTCGTTTTGAGATTGCAAGTCATCGTTCTGTGGTGACTCTGTAGGGTAAAACACAGGATGTGTGCAAAGTCTGAACCTTCCCTGTGCTTTCGGGATGTGCATCGTTGTCCATTTGCACTGTCCGGGAAGAGCTGTGGTTCCATCCAGCACATTTGTTCTCCCGTGCCGGGCTGCTGCTGTGCTAATGTTCCTGTGCCAACCTCATGTGAACCGTTTTGGTTGATTGATAAGATACCCTGTTGTTTAGCTTGAAACCACATTTCCACATAATAGCTATGAAGCCAGGGGATAAGAACCTTTCATGCAGAGCTGCAGAATGCTGTTCCATATTTTTTGGAAAACTCACAGTTGTCAGGACTCAAGAGAACACTGGCATTTAAATAACATTAGCACCTGATTAGTCTTTGGGTATACATGTAGAGACTTCTAAAAGGTACCGAAATAGCCATGAGGGATGTGTTGCTGACTTGCTGACTGAGATACAAACTTGCAGCTTGTATCAGGAAGCACTGGAAATGAGCAATGAGCATGTTCTACTGAGCCAGTGCATTGCTGTCTAGTATTATTTCTATCTGTTACATTTAGTATTGTATTCCCTTTTGCCTTCCTCATTTTTCCCTTCTCAGATATTACTCTTAAGGGTCTAAAAGTATTTGGGAGGTTTTCCAGAAAACTGTAATGTGGTAGATATAAACCAATGCTGAGGTGAGAAGTTTTATTCTGTGATGTGTTGGCTATCTTATAATTAAGGTTGGCTATTACAATTAATTACGATCTTACAATCAAGATCATCCATTGCTACAGTGATCTGATGGCTCTAACCTTGTAGCACCCTCTGCATTGCTGGTTGAAAACTGTCAGCTGCCTTGCTGAGAACTAACTTCATCCTGCTCTGAGGGACTGAGGAGGAGCCTGTGGGTGATATTTTGCAAAAATCACAGTTACTTAACAGCCTGGAGAAATATTTTTTATACCTTTAAAATAGAAGTGTGTCTGCAGAGTGGAAGAGGCTTAGTAAGAAATAGCATGTCATATATTACTGCCAAAGAAGTCTGTATTCTCTATTTAAAGTATCTGCCCATTAAAGTCATTCCGTGTGCACCTTTGCCTTAGGGACCGAGTTCCTCACAGCTTTTTAATGCCCTTAACTTCCCCGCCTGATGGAGATTCCTGTCGGGTGTGTGAGGAAGGAGGGTACGGAGGCAGTAAATGACTTGGGCTAAATGAATCACGCAGAACACATCTGCAGTTTATGGGACTTGGTTGCCTTTCTGGTCCCAGACTGGCATTTCTGTGCAGCACGCAGAGGCTTGTGGTCACTCCAGGCAGGCTTTGCACAGGGGTTGCCATATGCCGTGGAGTTCCTCTTGCACTGAAGTGCTCAGCATTTTCAGAACTGAGTGCATTTATAAAATCATTAATACATTCAGAGACTCTTATTGTGCTACTTAGGCTCCGTCTGAGAAGTGGTAGAGAGAAAAATTGCTATTTCTGTTTTTAGAATACTTGCAGTGAGCTTATACTAGAAAGGTCATCTATGTATTCCTGTGGTGCCTCCTGCCAGGGAGTAGGGTCTCTAGGCACTACCATGAAAACAAATAGTATTTCCTAATTATAACAGAAACCAAGGGTTGTTGGAGATGGTGTATGAGTCATAAGTCTTCAAAGTAAAGTAAATGTTATTTAACATTTGCTTTGCAAAACCACTTGGAAACCTTTGCAAGATTGGGTTCTTCACTAGGCTAGACACTTTGCAGACTTTGAGTGAATGACTCTCTTGTTTCATTTTAATAAGCTCGATGACAAAGACAAAAACCAAAGCAGTCTCCACCCTTCCACACAATATAGGTGCATTATATTTCTCAGGGCCATATTTCCAGCCTATTTTTAGTCATTTTCTTTCCCAAATGTCTTTTAACTGTGTTAGGGCATTTTGCAGTGGTAGGTGTGACAAAGTATATAAGGTTTCTGGTACAGCTGACATGTTCGTCCATGTTTCAACTGCTGTACGTCAGCCAGGCAGCTTTTTAATAATCTCTCTCCTCATCTATAGCTGCAATATTTGCTGATAGTCTGAAGAGTTATTCCCATTCTAGCAGGAAGCTAGTTTCTCCTTTAATTTACTGTTACAAGCGCTAGATCCCTGCAGTGCCGTTCTTGCTCTGTGTTTTTTAATTTGTTGCTAGACTTAGGCTTGTTCTTTGTGTTTGTAACATGACGGCGTTCAGCCGGCGCTCCCRGTTCGCTCTCCCGGAACGACTCCGAGTCGTTTCGTCACGCAGGAGCCTCAGSCCGGGGGGCTGCAGAATCGGAAGGTGAATGGGGCAGGAAGCTGGAGGCCTCGGGTGTCTGTTCCTTCCTGGCACAGGTGGGGCCTTAACGCTCTGCCCGGCYCTTCTGCAGCTTGGGACAAGACTTTTCTGGTGTGCGCACGTGTGTCTAGGAGGGGTTTCACTGCTCTGTCCTCGTGTATCTGTGTTTGCCCGTGCCCTCTAAGGCGCCTAGTTCCACCCCTGCTGGGTGGCTAGGCAAAACGGCGGCCTGGGCACTGGCAGAGAGGTTTTCAGCAAAGCACAGCAAGACTTTGAATCTTCAAAGGTTTGAAGCATTAAAAAAAAATCCCAAGAACAGCCTAGTGGGAGTCAGCAGCACTGTGCGCAGTGCCGAAGATGGAGGAGAGTATTCTGACACGTACTTTCTCATCAAGCTGTGTCATTAAATTAAAGCTGAAACCCATTGTCAGGGGCTTTTTTTTTTTTTTTTTTAAGAATGTGCTGGAAAAAAATGAAACCAGTTGTTCTAACACTTGCTAAATAAAGCCTCTTATTTAAAATTAGTTGTTACCTTTTTAGAAAAACAATACTTTTAAAGCTCAAGAAATGGAAAAAAGTTTAAATACAATTTTCATGTGAGATAGGAAAGTAGCTTAATCAAGACTCTAGTTATGCATAGTATCAAGGGAGGTAATTAAGGTGATTAGGGTGTAGGAATACAATGTAGTCCCAAAAAAGCTTTGCATTCAACGTCTAGAAATTTCTCCTTACTTTTTGCATCTGCTCCTAGCCTTCTCATAAGTACATTGTTATTCATTTCTTAGGTGGTATGCATTTGAAAAATAGCTGGTTCCTTATGATTTAAAACTAATGTCTGCAGCATGTATTTTGTAAACAGATTGGATATATATAAAATGTGTGGAAATACACTATTATTTTCTAGTAAAAGATTATTTTGTATTTTCTGATCTGATATTTAAGCAGAACTAAAAGAAAACCCCAGATTCAGGTCTATGCATCTTGATGCATGTGTGATGTGCAGTAATAAGGCCCTCCTAACATACCCTCTTAAAAACTTGCTCAATGAATAATGCTAAATCCCCTCATTAATTTTACATTTGCTGCAGTAAAGCAGTAAAGCATTAAGACATACCATTCAACTATGGGAAGAATAATTTTAGATATATATAACTTTTTGAACTTTTGGTGGAAAATATGCATAATAAAATTTTGCTACCAGTTATATATCAGTGGGAATCTTGGCTTGTAAGAATTTGGTAAGATCTTAACTGTCAGTAGAAAGTCTCCTGTAGTAAAAATAGTATTTTTTTAAACTCCTAGCATAATAAAACTTAACTTCAAGTTAAAGAACACATATCTTCTGTGCTGGTGTCCTACATGACCTGTTTAGGATAGGTTTTCCTATATTATCCTGCCTGATGTTTATAAAGGTAAGAGAGCATCCTAAACCCCAATAGAGTGGGAAGAGCCTTTGCCTTGGTTTTTCAGTATACCCTTATGTTTGCTCTGCTACTTTCTTTCTCTTACTTTTGACAGCTAGAGTCTTGCCTACCATATCTTTGCGCAAAGAAAGCTGAAATACACTCAGAACCTCTTAAATGCTTCTAGTCATTGTTTTTGAGTGATTCAGATGCTTATCGTGTAGGTAGACATGAAATGTAGCTCTCCCTGCTCTGAGACGAGGAAAGCCTGGGCAGGAAAGCAAAGCTTCCAACGTTGCTGCCATGTTGGGGCTTCATCTGTTACAGGAATGGTGCGAGGACTCCAGCACCTGAAGGAAAAGATGATATCAAGGTAAGTAGTATTTGTAATATACGTTGAAAAGTCATGGCTTCAGCTCTAGTCATTAGGTTTTGTAAATCTCTCTGAGCGAGTCTCACATTTCAGGTGCAATGAAACTGCTGAATAATAATTTCAAAGCCGTATATGTTAATTGATATCTCAAAATCCTTCTCTCTGTCACTGACAACAGTGCTTTTTCTTCACTGCTAGACAAAATGTGGTATTTTTGTTTTACAACATCTACATTTTAAAAGGTTTGGCTTCTTGATTCTTTTCTCATGTACTTGCAGTGGAGTGTTGAGTTGTGGTGACTCTTGGAAATGCTTCACAGCACTTTAAAGCCAAGTTTGAAGAAACAAATGAGGAGATTTGGTCTCTTTTGTAGTATCGATGTTCTTAAAGTTCTCAGGTTATAAACAAGGTGGGGGGGGATTGAACAGTGAAATCTGATCCCTGAATGTTATTAAAAGCTTTGTATGAGGCCTAGTGGAATACAAGGCAAAACTGCAAAAAAGCAAGCACTTTGCTTTTCTGAAGAACTTGCTATTACCTACTAAAAGTTATTTTAAGGTTCTTAAATGAAACCCAGCAGGTAAGAATATCTTATGTGGAGTTTAAAGATTGAGCATTATATTATGCTTTCATTAAGGAGTTGTATAGGAGAAAAGATCTACAGCAGGAATAAGGAGAAAGTTCTGCTGAGCTTTTCTCCAAAAGAAGCACTGACTTTTCTACAGAACCAACAGCAGTGGAGCTATTTTTGCCTCTCTCCAGCACCATTGAAATTAGCCATGATATATTATTATAGTTTTCAGCCATAAATATGGGTCAAAAAGCTGCATTTTTCTTGCCATTTGCTTTTTCTCCTTGAAGTTCTCTCACAGTCTAGTGAGATACCAGCACTGGAAATTCAAATCTGGCAAGAGATGATAAATAAATAAATACGTGAACAACAAGAAGATGAAAAAGAGGGCATTAAAAATTGCTACCTTTTGGCTTAACTCTTTTGATACCTTTAACAAAAATGCTTTTCATAAAGCGAAGAAAACTAACAGTAATCTGGGCCAAAGTGTTTGACTGGAATACCGGAGCAAAAGAGCTCGGATACGAGGGTGCAATCGTGAGCCCACGGAAGGTTTTGGGCAGGAGTCGGTGGCCCTCTTATCCCACTGTGGTCCATCCAGCCTTGCCACCTAGTTCCCACGTCCCCAGCTGGCACAGGCCGAGGGGGCAAAGGAATAGAAGAAGGGATTTCCTTCGTGCGCCAAAGCCCGGTGCTAAGCTCCTTGGGGGACCCTTACAGAGATTTTAGTTTGTGCCTTAGGTGTGGCAAAGTCAAGGGCAAAATACTCAGCAAAATTGCTCTGAAGCGCTAGCTCCAGCCTTCTGCCAGGCTTCCCTCTGCGTGCCACACAAGCGTGACTGGTCATTTCCGAACAAAACGCTCTTTCAGAGATGAGAAATGTTTTGACATTTTCTAAATGTAGGGTTTTGACTTCTCTCTTATTTCCAGATAACATTTTGTTAAAAGAAGAAAAGAAGCTATATTTTAAGACACAAACAAAAAAATTTTGTTTGAATGGCATTTTCTTCAATTGACCCCAAATTAGATTTTTCATATTTCTTAGATTTTGCCAGAAAAAGTTTGTTTTCTTAAAAAAAAAAAAACTCAATTCAGTTGAAATGGTTTTTCTGCATTTCTGATGCTTGTCTGCCAAACCAGAAAAACATTATTCACTGAACTCTCACCCAAAGTATTTAAACACAGGAAATAACAGTACTGTATAATTTGCCTTGCCCATGTAAAAGCCAAGAGAACAGGCTTTATATCAAGCACAAAAAGCATGTATTCCGTGACAGTACAATACATCTGACTACGGCTCATGAAGAAAACATTTATTGTTTCTTATCAGAATTTGTAACACAATCCCCCCCCCCCAATCTTCCTCAGCAAATTCTTTTGCTGAAAGAAAGGTTTTCTTTAACTTGTACGAAGGAAGAATGCCTCCTTGAAATTTTACTAGGAGTAAATCAGGTAACCTTTCTTTTCATATTAAATTATTCTCCAAATATAAGAGAGTTGTGGAAAAAACGCCGAGTTTTCATTTGAGAAATTTATTACTTGTTAAAATTTCCTATATAACAGTTTCCTGGAGTAGACGCATCAATATATTCAAATGGTATATTAACCTACATAATTTTTATTTTATTGTCATATCATATGAAAAAGTATTTTATTAAAATGTGTCATGAGTCATGGCCAAAGTTGTTCTCTTTTTCTCAGGAAAAAAAAAATGAAGAAAAGTTTCCTTTTAATGAGCAGCATGTAGGTTATAAAATCCTCAGCCATCATCTTTCTCGCTTGCGGAAAGAGATACTGTGGGTAACTGTCTTCACAGTGTGAGAGGAAGCACGTTATCATATAGCAACTTCAACAGTATTTCCTTTTGGGGCTTCCATGGCATTGTATCATCAGGTAGACTTCTTATGCTAATAAGTCAGTTATGCATAGGACTCACTCTTAGTTGTTGTGTAATGGTAAGGACAAAAAAATTTCTCATCCAAGTAAAACTTAGAGGGCCAAGGAGAGGGAAACCGAGGAAAGGTTATAATGCAGAAGGGAAGGGCATGTTAAGCCTGAGGGACAGAAGAAGAAATAAAGTTTCACAGCACCCTGTGTGCTGCTCCTTGTGTTGCCCTTTTTACCAGAATTTTAAGGCTGGAACCATTTTTGTAACTGTAGAATTCCTTATTTCCTTATTATGATTAACACATATTTTGTCTTTATTTACAACGATATTATTTATTTCTTTTCGCCTAGGCTGTTTTATTTTTATAGCAGTTTAATTTTATATTCTTAAGTGGATGTATTTTAAGTCAGCAAGTGTAGATCCTTTAAATTGTACGATACAGCACTTTTAAATTTAAGTCAGTATTTAATAAACACTTTATGTTTTAAAATGTTTATAATTCATGTTTTGAAATTATGTATATATTTGTATTTTCTGCTGTACTAATGCATAAACACATAAAATAAGGAATTTCAATCAAAATGTGGATCCTACTTCAGGAAAGCACTTAAGCATGTGTTTAGCTGGAAATGAATTGAGAGGCATTTTCTGAAGCAGGACTGCGAGCTACCTAATTCAGCGCGAATTAATGATGTGCTTAGGAGCTCTGGTGGATGAAGGGCATGGCTGGCGGTGCCAGGGCGGCCGCAGCAGACGGGACGCGCGCAGCCGGGCACCTACGCTGCATAGCCCAGGATCGGGTTGCCCTGAACTCTACGTCGTGTGACTCCTCATGCCACAGCTGTGCCTGGGTGGTGTGGTCGCACCCATGAAACTGTGTGTAATGGAAACCTGCCCACGTGGTGGAGTCGGTTTTCGTTGTTGTTGTTGTTGCATCTTCGATAACCGACCCTCTGTGTTAGAGGGTGAGCCACAGAGTTTTCAGCAGTGCACTAGGGAAATGCACAAATAATCCCTTTAGAGTGGTCTTCACGTGTCATTGTGAACGCGAGAGATCTCTTGGCCCCTGCGCCATGAGCCCCTCTGGAAGGTCCCCGGCGCTTGGCCACTAACCTGAAGCCCTGAGCGGGGCTGCCGCTCCCTCCACCGGCGCTGCTCCCTCGGGCGCCCTGCGCTGGGGCACCGAGCCAGCCAGGCCTGCTGCTCCAGGTGGAAGGGCAGAGAAGAGCCAAAAGGGAAGGAGCTGTGGAGAGCTGTGCTTGCGGCTTCCAGTGCTGTGGGCAAAGCCATGGATGGAGGCTGGAGGTGTGAGCTGGGCCCCGCGTGGCTGTGGTGGCAGTGGCATGGCACCGCGGGCAGCTGGCTGCTTTCATCGCCAGCGCAGGCGATGCCAGCGCCCTGTGTGCCACCACCCGCTAGGTGCTGGGTGGCTGTGACACCCTGACTGGCCAGTCTTGGGCTGAGCATCTCAGAGCTACATAAACAAGGACCGGACAAGCAAGGAAGACCTGTAATATAGTGGCCTTCTCTAGGCGTATCGCCTAGGTTTCCTCTGCAATCAAATGACAGACACTTTCAAGGGCTGGTTCATTAGACCTCTCTTGGATAGGATGAATTACTCTGGAGCTGCCTGTTTGCATTGACTTGGCATTCGTTCCAGTGAGCTGCTTGGATTAGGCACCTAATTTTACATACCTAAAGTTAGCTGAGATAAGTCTCTCAGAAGTGCACAAGAAAGACTTCAGCATTTCTAGTGCTGGAAAAAAAATGTTGGAAGTAAAATGTTACTCATTACCACTTCTAGTTTTTTTACGCRCATGAAAAGTCCTTAAATGGTTCTGAGTGCAGTAGAGATCTTGGTGGAGGACTGTGGCTTAACCTTCTAATGACATGGGATATTCAGGTTGGCAGTAATGTTTATTTCATGAAAATCACTTACAAAAAACAAAGTATTGGAATCATAGTATCTTAAAGTCGAAATAGGACTACATGAAATGCAATTTAGCAAAAAGCTAATTGCACTTCAAGAAAATATCCTTGACGTTACAAGAGGTTTAATATTATGAGTCATTAGTGATATTTTCCCGACTAGTCTTTTGAAAAGTTCCCCCTTGCTGTTCAAGTGAAAGGACATTCTTTTCTGCTAACTAAAGAGCTGGGCAGTTAAGACCAAAAGGCATTTACACTGTCATTCAAACTGAATGTCATTTCTTTTTTTTAAAGCAAACACCTATGGGTCACAAATTGGCGCTTTGAAATAACTATTTTCTAGTGTGTTTGGGGGGAGTGAAGGGAATGGAGTAAAAGGAAACAAAATGCTCTTTTAGGAGATAATAACTAATATTCTTCATACACCCCATGCTTGCAGTGTCTAGTTGGGGAAACACAGTACATCTCCCCGCTCTTTTGTAATCTAAAATACAAGCTTTGCCTGTTTGCCTAGCTGCAGAGCTCTGTTATTGCTCTGAATTTCAGCAAGACACTGCAGAAATGCAGAACTGSTTCGAATGATGCCACAAAACTCTACATGTCTATCAAAAGCCTGGTGAATTCGCAGCATAGAGGGACAGCACAGGAGTTCAGAAGCGGTATCACCAAGTGGTGTGAAGCCTTTTAGACAGGACAGGAGTTTAATTAGTGACCTGAGATGCTCCATCAACAAGAGCAGGGTTTGGTACTCCCAGTACATCAATGGACTTAGAAGGACATTCGGTTTGGGCATCATCCTTTACTTCCTTGGTGTTGACTTGACAGAGTGTAATAACTGGGAGAGAAAACATGTGCATTCATTTAAATGTGCATTGTGCCTGTTGAAATCATTGAGGCTGGTGCAGCCGTATTTGTGAGCTGCAATGGTGCTGGCATGGTGAGGCCAGTGTCAGAGCCATGGAGATGCAGTGCTGGAGGTTCGTGGAAATTGCTGTGCAGAGATTATTATACACTAGATTCCTTTCCTCCTATAAAACAGCTAACACACAGGTCGTCTCTAGTCCTGTCAATAAGCCTTCATACCCAGACTGTATTTGGCTTTTCTTTTCAAATGGCATACAAATATGTTAAAATGTAGATATTTATCCTCAGGAACTGACTTTATCTAACTTCAGACAGATGAAATCTTGTCATACTAGAGGTGTAATAAATGACCAGTATTGACCTAGATTGGATGTGATCTCGTGTCAAAAGTGAGGAGGTCCGTACGGCATAGGAATTTTATCACAATATTTTCCTGAGCCTGTTTTCACAAGTGAAATTAAGCTACCTTTCAGTAAAATATAAAAGATATAGAGTATATGCATGTAATTATCTGTTCTTGCCCTTTTATCCAAAGGGAAATTGTACTCTGTGAGCCATTTCTTTGTAGGATTTTCTGCCAGAAATCCTGCTGGATGATTTCTTTGTTAACGACAAATACGAATAGGTTGCAGATTTGGAGGAGAGCAAGAACTCACACTTAGAGGAACGTTTTTGTATAAAATGATTGATGTTATACTACAGAGAATCACTTTCTGCTCTAGTAAAGTAATGATTTCTCACTTTCTTTGTTTATGGGGTAATACTGATCATGGTAAACTCGAGATACTTTATTTTTTCTTTCCTCTGATAATGTGAGTGAGATACTGTTACATCCCTCAGTAGTTAGCACCTTTTTTCCTAACTCCCTCTATGGTCTGTAAGTGACATAAGAGTCTATGCTGACGAAACAGCTTTTCAGATTGAATTTTGGTTCTTTATCTTTCCCTACGCCCTTTTATTTAAAGAGAAAGAAAAAGAAGGTCTTCTCTTGCCACAGCAATAATCTTAAAGCAGTAGGGTAATAAACTGTTGTATAGAGCTCTTTATATATAAACTATTTTATAGAAACATGAGAATATTGTTGTTCATTCCTGCCAGTGACAAAGAATTCAAAATATTACTGTAGAGTGTTTGTTTATTTAGTTGCAAATATGTTACAATGGTGTAATAGTGTAAAGCCAAAATCAGGAATATTCAAATAACTGAGAGGAACTGAAGAATCTTTAGAGAATATGGAAAAATAAATAAATGACTTAATAATACTAGAATTTAATTTGAGACATTTTTCTCTCTTGAAGGCATGATATTAGTGTTCACTGTAAATTAGTTCTGTGTTGCTATCCACCAAAGTTCTCAGAGCATAAGAATATATATACGTGCACAAACATGTTTATACATATATAAACAGATAATACCTATTTTCATTTATACTTCCGAGCAATCAAGCACTAAGTTTTCCTTGATTTTGCAATTGCAATGATGTATCAGTTTCAGTGTAGCAAGCATAATGGTGTTAAATATTAAAAATCTCATAAGTTATAAATATTCATAGATCTTATTCAAAAGGTGTGCATCCACAGACCACCAGGATGCTGAGTGTGAGTCCTTATTTGTATGGAGAAAGAGTCATGTAATTTTTCTCTACTTCCAGATGACACATCCAAACAAAAGAGTTTTAGGGATTATCAGCATTATTTTTTTGCTTGAATCGGGATTCTGAGGCTTCCTGAATTCAGAATTCTGTACTCTCTTACTGCAGATCAGGTGGTCCATAGATCTTTTTCTAAATTAAGCTGTAAGTAATGCTAATGAGTCCTGCTGTTATATACTGTATCAAAACTTCCTGCCCATGCTGTCACCTTT
Source organism: Apteryx rowi (assembly GCF_003343035.1). NCBI lineage: Eukaryota > Metazoa > Chordata > Aves > Apterygiformes > Apterygidae > Apteryx > Apteryx rowi. Next base: position 3,114,808 of record NW_020449419.1, on the reverse strand, counting down.
AGAGATCAGATATAAACTTTGCATATAGGCTTTATTATGGGAAATACAATTTCACTGTAAAGCCCATGGGCAAGCGCAGGAAGGAATGTGAGCTTTGGATCAGCTCTGCAGCTGGCCAGGTGGGGATTGGCGAGGGGTATATGTTCCCAAGTTTGAAGGGGCATGGAAAAGATCTGTTTTCATTTCCTGCCATAAGTATGTTCTCAGGGAATTTGTGCCTTCCCGCTGGCAGAGGATGATCTGCTTGGATTACCATTCAATATATATCAGTCCATCTCCAGAGGATTTCTCAAGTGTTCTTTGTTTTTCTGTGAAGCCTTTCTTTTTCGGTGATTCTTATGAGCGACCTTTTTGCCGGAATAATATTTTAGTACAGTATTAGACTACGTGCATTTGGAATATATTGGATCTTTTTAGAGATCATTTCTCATACTTACCAGCTTTCATTCTTCAGAAAATTTATTTGCACATATATAGCTTTAAAGGAGCTGCTAATGGAACATCCAGAGCAGGGAGCAACCAAAATCCCACCCTAAAAGGACTACAAATTCAGTTCTGAAAACAAACGTCATAGCTGAGGAAGCTTGCAACAAGAGTTTGTTCTGAAATGCTGCTCGTCATCTGCCCATTTTTCAAAATGAAATACAGTGGTTGACTAAAGGCTGAGGAGACTTGGATTGCAGGGGAGCAAAGAAACAATACTTCCAACCCTTATCAGGTTTTTTTTCACCTATTGCTACTAATTGTTGTGAGTGTGGTGCGTTGAGTTGGATGCTTGGTTGAACTTGAGATATTTTGAGAAACGTACTGGATTTGATCAAACTGTTATTAGGGATGTTCTTCAGATTCAGGATGGAAGTTCAGGTCAGAGAAGTTAGAGAAACTGTCTGATTGACAACAGAGCTGGTAGTTGCTGGTCTCAGATGAAAGATGTCATCTTTCTGCTGGTTAGTCTGAAGTGCTGGAGAAATCTCCTTCATGAAAACAGAAGTTTCATTTTCTTTCCATGTGAAACTGAAACAAATTATGAAACCTATCTTTTTTGTGAGAAGGAGTTGTTTTACACCAACCCTACCAACATTTTGACGCTTTTCTTTATTAACTTGGGTCTATGTGGTCTTGATCGGTCTAGGCAGGGTTTATAGACAGCCTCTGAACCTCTGAGCTTTGGGCTTCAGAAGCAGACCTCATCTGTGCCCGGCTCCTAGAAGTTCCTGCCCGGACGCCCACTGTTGTTGTGTGGGATCTGAAGCCAGGGTTACCTTCCCCAACTAGCTAAGTCATCTTCTCAGAGTCTTACCAAGGTCAAGACTCACTGGTATAATGTTCCTCCCTGAATTCTAAATGAAAAATTGAGTAAGGAACCCAAAACCTCTCTAAATGGATTTCTAAATGCGTTCCACTTTACCCACTAGAAAACAAAACACACAACCTGGAGACTTGAGAACCCATTCAAAATGGTATGCAACTGCCTGTAGATGAGCTCTGCCCATAAGCAGTTAAGCTTCACATAGTTGATTTGATGATTCAGGATCCTCTTTTCTTCAGTTCGATCTTGCTTTTCATTGTAGTGAGAGTGCTCCTCAGAAATGACCTTGTTTTTCCACGGCTTTCCAGGCATCTGTCTTTTGTGATGCTCCTGACCAACCTTCAGGTGCTATCGGATGATCAGTTGCTGTTAGTAATGGATGATGTCCATGTCATATCAAGGTACAATTACATGGAGAATTTATAAGGCAAATTATAACATAAGACCTATGTTCTTAAGTTTTATAAATACGAATTTTCAGATTGCTTCAGTTATCAAAGCCAAAGATTTTTTTAATGGTAAGTTTGATTTAAGGTTTCTAGGTTTATATTTACAATGAGAACTTTGTACCCCCAAATATGTATCCACGTCTTGGGTACTTTTCTGGTTTTTCTCCTGGTAGTTTCTGAGCCTTACAAACATTAATAATTTTTACGCACACAGCAGCTTTATAGTCTAAGTAAGCATTAATATCTTGTTTTATTCTGGGCAGCTGAGTATTGGGATATTGAATCACCTGCTCAAGGTTAAAAATGAAATCTGGGAAGAGCCAGGAGTTTAAAATAGTATGTATTAATCTCAGGGCAGTTGCTTATTTTCATGAGGATATATTTTGCTTAAATACACACATGCACACAGTAAAAATACGTGAATTTACTGCTTTTTTACTGCTAAAAACTTTCTGTAGAAGTGGTAGATGAACTCTGCCACCCTGTGTGTAAGGTAAACCAGAGAGCGCTAGTTAGATTTCATTTTGTTTGAATGAATGCGCTGTGCTTTGGAATGGAGATTCAATATGGAATTAGTATTTCTGTGCCTATTTTTGAATGTGCGAGATGTACTTTTCCTCAGAAGTGTAATAGTCCAACTGAATTTCCTCCCTGTACACTGCAGCACTTGCACAAACCTTATTGAAAAGACAATGTAAAATTGTGCCTCGAAATGAAAGCCTTCCAAAGTTCAGTGCCTGGCTTTCTAATCCTCCCGCACGTTTCTGCAGCGCGCGGGAGCCCTGGAGAGCGGCCGAGGCCGGTGCTGTTTACCTGATGATTATCATAGACTCTCCATGTACTGGAAGGGCAGAAGCTTGTTCAAGGCTATAATTCACCCTGAGGACTAGACTGTATCTGTCCCTTCCTATTTATACCGTCCACAGAGTATCATTTTTCTCATGACCAGAACCACATCATTTCACGTAGGCTATCCCTATTACCTCTCAGGATGTTTAGGATTTTGTAAGTTATAAACAGTATCTTGAAGTCTATTTGGAACTTAATAGGCAGGCTGCACTGAGCACAGCTGTGATATGTTCTGATGAAACACCAGCTCTTTAGAACATAGGTGGTTTTCAAATAAATTGCAGCAAGCCTAAGCTCAGGGCGTCACAGACACGGATTGTTCTGGTGAGCAAAAGACAATTTTTCCAAGCACAAGTGGTGAAAAGCATCTTGGCAAATGCTGCTCTGAGAGTATGCTGCAACTGGTGGGTATCCAGTAAGACACTTATGGTGGGCAGGCAAATGAGCTGAAGTATTTCTGCCCATCTTTGAGTTTGGCCCAATACTTTACAATTTCACAGTGAGCAACACTTGAAGATACCATTAGGCAACCTAGCCTTTTTGGTTATCCCAGGCTGTTTAATTCAGTCCACATTTCTTCTTGTCAGAGTTAGTGCATGGGCAGGGCAAGGAGCATTAACCACTCACTAATCCATCCACTGTTTTTTCTCTTAAATCCATCTAAAATCTAAAACCATAAATATATATATAAAATATAAACATATCCATCTATATATATAAAATATAAATATATCCATCCATAAAATATAAATATATCCATCTAAAATATAAAAAATTCAAACATTGTACAGTAATAAGTTGAATTACTCGCTACTTTGAAATGCTTGAAGAATTCTTATCAGTAGTGTTTCTCTTGCTGAATCTTACTGGTAAGCTTGTTGAAGAATAGGCTCTATATTCCACTAACCAATCCAAATTAGCATTCATCATATTCTCAAATCTCTAATTATTGGTTGATCAGTCCTAAATTAATTGTTCTATTGTTTTACCTGAGATGAGCATCAGGATCCATGTTATATAATCCTTCACATCATGTGTTAATCTTTTTATAGTTTAGGACCATTAATATTTCAGACTTTCCTTAGCTTTTTGAGATTTGTTAAAAAGCAGAATTACTGGACTGAAACGCCCATCAGTGAGCTCCTTTAAGATTCTTTTCTGTCTTTTGCTATTTATTTATAATACTGAAATATTTTCCATTATATGTATTTTCTGGGCCACTGTTGTCTATTAGATGAAGATCCTTCATGTTTATATAGTAGGATTCTTGATCAAAGATTACTTTTAAGACACTGCCAAACCAACACGCGCTATTTAGCTTTAGCAGCATCACATGTGTATACTGTATTTCAGTTACAGAAGGTTTTGATGCATTGCCAGAAAAGTAAAGAAACAGGAGTCCTGAAAACAAGTTTCTGAAAGGATGTATTTTTAGTATCTGTTAGACTGAGGAGTTTTTTTGATTTATTTGAGGAGGCAAATGAATGCAGGGGGAGAGAGTGAGTTCTTTGAATTATCCTTTGATATGAATCATTTGGTATCTTATAAAGACATTTCTTCACGTACTTCACTTTTTCAGCCTTTGCCCATCAGAGTCAGTTTGTTTAAGGACCTGAAAGAGGCTTGAGTTTGCATTGTATTTGCAAAAGAGTATATGATTGCTTTAGGGCCATATCAGTTGTCCTGCCTAAGTTGCATGTGTATTGAATAGGCGTCTTCTGTAGCAAAAGCTGCAGTGTGTCAGATCATTCAGATCTTATACATTCCTTAGTGAAGGTGTACAAGAAGGTTAAGTACAGAGGAAACCTTCATGTGTACTGCTCTGACCTGTTGTACTCGTTAATGATACCCTGGGTAGTCACCCAGACCTTGCGTGAGGATCTATGAGGCCAGTATGCTGGTAGGAAGTAAATTTGGTTTCTCTTAGACAATTCAATGAAATACAAGCAATCTCTTAGGAAAAAAATTTGCCCAGTGTAGCTGCAGGTCAAGATTTTCACTAACAAAGGGAAACAAGTGATTTTCTAACCCTTGTAATTACCAAGACAAGCTCACTTGCATAGTGATGAGTTGAGATCTTACCTGAATCTGGAACTAACTTGAAACTCTGGGTGAGACAAGAGAGGATCTCCTTCAAGCAGGAGAATCACCACCGATTYTTGTTGCCACCGTAGGTTTTCTGAGGGAAAAAGATTTATCTTTTTGCCCTCCCAACCACACTCTGGGAGGAGGGGAAGCAAAACAGAAAGAGCAAGAGCCAAGCTTGTGACACTGCACCAGAAATCTCAGTTGTCCTAATTTGGTTTTGGGGAGAAGGCAAATAGGAATGTCAAAGGATGTGCTCAGTTTATTGCTTGGATTTCAGCACCATATGTGTGTGCAGTTAGAGTATGTGAATATTTGAATGCTTGTGCTGTGGCTTTTGTCTTTCTGTAGCACCTAGACGTATTGAGGGAAGTTGGGGATCGTTGGGCTGGTGTTGCACGTGAAGTGTTGGAGACCATTCCTTCCCCCACGGCGTCTAAGAAGGCGTGACAAACGGGTGTAAAAATAAAGAATGTACGAGGGAGAACAAAGCAAATATTAGAACTATTTAGAAAGAAATAATTAGGCAAGTTTAATGCTTCAAATGAAGATTTTTCTTGAAAAAAAAATCAGTCCTGGCTCTTGTGACACTTGCACACCTTCTCTCTCTCTCTCCTTCCCCTTCCTCTTCCCCTTTGTTTTTAGGGCAGAGGTGGGGAATGGATTTTAAAGTAAAATTTAGGAAAGTAGTACTTTTCCTACTTGAAAGGAAATATAAGAATATGTTTTTTGAGTTACAATTTCAACCTTTTATAGAATTTTATAGATAAACAATACTTGTGGAGAAAAAAAGAATTGGATTTTACCATTTAAGATAAAACCATATTTATTCCAGTTCTAATGCATGTTGATACATGCATTTGCAAAGTCCTAGTAAGCAAAATAAATGTCAAATCTCCTTGTTACTGGTTTTCAGTTGGCAGTTCATCATGGGTTTCATGATTAGAAGGGATTTGAAGGATGATGAGATCTTGGTTTTATTTTTACAAAATATGTGTGTGTCATACATTTATATGCAAATGAGAAAAATCTGCTGTGTGACAAAAGGAGAAAATTGTCTTGGTGCTTTCTGTTTCAAAGAGATGTTTGATGATTTATCATATTTACTGCAGTATATTGTTTCAGCTAATACCATACCTACTTTAAGAGGTATAAAGTCCTTTCAAATTTCTTTACAATGCTTGTGGTCAGCCTTGCATGAAAAGGCCATTTGTTCTTCCCATATTAAAGCTTGTGCTTTCATGTAGTTCTGAGAATTTCCTATTACTGTAAATTAATTTCACTTCATTAAGTGGTTGGGTCACAGGCAAAGGAATAATAGCATTCAGAGACGCAGGAGATTACTAGTTTGAATAATGGTAAATTGGCACCCACCCGCTTGCTCTCTAATACTGGGAAGAAGCTGCTGGCTGTCAGAGCCATTTCATTAATCATAAAAGCCTACGAATGTGAACTTTTAAGTTAGACAGGGTAAAATTATTATCAACACTAACAGTATTTTACAGTGTGGAACAACGGCTTCCCGTCCCTGTGGGAGATGGGGCCACGGTGGTAAAGATTCAGCTGCTGCGTTACACGGTTGTTACTTCGGGTCACTTGCGATTATTCAAAGTCATCCGTTCAGCGCTGCTGCGTTACGCGTATAGGGCCCGGTTGTGAAGAGAGGAATGCAAAGCATGGAGAGTTTCGTATTTAGATATTAATTTGTCCTCTCATGTAAATCATTGTTTCTTCTGCCAAGATACTGCCGTCGCACTAGTTTTCTCCCAGAGGAGAGAATGATAAGGTCTAATGAAAACAGTTCGATGAAAACGGATAACTGGTGTTTATTTCATATTCTTTCTTCTGGGCCTGGCCCGATTCTTACTGAAAACCACAGAAAAGGCTCCTCCTAATTTCAGTGAGCTTCTGATCAAAACATAAAAGAAACCTCATGGTGCAGGATCCACCTTCTGGGCTCCCTGCCCTCTCTAGCCCTCCCCATTGCCCCATCTCCAACTCCAACTCGCTGCTTAAAAAACGAGAGGGAATTTCAACGACTGCTTTTTTTTTTTTTTTTTTTTTTTGGCATCGTCGCAAGCTCCCAGTGCCGCCCTCCCTGAGCGCGTTTGCTCGGCTCGGAGGCGTGAGGGTGCAAGGAGAGGGCCGGGAAGGCGCGCGTCCGTGACGGGGCTCCTGGGAGCCCGCGCGGCCCCGCTGTCCGCCGGGGTGGGCTGGGCACGGCCGCGGGGCTTGCCTTGCTCTGCAGCCCCCGAAGGGCGCTGGGCGCGTGCCCTCGTGCCTCCGGGCGGGAGGAGCGGCGATGCTTTGTTCCTGGCTTCTCCGGGTACCCACGCTTGTCAGGAGGTYGCTCTGCTTCTCAATGAGAGCAACTTAGGGTAAAGATTAATCAGTAATTTATCATGCCATCTATGGTGTATGTCTTGTAATTTAGAGCAGCATAATTGCTTAGATAAAGGCCTATTCTGCAAATATTTGCATATGTAAATTCCAGAGGGTGATTTGTATGAGTCTGGTTAGCGATACATTTTAAATCCTGTGTATTTAAAAAGTAGAGTACTGGCAATTCAACTCCTTTTTGACTTGCTGTCACTTTGCTTAAAACATTGAAGGACCCTTGCTTTTGCATCAGACTGTTGCTAAGTCTTTTTTTCCAAGGCCCCTCATCTTCTGTGGTAATAGTTCAAACTGTGCTAACATCAAGACATCTCAGTTTATTTAAGTTATTACCACGGTTATTCAACTGGGACAGGTTTTGAGCCTTTCCTGGCAATAGGATGGAGCAGAAGAGCTTAGGGCTTGCGTATGCACGTTTCCCCAGCTGCACAGGCAGGTAGCTTAAGAACGGGACTTGAGAAGCAGTACATTCAGCAATTAATCATCAGTTATTAAATGCAAGAGAAAGTTYGAGTTGTGTAAATTAATTATACTTGTAGTCACAGAGAAAGATTCAGGCCCTTGTGAAGCCTGACAAAGCTGTGTGACATCCTAGTTGTTTTTAAATTACATGAAGAAAACTATTTAAAATCTGTCCTGGGGGTTATATTTTCCTGGTTGCTCTTAATCCATCATGGGTTGTAGTAGTAGAATTTCAAATGGGAAGAGCATAAGAATGCCAGATGGTTTTTTTGTTTTGGGTTTGTTTTGTTTTGTTTGTTTGTTTGTTTTTAAAGCGAGGATAATTCTTCTGATGGATTTTTGGCAATTGCCTAGGCTGGCAGCTGGACCTTGTGGTGTTTGGTATCTGGAGGGATATGTATGCACATATGCGTAGCTTTGACACAAATAAAACTAGGTATCTGCAGTTTCATTAAACTAGAATTGAGGACTGTAAAGGGCATTCATTCCTACATACTGAGGCCAAAAAAAAAAAGTCCTTTTCATTTTATAACTAGATGGGCAGATAAAAGGGGTGGAAAATTGTCTTGTTGGCTGACCTTTTGGCTTCTGAAACCTGGGTGAGACTTGTTTGCCCTGCTCGTTTCTCACAGCGCAGCTTCAGCGGCGTAAGAGGTTTCAAAGTCACGAAGAAGAGGAGGCAGGGGATGAGCCGGCGAGTCCCACACGGGCTCCAGGCCCCGCACAGGGGCAGGGTGCTCTGAGCAGGAGGGCTCACGGATGAGGAAAAAAGGCTTTGGAGTAACCAAAACCAAAGAAAAAGGCTGGGGTTGGAAATTAAAGTCTTTAGTATACCTTATTAAGGCAACCCCCAGTGCTATGAGGTATAGGGAGGGAAGAAATGTTTATTTTTGTAGAGTTTTATCTGCAGCTAGCGGCAAGCGTTCCCCCTCTCAGAGCCTGCAGTGAAGGAAGTAGCTGGGAGAGTGTCAGAATCCGGACTGGTGGGATACTTGTAATTAATTTGGAAAATAAATCCTTGTCTGAAAAAAACAGCATGAACTGCCTAAGGTGAAGCAAAAGAGAGGTAGTGGTCTGCAGTCTGTTCGCTTGACTGATAGTTTTTCTGTTTTAGTTGGGCAGCGCAGACAGGTGAGTAATGCAAGAGTCTTGTGCTGGTTGCGAGGGGCAGGCAGCAGTCAGCCGGCAGACAGACAGCTTTTATAGAGAAGTGCTGAAGAGACCTAATGAAAAGCAACAGGGAACGATCGGAGGTTCGGGGAGGTGAGGCGCGAGCGCGGCGTGCAGGCTGCTGTGCGAGGCAATTTGCACAGCGCGCAGCCGTGTGGTCTCTCCTTTGACACAGTTAAGTGAAACGGTGAGATGTGCTTTCAAAGGCAAGGCACAAATAAAGCTCGAGGGGGAAATGGCTTCTTGCCACTTGTCCGCAAGTGTTGCCCTGAGTAGGAAAAGCATCTTTCTCCCAGAAGTGGACAAGTGATTACAGAAAAGCATGCATATCCAAACCATTTCAAAAGAGCCATCCTCCTCTGTTTTCTTACTCCAAACGTTTTTGGTGCCTCACGTCTGCGGCATGCTTTGGGARATGTGGCCCAGCCAGCCAGCCAGCCACGCTTTGGATTCCCAGCGGAAGGAAAAACGGGGCTGTTCTCCAGGATGGCTCCTTACATTCGTGGCACAGGCCTTGTGTAAGCTGGTGCTATTCTGATCTAGTGTTTTGCTGCAGAAGGGACCGATTACATGACATACAGGCCAGAAGAGAATCAAACTGTGTAGTCTAATGCTATGTATTGATTTCCAAGTAAGTGTCTAATTTGACCAATAAATACTACTTAGATATAGCCAAACTTAAAATCGATGGCCGAAACATACACAGACAGTTTTTGCTTGTTAGCATAGCTGCAAGGACGGATCTGTTGTTAGTGCTGGGCGACACGAGTCCCTGCAACAGCTGCAAGCATGGTTTGCCTGGGCAAAGCTGTCCGAGATGCACACATTGGGTGGCAGCTCCCACAGGCTGTTCCAAGTCCTAGGTACCTAGGTCATAGGTCTTTTATTGCTACCTATTTTCATTTACTGATTACTGTAGTAGATGGCCATACTAAATGATTTTAACTGTTGCTCATGGATTTAGGTAAGAACCAGAGGGAAAATGGGCAATGTCCCGAAGCAATATTAAGTAAGCTGCTCTCATTAAATGTGTGCCGTTACTTGACATGGATTGGAGAGTTGCATACAGCATCCTGCGCTTGCAGTTGGTGATGGCGTGCGGCCGCCGTTGGAGAGCTTGGCACAGCAAGCTGTCCCAGGGACTGGCTGCTTTTTGCTTTGCCACATGCTGTTTTCTAGCAAGCTGTCGGTACAAACGACACAGACTTCAGCTTCTTTGGTCAACATCAAAAGCACTAATCATGACAGATTCTCCCTCTACCCTTCTCTCCCTTCATTTCGTATTTACTCTATGTTGTTGGTTGTATAGCTCCATCACAAATGATAAATGGAGTTTAAGAAGATACTTAGTTGTTCTGACCTGTGCTGTTGCTGTACCTACGCAGATTTTCAAGAAACCCTGCTGATGTGTATGTTTCTCTTTTCCTTTCTTTTTTGTGATTTCTTCAAATAATAATTTCTTCAAWTTTTCTTCAAATAATAGCAATTTCTGGGAGAGGGGGTTCAGCAGCAGGTTGCTTGTGCCCAGGAGTTCTTCTAATTGTAAGACCCAGCATCACCTGCTGGATAAGAGGCTGCTTGTAGAAATTTGTTCTTTATTCCAGGCATGTGATTACACTGCCACATAAGAGACACCCCAACGTGTCCGAGCGAGGCCAAAGTGCCGGTTTGGGGATAGAGAGAACCATGAAGCAGTGGGACACCAGTGCCTGCGTGTCCTGCCTGCACCGCGGAGGCCAAGGCTGAACGCCTCTCCCCAGGCTCCTGCTCTGAGCGGAGCAAGAGCTCTGCAGGCATATAGCTGGATATATTACTGTCATTTGTAACTTGTGAGAATTTTTATTAAAGGTAAAGCCTTGAGGCTGCTGAGATTAATGCCCTGTGCAGTCTACGGGGAGCATCCTTGGTTTAGTGACTTTATCGTTAAAAAAGTCAAAATGGAAAATGAGTTGGAAAAAGGAAATGGCTGTACTTGCACATCTGCCTGTGTGTATTTTATTGAAATAAACATTTATGACATTTTATTTCTTCCTATTTATATATTATATTCATATTATTTATATTTTTATATATAGCATTTCTATCTGAAACTTACATTTTATGTGCATGTATATATGTGTGCGTGTGTGTGTATATATATATATAAGCACCCATATATAATTTGGAGTTAGTTGTTATTGTACGTCAAACTTGAGATAATTTGCTCATCGTTTTCCAAGAAGTTTACAATAAATCCAGGAACCGGTTCTTCAGAGTCCCACTCTAGTGTCATAACAACACAGCTCTAAAGTATCCTTTATGCTTGGACCCAAATGTTTTTAAGGCCATTAGCACCAGTCTTTATATGTGAAATTACAGCCTACCCTTTCTTGCCTTCCAGTTTCCTTATTTTGTTTGGTTGTGTGTACCCATCCCCAGAGATCCATGTACATATGCATATCCGTGCACACGTGTACATCTGCCCAGGGAAGGACAGGGTAATTCTGGGTTGTGCCCAGGCAATTTTGTCCACGAGCTTCAGATTCATAAAGGAAGAATACTTGTGCCGCCCTCCGGCATTCACCTGAAGCCAGGCAAAGCGCCGGCTGGCTAGCAGCTGTCAGCATGACGCAGTGGGAATAACCAGCAAGCGCGGACTGGCAGTGGTACTGCGGTAAGCTCAGGGCTTGGGTTTCAGTTTGAATGCTGTAATAGAGAAGGCCATAAAAGGCACAGATTTATGAGCGTAGCCAAGAGTACATATCTTCAAAGTACTCTTTAAAAAGTGATATCAAATCGGACAATGTCACACCTATTTTCTTCAAGGTGAAAATAGAGCTCTACAGATGTGAAACATCTGTCTGTGCCTAAGGTTTCTTGGCTAATTTTTGGTGTGAATTTATGTTTGTAATAGATGCTTCTGTAAGGACCTGTTGACTGAGTTACTTTACACAACCATATAGACTACCTGTCTCCTAATATTAACTTCTAAGTATATCAGTTCTGGAGAATTTAAAGCAGTATTTAAGAGATAGGAGAACTCTGAGGATGAAATCCTGTCCCTTTCCATTTGAATGGAACTAATATTCCTCCCATATCACATTATTAGTTCCTGAATCATATGGTTTTCATGAAATATCATCTCCCTTTTTTTTTTTGACCAAGTTGTTCAGAGCTGAAGTAATTAGTCTTCTTTTCTCAGCCCTAAATTCAGAACACAGCAGCTCAGCTACCAAATAGCAGATTTTGAAAAAATGCTTTCTTTTCTCTGAAAGTCAAGCTTTAATAAATAATAAAGATCATGTTAGACAGTCTTTATTGGAATGGTAAAAGATTGCTGCTTTTGTACTCATTGCTTTAAAAAATTAAAACACCTTAATCTTTTAAAAACAATTTGGGTTTGGGAAAAGGAATTKCATTGCAGGTGACAAGTTGCTTGCCAAGTTCCGGGAGGTGCGATTTGGGACGTCTGAGATATTAAACCTCAAATGTCTGAGCTCCTAATAGAAATGTGAATTCAGCATTAACTCCGGCAGCTCTGCTGCAATATGTGATGGATTAAGTGTATGTTTTTTGTCTTTATCCTAAAACTCAGGAGTCGTCAAGCCTGTTACTCAATCTCTGTGCTCTCTCAGGGGTGCAAGATGAGAAGTGAACTCTCAGCTTACTTATTCCTGTCCCCTGAGATCAGAGGCTGCCATAATACATAAATATTACATAATTGCTTTCCTAAACTGATTATGCATCACCTTGAAATCAAACTGGGTGTATTTTGGCTTCCGCTACTTTTGTGAAATGAGTTCAGGATCTCACGACAATAGTGAGAAACCTTTGAATTCTCAGCCAAAATATACTCACAACCTGCCTGTATTCATTCTGCTTGGTGGCAGCATTGCCACCTAAGTTAAGCAGTTGAGCTCCTTCTTTGGTGTTTATCCTCCCAAGCTACTGAGAAGAGATCCAGCAGGTTCTCTTTCAGTTCTTCTGCCACTAAACTCACAATCCAGTCTTGGGCTCTGCTCTCACCCCCATAATGGCTATGAAGGTCTCTCTCTGGTGGAATTAATACTTTCTTACTCTATGGACAGTGTCTCAGCTGATACATTCTTAGGGTCTAGTTCATGGTTGCACAATTGGTGGATCACAGACAATAAACCTCTAACAAACCTCTGGTGTTTTTCAAACTGATGAAGCCTCAAATAGTAGCAATTATTTTTGTTGTTCTCTGACTGCATGACCTTATTCTTCATACTAATGTATTTCACCATAATTACATTAATCTAGTTTTGGAAGTCATCTTCTTTTTAGATATTCTTTAAATACCTCTGTATTTACCTCACTTCTTAGTTTTCTGTCAAATTTCTTTAACAGTATTTGTTGGGATCATTAATGGTAATATTAAATAAGCAATTAAAGCTCTCAGCTTCAAAAGGAGCAAATACTGACATAATAGGATAACTGAAAAGCTCAAAATCTGAGGATGGCAGAGGAAATTTGGAATTTGCTTAAGCTTCTCCATTTTGAAGCTAGGAATCTGAGCTGGACTTACCTTTGCTTGACTCATGATCATGCTATTCAACAAGATCCATCGTTATTGATAGTTTTTCTTCTTTGGCCTTGTCTGAGAATTTAAAATTTGCCAAATGCACACAACCCCTGCAGAATTTCTTAATAGATAAGATGTATTTGTTTATATTCAGCTTTGACTGAACAGTGACTAGGGTCACTAGCTGATTCCTGCACTATCCCAGGAAATCCTTCTTTCCTTTCCTCTACACCCCCCACAGTACACGGATTCAGTCTGTTTTGCCACGATGTCCCTGTTTATTTCTTGGTTGTCTATGATATTGCTCTAAAGACCATTCTGTTTCTCACTGTAATGCCTTCATATTTCTGTTCTTTTATTGCTAGTTTTACATCTTGCACTGGCCTCTCAGTTTGGGCGTAGCCATTAGTGTATCTTCATTAACATAATTTTCACTCTGGCAAATTAAAAGCAGTTTTAGAGACTGTGAGCCCTCTCGGCTCTTTCTCTAATTTTTAGCCTTCTCTTTCTAGTAGTTTCAGAGTGAGCCCCTCAAGGCCAGCACGGAAAGTCTTATCTGATAGACTTACCTGCAAAAGGTCCTTTTTAATGAGAATACTTGTCAGTGGTTGCATTTACTGACTGTTTCTTTTTACCACCAGTCTTTTATCTCTCTGTTCAACTTCATTAGCTGCCTCCTACTTTCATTTGCACTGTGCCTCTACCTCACTTAGGTATAAAAATTCCCCAACTTTCTTCTGCAGTAAACTAACAGTGACACCTGACCTGAAGTGAACAGAGATTTTTCTGATTCTTTCTTATTCCTTTTCTGCCTCGGGGCCGGGTTTCTCAGCCTGGCGTCCTGACCCAGCGTACCCTCCCTTCCGTCCCCGCTCGGGGCTGACAGGCTGATCAATTCGTCACTCGTGTAATTCAGCGGTGCCTGCTATCGTGTGAATCTCCAGTCTCCTTGGAGGGTTTTTTTTTTTTTTTTTTTTTCTTCCTCTGGTTTGTGATTATTTCCTCCCTCCCTCATCCCCTTTCCATTATTTAGTTATTTCTGTTTCCCTCCTGTATATTGTCCTCGTCACCTGCAGGTCCCAGCCCTTGGCTCTTCCCTTTGACCCTCCTCTTTGCTTGGGGTGAATGGGGTTTCTGCTTGCTTGCCCTAGGCAGGGTTTCTGCTCCCCGGGGCAGCTCCCTCCCCACTTACCCAGCTCTTTCTACTGCCATATTTCATCCCATCTCTGTCTTGTCTTTGTGGTCAAACACCCCAAGTCTTTTTTTTTTTTTTTTGCAGGTATTTACAACTTGTAGTATCATGTCAAATTAATATTTTATATTCTTTCCTATGTGTCATCTTCAGAAATTTGTCTGAATTTCTCCTGTGTCTCCAGCTGCATCTCTAGTCCTTAATTCTTCTCTTCCAGGATTTCTGTCAGGTGACAGTGTCGTGGATAAATATTTCCCATCAGGTAACCACTTAAGGATAGGTCTTTATTCAATATCTTCATCTAATAACACTTGCAACATTCTTTTCCGTCATCCTTAAAAACCAATGCAACCCCGATATGAAAATGGGGTCAATTCAGGTGTCATTTTTTTTCCCTCCATCATTGCAATTAACACCCCCAGACTTCCCACAAAATCCCAGTTTGTGCCTTCTGCTTTCTGGCTTTCCAAGACACCATCTTTTAAAACTTTTCCTTGAGTCAAACCTTTTTTTCTCAGTTTTGCAGTTAACCTTCTCGCCAGCGTCAGTCAAAGGTGCCTGCAGCGTGGTCTCCAGCGCACGGCTTTGTCTTAGCCCGTATTTAGTGCGCCCAGGCAGAGTCTGCAGGCCAGCGACTTTGAACACACCACGCATCTTATGACCAAAGCTAGCGGCAAGTAAAGGACTCGGTTCCTGTTCCCTTCTCCCCTGGATTTTTCCTCAGTGAGAATGAATCTCACGTCAATTCCCTGTTCAGTACTTTGTTGTGTTTTTTAGTCTTTTGTTGTTAATGACAGTTCTATCTGATTATTTAGCAGTTTGTTTCTATTCTTTGAGTAATCTATTTGCATGCAATATATATCTGCTACCTCTTTCTAAAGTTAATTTACTTGAAGGACTGAGTGAAGAGCTATTAGAATTATTTGAGGGAATTTTTAAGTCTCTATTATCCATCAGTGATATGATTCTTATGTTGGTGTACACATGCAGAGAAGAATAAGTAAATGTACTTTAAAAGTTGCTTAAAAAAAAAGCGAAGCAGTAATCCTGTTATACAAGAGAAACAGCAGCATTTTATGCTAAGATTAGGTAATCTGAATATAAATGCTTGTTTTTATTTGTCTTTGTGGATATTGTTCCAAGCTGCAGTCATGCTGCAGGATGTGGAAGAAGAAAATTGTCTCATTTGGACTTCCAGCAAAGAGGCAGATGACTTTGCAATGCTTTCACTTTGTCTTTAGGAAAAAGAAATAATATTTGTTGAATGCTTTCATATAGTAGTCTGAAATCTGACTTCCCTTTCATGGATGTACATTGAAGCAAATTTATTTTTAGTCATACTTTGTCACAAACCGAAATTTTAAATTAAAAAACGTGTTCAATAATAGTTAGGAACTGTTTTTTCCTCTCTCTTTCTCTCTCTGGCCATAGGAAGCTTAAAACATAGACACAGGGTCCTCTATATAAGTCATTCTGCATAAACAATGCACTAGATAGTGTACTTTATTTTTTGTCAGTGAGGAATGGGAAGCTGTCTTTAGCCTTAAGGGAAGAAATTTCCCTTGTGTATCCTCCCATACTTTGATGGGATAATAGAAATCAGTGCTAAGGATGACATATCCTAAGTCAAACAAGTGCAAATTTTTAAATTAAAAACCTATTAGTTTCACATTTTTCTTCCTCTCAATTTATATGGAAGCTCCGAAACATGGAAATTTTAACACAAATCTGTGTTTTGTTTAAATTCTACCTCAGAAACAAAGGGAACAAGATTACAGTAGTTACAAATGCTAAAAATGATTCCGTTTCAAGAACAGAACCAAGGAATAATCAGTTAGGAACGCTTGTTTCCCGGGAGCCRGAAGATAAGCTGCTGCTCCAGACAATAGAGGAACATCAGTTCTCAAAAACCCATTTGTCTCCAACTTCGCAAACACTAGGTGAGCTCGTGTTAGTTAGATGAAGTGGAAATTGTATCAAAAGACTGAACATAAATTTTTAAATTGATAACTTTGCGGTACTTTCCTGAATAATCATATACAAGCACTTAGGAAAAGTATGGTTTTCAGTCAAATCTGCTCATGCCCTGCTTCTGTGATATCCTCGTGCGATATGAAGAAAGGCAAATACTCTTTCCTCGTGGCAGACCTGATCAGGAAGAGTCTTCTGGTTTGAGATGGTTAAGTGATCTGCCTGTGGCACTGTTTGTGCATGTAAAAAGCATGATGACTGACAAGCCAGTCCTCAGATCCATGAGGATTTTACTTGATTTATGTATTTATTTTGTGATTTAAAATAAGAGTGCTGTAGGCAGAAAAGGATTGGTTTGAAAGTGATTATGTCTGAGGCTGAGGCAAGGCTAGTGTCATCGTCTTTCCTTAAAAAACACACAGCGTTTTTAAGGAATTTAAGAGAAGAGATTGCACGTATCCAAGTAGCTGAAAAGGTGGGTAGTGGGCAGGGTAAACTTTCGTGTGGATGTATCTTTCCAAATTCATAGAGATTAAAAAAAAAAAAAAAAAAACATAAAATAACAGCCTTGCAGTATGATTGGCAATTTTGTGCCAGAAACCATGAATCAGTATTAAAACCAAAAGTTCATGAAGAAYAAAGTGGCCTCTTGTCCGTGTAGTTGGTCCTTCCAGTTCAGGGTTTGTGCCGTGGTGCGCGACTCCCGGGAGCGTTCAGCTGTCGTGTTGGCACGCTGCGGCACTCTTCATTTAAAAGAGGAAATTAGGAAGGTGTTAGTCGGTTTTGCTCTCTGTTTTGTGTTGTTCGCATGTTAGAAAATGTTTCTTTAACGGTGCGGTTACCATTGGAGCAGTCTGCCGGGTTTATCCCTATGAAAAGGATGAAAGCCCATAAAACGCTTTGCGCAAGCTCTGTAAAATTATATTGAACTTCTGGTGCGACGTGAGGTTGGAGCTGAAGCTTTTCTTTTGAGCCGAGCCGCGAAGGCACAGCGTGGGGCTGGCCGGGTCTGTGAAGCGTGTCGCGCCGTCAGTGCCGCAGGGCCGCGCGTTGCCGGAGCGCGGAGCGGCCCTCCGCGCTGCAAAGGGCCCTACTTGCAAGGGGCCGGGGCCTGACGGGCCGCTTTTCAGCAAACAAGCAGAGAACATAAACTTCTTCAGTGTCACCGGTGACTTCTTCCATTCATGGAAGGGACCCCTTTCCCTCCCTACCCCCCCCCCAAAAAAAAAAAAAAAAGCCCCAGGTGCTGGCCAGCCCTAATGAATTTTACTTTCCTCTGTTCTCCGCAGTTTGGCTGCTCTCGGGCTGCTTTTCCATGTCTTAACAAAGCATTAAAATTTGCCTCCAGAAAGGTGAGACGTTGCCTTAGAGTGCAGATGTACAAACCTGTTATCTTCAAAAGAAATGCGGTATCTAAGTGAGCAAAATTTAATCATTCTTTTCAAAGATTTCCTTGGGTCTTCAAAGTCAGCGCAGTGTGTGACTTCGGTAAAATTTTCGGTGCAAGATTTCTGAGAGGTTGTGTTCTTYAGTTAACATGAGATTTATGTCTTTACAGAAATGTTGCTTCCTGACAGCTGGGCAATTATCYGGTGTCACCACTGTGCCGTGTAGTTAGATGGTCACCAGTTAGCACGTTTATAAATAATATGTGACATTTGAGCTTTGCCGAGTAGATGGATCCTGAACGCTTCTGGAAGCACTCCATAGGCAGGAGTTTACTTCTGCGTGTCCTTCCACGGAGTGCGCATTAAAGGGAAGGGCAACAGAAGGGGAATAAAATAAAAATTACCTATAAAATGTGAATCAGATTAAACAGAAATCCTGCAGTATTACGTTGAAATGATTATGGCTAAAATGATAGGCAGCGTTGCATATATTTCAGTAGTTCCTCGAGAATGGTGCAGCCACGTGACTGGGAGGCGTTGCAGCGCACGCTTCCTCTGCTCCCCACCCCCTTTTCTTCATCTTACGTGTTCCTCTTGGTTAAGATTAAAGTTTTTTAGGTAGGTTTTCCTGAAGATAGTTTTCTTTCTGTTTGTACGTGACCTAGCATAAAAGAAAACCAATGCAGTACAAGCATTAAAAATATATTATTAGGATACTTCAGTTTGGGTTGTTATCGGGTCCTAGTGCATAAAATGTCATGTATGCTCCCTAATTAGCATTCATCAGCTGCAGGAGGAGCGTGTGCTGCAGGTTGGCAAAGGTTTGGGTCATATTTGCTCCAGTCTGTGTGAAACGCCTTATTAGCAACTGAAAATGAACTCTGTTTTTGTTGGTATTAGGGGATTTGTTCTGGGATGTATTTTCCTTTCTTCTTTTTCTTCTTTTCCTTCTTTTTTTCTTGTTGAGTTATTTAGCTTATGGGGGAACAGAGGTTAAGGACAGGAAAGGGCCCGTGTCATACCCTTGGAGCAAACACGGCGCTCGGTGTCGCTGGGGAGGCCAGTTTGGGCCGAGAGCGCGGGCGCAGCGTCACGGGGTTCACGGGGAGCTGAGTGCAGCGGGGGCTCACGGCGGAGGCTCACGGCAGGCCCGCGGTCATCCCGGTGCTCCTGCCCCAGAGAGATGCGYGGGCGTCGGGCCGCGTGCTTCGCCGCACGCTCTCCAGCGGCTTCGGAAAACCGGCCCCGCTCAGGGAGGTTTTCCATCAATACGTGCTGAGAGCGTGGACCAAGGACAAAGTCGCGTGCGCAGCGAGCGATGAAGCAACGGCGGTGTTAAAAGCACGTGTCGTATTTCCCGTTCGTTCGTCGCTTCTATGAAGCTGGTGTGCGCCGGGACTCTGAACTGGCTGCCGCCGTTGCAAGCGGAGGGGGAGCTACCGCCTCGCTGATGCAAGGCGGCGATGGCCAGAAGATAGGTGCTCCGTGTTGGGCTGAGTCGATGAGATATCGCGGCCTGGAAAGACTTTTTTTTTAATCCATGTACTAATGGTAAGATTATCAAATAAGCGCTAGAAACAGTATCAGTTTGCACTTTTCTTCACTACGTTATAAATATTATAAGGAGATAACCCAAGGCTGACATTTTTCTTTGAATTATTAGAAATACTTATATTTATTGCAACTAGTAAGGCTTATTTTATTAATCTGTTTTTAATCTATAAAACATTATAGGAGTTGCACTCCTCTGGAGATACTGAACTGACAAGTATTTATTTAAGGTGCAAGGAAAGAAAGGGTCTAATGAATTACAAGACTCTCAGTAGCTGGTTCAGAGAGATTGTTCTGTGAAGGTTTATTACCTATGCAAGTCACTGCTGGACGTCAGCTGCACTGTTTTAGTTGAAGGAGTTTCTAAATATATTACAAGTATATAGGGGATATAGACTGAACCCGTCTGCTCTACCAGAATTGACTTTTCCATATCTTCTGTCTTGACTTATTTGTATCCAAGGCATATACAAAGCTTCTCAGATAAACAGGTGCACTTTGATACTATCCAGTTAATTACTGTCAGAGGTATTGCAGTGAAAACTTGGTCTATAGCTCTTCTTTGGAAGCTGAACTGGTTCCCTAATTTCTATTATGTTTTCCTGGCCATTTGAATCCAGAATAAAGCCATTTTTAAAAATATAAAAGTCTGTTTCCTGCTAATGGAAGTAAGCAGTCGTAGGTTTGGCTCAGGCCTAGAAAATGCTGTAAAAAAGATAGTAATTTTTTTTCCCCATTGCTGTTTTACTACGATAGATTTCAAAATGGTCTTGAAGAATTTTTCTTGTACTTTTGGGGGAAAGCAAGAGAGGGTAGTTTGATTGTTTCCGAAAGGGTGGGAAGGAGGAGAGGTGCGACCCTGCGCAGAGCGTCCGCAAAGAGCGAGGGCTCCCGCGATTGCTTCCCCAGGCCCTTCTTTACGTAACCCTTTCCCTGCGAATGATGGGCAAACGAAAAGAAATTAAAAGGGTGCATCTGTCACGTTCGGGCCAATTGCTTTGGAAATACGAAGAAGGAAAAGACRACAAATGGGCTCTGAAGAGCCGCTGGTTTGCGGCGTTCCCAAGGGCGGAAGCACAGCGGGAGCATCGGCGTCTGCCGTCCGGGAGACCCTGGCCCAACGGCCGCGGGCGGTGGCGAGGAGCCGTCGCGATCGC
Source organism: Apteryx rowi (assembly GCF_003343035.1). NCBI lineage: Eukaryota > Metazoa > Chordata > Aves > Apterygiformes > Apterygidae > Apteryx > Apteryx rowi. The sequence goes on along the minus strand of NW_020449419.1, from coordinate 3,094,303 downwards.
CGCTCTGCCCTTGGCGACGTCTTCGGTTTGGGATTTGGGAGAAAGTCGGGAGGGGATGGTTCGTGTCCTGTTGCACTTTTTTCTGCAGAATTGTTTTCTTTCTGCATATAGTGGTATTTACTGCTCACTTTCCTAACTTATTTTAATTCTGCAACTGCTGTTAGATAAAATAAAGAAACCAAGTTACTTATTCACAAAAGCAATATACATATTTGTTCTCCGCAGCATTCCAATAGAATAATGTCATGGATTATTGGCAGTAAATTATTTTTAAGGTATACATGTAAAAGTAAACAAAACCATATACATGAAAATATCTTTGATAATTTTTCACGAAGAATCTCATTCTTTTCTTTCATCGCTGATCTGAAGTCTTTGTATGGGATCTGAATTCCTAATGCTCGTATTTTAATGCTCAGTATCTCCTTATTTCATTTCTATTGCAAATGCTTGCTGCTGAGGAATTACCCGCTGTTGCCTGCATTCCCTGCTCCCCTTCTCCCGGTCTGGCCTGCTTCTGGTAATGTCATTTATATGTCGACATTAATCGTAACACATTTTAGCGCATGATTTCTGCTCCAGCAGATGGCAGAGCTTTTCCTCAGCCACAGCAATCGGAAACATTCCTAGCCGCTTTCTTTATTATAGGATACATTTATGAAACAGGCTTTAATAGGTCCTTCAGGATCTTTTGTGGACGATTTTTTTGAAGGGATGATAGCACCAGCTTAAATAAATTGCAAGATCTTGAATGGTTTGAATAATTAAAAACTAATTAAAAATGGGTGACCTTATTCTCCCAAATGCTGATACTTTTTCCTGTATAAAGAAGTAGAAACGCTGTAAATTGCAAACATATATAATTTCTTTCTTATTCCAAGAATTCTAAACAAATTTGCTCACAGATATCGCAGGTCCCCAAGATCGTATTCCTCACGCTGCCTAACTTCCACGGCCTCTGGCAATGCAGCACCTATGCACCAATGCTATCTGAGGGTCGAAACCTCAGAGTTGTCTCTTTTGATAGTTCATTTTAGGACATTTTAGGATTCTTTAGGACAGTGAGTCCAGAAATGTGGCACAAAATCTGAAAAACAAAATACAAAAACTTTGTCCCCTCAGCCTGTCAGGGTCTGGAATAATGCTCCGTGCTGTGTGCTGCAGCTCTAAACTGAAGATATTTATAGAATTTAAACTTGCCTGCCTACCGTTACGTTTCTAGCCGCGTCTCAGGCTTCTGGGGCGCAGCGTCCCTTGGCGCCCGTAGGAGGTGCTGAGTGGGCTCGCGCGCTGACTCTGTGCAGCCTGCTTTCAGGCACCTGGTTTTAAAACCTCCGCCCAGATATATGAACCCAGAAGAATGAGTTACGGTAATTCTTCTCAAATTCCCTGGCTCTTCTGGCTCCCCAGCCGTAACATTTATTCCTACTAATTGCTCATTGTGGCAGATAAATCTCAACATGTAGCCAATGCAATAACTGCACCTGAGCGGTATTTAGTTTTGCTTTGCTTTTATTGCCAGCACTTTGCTTTTCCTCTATACGTTGCAGCACCTGGCTGTTTTGGCTTTGTGGGAAGAATATGTTAGAGGGGTGAATAGGGAGAGCTGCATGTTTTCACCCTCACTTTCACTGCTGTTACCTTTTCTAGTAGCTGCAAGTCCTCAATTAGGTGGGCAGTTTAATTTTCCAACTAGCTTAAAAGAAATGCAAGGTAGACAATTATCAGGGGAAACAATTTGTCGCTGCAGGCCTAAGAGAGGATTGTCACGTCAGAAGTGTTGTTTAGTGTTTCTCCTCTACCTTAACACCAGGGATACTCAAATTTTCCATAATGCTGTTTACGATGATGATGATAAATACTGTGTCCTGTCTGCGATGGTTTTTCTCTTTTGATTTGTTTTGCAGTTTCCCTTTTGGGGGTTTTGTCTCTTTAAAGGAATACTTTAAATCTCTCGTTGTCTCTACTCACCTTGTATAGACAATGAGAAATAGATTGAGGTACGTGCATTACCCACAGTTATCTTAGGTTTGTGTAGGATAGGCAAATGAATAGTATTTTTAAACACAATAACTTAGGCAAGTTATTAACATCTTTTTCAACACTGAATATAAACAAAGAGCCATGTTAAAATGTTGGTGTTGACTACTTAGCCAGTTTTTCATTTCCTTTTCTCTCTCTCTCTTTTTTTTTTTTTTTTTTAATTGGGGCCAGGTAACTATTCCCTTTGCCTATGTTAGGGATGGATATCTTGTCATTTCACTTCAGCTGTGAGAGTTGTGGGTGTTTATTCTAAACCAGTCATTTGTAGTCAGAGAGAAGGTGATTCATCCCATCTGAAGCTAAATATTTGAGAAGCTTACTATACCAGCATGGTCTGGAGACAAAGCTGGTTGATGCTGTTTCTGCCTGGCACAGTGCTGCAGCCCGCATAGTCCCTGCACCCCTGCCACTTCTGTGAGGATGCACACAGTGAGCAGGGTGCTGAAATTATCCAGGTTAAAAAATAATAAGTGGAAGGATCTTTTTAATTTGTGTTTGTTTTTTAAGCAAGTTCACTTCAGTGATCCATAAGGCCATTTATAACGTGGCTGTATGAGTAGTTGTATCTGTTCAGTAAGCAGAGTCATATTGTCACAGCAGATGGAAGTGGCTGAAGGCAGGAACTTAGAAAACCAGCTTTGTGCAATGAGCTGCCTCCTAAGATACGTGCCCCCTGCACTCACCTGTTTTATTAGGTGGGGTGAATGTGCAATAATTGTTTAAGCATGTGTTAAGTAGGACATTACCGATATTATGACTATAGCATACACCTTTTCATGCTCCGTACCTTTTTATTAGACTATAAAATATCCTGAAGTGAGCTTATCCATGTCAATCCCAGCAGACAGCTAGAAACTTGCACGTGTATTGCCAAATCCTTCCATTGAGGTCCTCGTTGCTAGTACTGCTGGCTGTGCTATAGTGGTCTTTTCCAGTTTTAACATCTTAGCAAAGCATGAGGATTATATGTGTACTGATAAATATGCTGTCTGATGAGATGTGCTGTTTATTATAATATGCAATAATCACCCAGGTCCATACCAGGAAGCCAGCAAAATGTCCATGCAAATCATAATATCCTCTTGGGTGTGACGTAAGTCGCAAGAGAGGATGACTCATATGAACTTCTCTTGAGCGGCTCAGAGTGTTATTTTCCTTTGAACAGGCTAAATAACTATAGTTGTAGTAAGACAGAGGTATAGAAGTATATTCTGAGACATGTTGAAAACCCTACCTACAAGGATCCTTTAGAAATATCATCCCATGGAAGTTAAATCTTATATACCATGGGAAAGACATTATCTTCTGCTTGCAGTTGTGCATGATAGGATCCCTTATCCTGTTGGCTTAGCACCCTGTTGCAGTATGCCTTCGTGGTGCATCTACAGAATATCTTCATGGTATGAGGTACTTTGGTTTAGATACTGGTCAGAGAAATGTGACTGCAACCAATAAAATGCCTTTCCGTCAAGTAGCAATGGAATAGATTAAAAGAGCTTTACTGAAACAAAGCCAATAGCAACTGAAAGCAATCAGAATGACCTTTATAGTAGTACCTTTTTAATGTAAGTTATCTCTTGAATATGTTTCACCTGTTTTATTTATTTTTATTATTATATATTTTTTTATTTTTGTAGGCTGTGGAAACCAACCTTGCTTCAAAGGATAGTCACTGGGTCTATGTAAATGAGGTAAGAAAGACAAAAGAGACAAGATAGCTTGGTACATTCACTCATCACCATCTTTTGTTTCATAAGTTTTGATACACCAAACTCAACCAAACTGTTTGATACACCAAACTTACCATCTTTGCTTTTTGAATGGTACAGAATGCAAACTGTGTGGCATCATTGCTCATCTGTCTCATTTGAATTGGCATAGGCTGAATACCAAAGGTCAAAGTAAAGCTTCCAGTGTACATGTTAGCAGCTGAGAGACTCTGGTTTTTCCCTCTTCACTGTTGACCCTATCCCATTAGCAGTTTAGTAAGAAGAGAATATCTCAAAAGAAGCCCGGAATAAATGCATGCATATATATGCCAGAATCTCACCCTTCACTGCTATGAAAGCCTGCACTCAGATACTGTGAGTGACAGGAAAGAGCGCTGAGGCTACTTGTAGGCTTAGCTTGTTAGAACAGGCATTTACATGATACAAGTTTTTTCTTTGGTGCAGAATTGTGTTGTTGTTTTGGCCAAGATCCAGGATAGCATGGAATTAAAATGTGAGATTTCCTTTCTGCAGCAAATGGTATCCTCTCCTGCTACTGTGATTATTTATTTTACCTTAGTACCGAGATGCCCTATTGGGAATCAGTGCTGACTCGTATTTAAAAAGCCATGGAAAGCTTGAAACGTTGTACCATACATAATCATTTATAAATCATTGGTTGTTCAGGATAAATTGCACTATTTTATATACTTCTGATTTTAATAATGATTTGTTAAAGGATAGTAAAATATGTAAGTTAAAAAGAGCTAACTATATTCATTGTTTCATATTTGTATTTAAAACACATAACCTCTAATTTAATAACCAATTCCTTTGTTAATTTCTCATCGCTTTCTTTGCACTTAGCTAATAATGTTGGATAGACTATTTTTAATAATAACTATAAATTGCATTGCGTGGCATTAGAAACACTCTGTAATTAAATAGAAGGATGGAGAAAGGGAGTGAAAACTCTGCTGATAAAGACTTTATAAATCCTTTCTAATCCTTGTTACATTTATGCACCTCCTGATTTGTCAGCTGCAGTAATGGCCCAGCACAAAATATAAGCACTATGCCCGGAGAGACAGTATTTATATTCACATAAAGATAATACAGGGCATATTGCCCTAAACATTTATGGAGAGGGACTGTTTGTGAATTTGTTACTACTGTTGTTATTGTTCAGATGTTAAAATTCACTTCATGAAGCCTGAATCTGAAATATCCCAAATAAAATCTTCAGTGCTTGTGCACAAACATATCCATCCATACAAATACACGTCAGAAAAGGTGTCTAGTTTGCTCTTACTTTGAGAACTCTTTTTTCCCCCTCTCCATTACTAGAGACTGGGTGGGGAAGCTATGATAACAAAATGTGAATCTAAAGTATAAATTAATTCTTCACAAGACAAGAAAAAACTAGATTTTTCATACCACCTAAAAAAGCATAGGGGTCTTGTTGCTACAGGTACAACACGTAATATAAATATTCTTTATTGAAAAATACCAATGCACAAACTTACAAATACCCCAAAATGCAGTTGAATTTGAATAGACAATTACAGGAACTTCAAATTCATGAAACTCTGGAGAAAGACTGTGCAGGCTAAAAGAGGAGGAAATGTCTTCCTTGTTCCCTTTTGAATAGGAAGGCATAGGTCTTTGTTAGCTTAAAGATACTGTGGAAGGAGGAGTCTTTGAACATCCACATGGAATTTATCTACAGAATGATAGATTCCTTAGGGCATGCTTATTATTTAATATTGTGTATACCCCTATGCTAGCAGTAAGACAAACTGGTTATCCTCAATCCATATACATTTTTCCATTGGGTATCAGTGAGGACTGCATGGGTACTTGATGGAAAATAAGCCATTCTCTGACTTGGCTGTTGATACATGGCTATGATTTGCAGAATGGAATTAACTTTTAATAACCTCCTAGCACTGTCATTCTTATTAACAGTCAAATCAGCTCTTTTTGATGTAATACCCCGTGAGTAAAAAGATGCCAAATAGTGAGCCACTCCTTTGTCTCCTCCCAGACAGACTGAGAGAGGTTGAGGATCCTACACTTCCCTGCTCACCATATGGTCTGTGTGATCTAGCGAGCCCGTTGCAAGGAAGAGGAGATATAGGGCTAACTGACCTGAAGGGACAATAGTAGGAAGCAAGTCCTGTACTCAGGAGAGCACAATGGCAATATTTCCATTTAGGTTCTTTGTATGAAGAGCATAGGATTGTAGAAACAAGCTGTGCAGGCATTTCCCACCTCAAGGATCCGTGTAGGGGCCTATATGGGTACAGAATAGGCATATATAGGCCTATATAGGCCTTGCTGTAGTAAGAATGAAAACATAGCACAGTATTATTCCTACAAGAGTTTTATTATTAAGTCTTACCGAAAATAAATCTACTTTAATCCCTCTGTAATGATAACTGAAAAAATATCTAGGGTTTTTTGTTTTTTTTTTTACTTTATTGTTCCTCTGTCCCATACTGCAGGATAGAAGTTAAATTTCAGAGTTGGAACTAATTTATCACTTCAATTTTGTTAAATAATCAACACCACCAAGCTTGTGATGAGCTAACTTAAAACCATACTGCTGGTAAGTTTGCTATACTGCAAATGAACAGATGTGGAATCTCAGAAGTGATGTTCAAGTGCTGTTGTCAAGAGCCAACATGTGCTGGTTTCCAGTGGCCCAAGTCGCTCTGCTGAGGCATCCATTCAGACTGGTTGCCATCGGTGGTGCAGGGACAAAGTCATCTGTAGTAAAAGGTTTGTGCGTTAGGAGGTGATCCATTGGGTGATGCTGCAACATTGCAATGGCAAGTTTGTCAGGGTAGGAGCGAATACAGAAGGATGGTTCTCAGCAGGAAATAGCATGTCCTCTTTGAAGTCTTCATTTGACTTTCCCCTCATCTTCCAATATGTCATAAAAAACCCTTAGCATTTTAAAAAACATATTTGTAAAGTATGTCCACTTTTCTCATGTCAGACATTTTGTGTTTTAAACTTGCAGATCTGTCAAAACTAGTGGAGTTTGGAAGAATAAAAGGATAAACATATTTCTTGGCATGGTCCCCCTTCTTTCTTCAACTTCCCTTTTGTTTATCCAGAAATACTAAACTAAATCATGGTCCTTGTATTCATTTGGACAGCGGTTCTACCTGAATTTTGGGTTAAATAGGCCAAGTAGTTTTTCAGAAGCTAAAATATTTGAAATTTTGTGTAAAACCTTGCAMAAAAGGCAAACAGCTCTTGAGAACGACGACTACTGCATACCTAGCTTTGTCTTAAGAATTGCCAAAACCTTGGATTACCATTGACTGGCTGGAAGTCACCAAAGATGACCAGTTTTGACCCTAAAGAAGATCTGTCACAATGTATGTGGTGCTCTGTTTATATCTTTGTCATTTATGCCTTTAAGTTTTGATGGCACTGCCTACCAGTTTCAATAGATATGTGCTGTTTCTCCTTGTGGCATTGCTCTGCCACAGCTGTAGATGTCTTCATTTTTTGTGCATTTATTTCTTGTCTTTTTTCCTGTTTTCCTTTTCTAGTTTTATTTTTCTCTGCTTGTATTTCTTTCCTTTGGTGCCTGACATCAAGTATCTCTGTTGGTTTCTCCTGATGTTCTTCATTCTCCACTTCCTTCTTTTTGCATGCTCCCAGAAAATGCTGTACAGTGCCCAGAGCATACCTCTGTGGGAGAGGCAAAAGAGCAGTGCTTGAAACTGAATCTGTATGTGGTTGCACTAGGAGCAATGCTCTAGGAGTCTGTCCGCTTTTTTGTTATCAGCTGTAGTAGGTCTGGGGCTATAAATAGAACTAGAAACTGTGTTTCTGATTTTGTGGGAAATTTCGTGGTTTTGAAATTTTCTTCATTCCAAATGGAGAGAAAGATAAGGAAAATGTTCTGCAAAACTGGACTTCTGACTGAAAAAATCATTCAATTTAAACCCACTGTTTTATACTGATATAAAACGCATCTGGATTTTATACTGATATACTTAGCTCTAATTCCAAGTTTCTAAACTTTCATTATTTTTATATGTAAATCAGTTAAGCACACAAAATACTCAACTGTTCTTCACTGACCAATGAAACAGGTGCTGAATTTGGTTGGTAACTGAAATGAGTTGTTTCACCATTATCAGACACCTCCTTTCATTTCTTTTTCAACAAACTGTCATCAGTATTCACAAGTTTAATTGAAAGGCACTAGACATGGTGGGACAAAGCACAAGACTACTGGTTAGGTGGGAGATAACTTTTCTTGGAGGACAGGTATGGACGAAGGGAGGACATGTAGTGTTGCTYATCCAAACTATACGTGCTTGCTCCAAAACTAAGGAAAGGTGAGGGGAAGATTTGTGGCATATCTGTGTGGAAATAGCAAAGGATGGATAATGTGGAGAAGGTTTTTGTGCATGTGTAGAAGTGCCCAAAGGACAAGAGTTGGTATTAATGGTGGACTTTAATTACCCTGATAGCTGAAAAAGTGATGGTGGGGCACGGACAAGACTTAGCGATTTCCTCTGATTGACAATGTAATACCTACATCTTTAAAAAGTTAAGGCAGTAGTCAGTTCAGATTTGATTATAACTAAGAAAGAATAGCTTAGGAATATAAAGTCAGAAAATAATTTGTGTGAAAGTGATCACGAAATGGTAGCATTCACTATTTGAAAAAGAGGAAGGAGTGAGAACAGGAGAACAAGGATAATGGAGTTAAATAAAGAGACTCTCCAACCTCACAGCTTTAGGAAACTAGTAGGGCTTTGGGGAAGATAATAGGATAAATAAAGGATGGCAAAAGAACTGACAGTTCCTTGGGAAAAAAAAAAGTTTATTTTAAAGCACAATAACAAATTAGGCCAATGTGAAGAGAAGGCAGGAAGCATAGTAAGATATCATTATGGTTGCATAGGGATATCTTCATAGATCTTGAAATCAAAGAGGGATTCTACAAAAAAAGTGGGGGAAAAGGGGCAGATAATTARTGAGGAGCATAAAGGGGAAGCAAAGTGAATGATTATAAAATCAGGCTGAAGTGCAAAATGAGTCATACCAGATGTCATAAAAAGCAACAAGAAAAAATTAGATCTAGCGGAAGGTAAAGGAAAGTGTAAGGCTATTGCTGAATGGAAAAAGCAAGTGCAGTTTTAATGTTTTTACTGACTCATTTGCTTCTGGCATTTTAAAAAGGGTTAACCAGACTGTTAAAAAATACAGCTCTACTAGTTCGCGATTATTTTGGTAAGTCTGAGGCGGTCGAAAGTCCACCAGGTGAAATTCAATATAGAGGAGTGCAGAGTACTTCAGGTGCAGCTACAGAATGAGGAATAGCTGGTGAGCATCTGCAGGAGCAACTTGTGATCACCAGGGATAATAAACAGAATATGAATCAATACTGTTGTGCTCTTGCAAGAAAATCTGCTCCTCAGATATATTAATGGAAACACCCTTGTAAGATAAGGGGGCAGTTATTTTGCTGTGCTTGACACCAGTGAGGCCTTGTTGGAACAGTATTGCAAATTTTGGGAAGGACACTTGAAAGAAAGAAAGAAAGAGGATGCAGAACAATTTCTAAATCTAGAGGAGAGCAAATAGTACGATCAGAGTTTGATAAAATGTGACCTATGAGGAAAGGTTGAAAGAGTTGCATTTGTCTCCTCTGAAATAGGGAAGATGAATCAAGAGTATAGCAGTAAAACATATATAATGCAAGGAAGAATGTGATCGCTTGATCACTCTGGAAAGATGATGAGAAAGCAATTTAATCTTCAACAGTAAGAATTAGACTGAGCATCAGGAAATATTTGATAATCTAAATATGGTAATGAATAGGAACAACTTCCTTGGTTACTTTCTTCCATCTCATCACCTCTCTAACTTAACACCTCCTTCTGCTACCGTTTCACTCCCCCCCGCCCCTTCCAGCATCCTACTCACATTATTTAAGTCTGCTAAACATTTTCAGATCTCATTTTGGAAAGAGAAATACAACTGTATTATGATTGCCACTGGAGCTGGTGGTATTACTTTTCTGATCTGCACCTTCTGTTCTAGTTTTTTTCATATATCTCTTTTCAATATGTGTATGACAGTGAAAGTTTATACAAATAGTCACTACAAATACTTGTGTTCAGATCATTTACTTAATATCTTTGCTGACAAACCTGAAGTTTATGGGAACTGTGTCTCATATTTGATTTCCAATCAGCTTGGAAATCCATTCTTCTCAGTCCACTACTGAGCAAGCTGGAGTGAGTGCATTTGATTAGATGCTGTCAGCCAAATCCACCTTTGGGGTAGCTTCAGTGATTTGACTTAGCCAGGAATGAGTTTAGCATCATATTTCTAGATATCAGTCATCTGAAATGGAGGAGTATGTTGTAATTGTATGTAGTTTTGATAGAAAGATGCATAGCAATGAATTGCTGACACTTTCAGTGCTTTAAAAATAGATTTAATTATAAGGTGTGAAAAGTAAGTCTGAAAACTAAAGGTTAGAGCTTCTGCTTGACTACAGTTTTCATTTGTTGCTTTTCCATTGAACTGATTCTGTTTGATCCGGATTAACCCTCATCAGATCAGATACAAAGGGGTCTTTATTATTAACACACAATAACCTGATTTTTCAGTCCTAGAATTACCGCATTCAGTACCACATGCAGTAACAAACGCTGAAATTCAGCCTATTGTTCGCTACTAAATTCTCAAACTGGGAACCTGGGGATAGTGGGCAGAACAGGTGGAAGTTTGACATTAGTTCCTTACTTTCTAAATGATCGAGTTATTTCATGGAGCTCTGTAGGAAAGGAAGGTACTGGGTGGGAGGGATCCTCCTGATAGCTCAGCCAACGACCCATGTGGGTAATTGTCACCGTGAGACACTTAAGGAAAGGAGGAGATTGTTCCTCTCTAATAAAGCAAAGCTTTGTTCATTGTAAAACTGTCATGCAGTCTTCCATTGCATTTTTCTGTGAGCCACAGTAAAGTTTCCAGAATTAAGCCTTCTAAAGGAGGGAGGAATCACATGCTTGGTTGATCTGGTAGATGCACTAGCACAGTTCCCAATGCTTGTGCCTGTCCACAGGGACTGCACAGTGGGTGTCCGTGTTTCTGTGTTGCACAGTTCCACAGACAGTATAATGCTGTGCAGAGTAGCTTGACTCTGAGGTTGAATATGGACTCATTTCTTTAGCACTAAGAAAAACTTGTTCTATTATTTGTCCTGTTTAAAATCAAACAAACAAACAACCTATGACGGAACATTGTAGGCTGGTAGCAGAGGGGTAAGTTGCATTTGTAATGGTTCTTGCAAAATCAAAGCTCCGTTTTATTGTTGGAATGTGGCAGGCCAGCCCATCTCGTTGTGCTAGCCTCAGCTTAATAACTAGGGCCTTTTAAAAATCATCAATACCTTTATTTAGCTTATTATGTACAGCGCTAGCCATAAATACAGGTATTCAGTAAAAAAAAAAAAAAAAAAAAAAAAAAAAAAGAAAAGAAAAGAAATACATAGCTTGAGGCTAATAGCTGCAGGAGTGAAATATCCTGCAGATTCAAAATCTATAGGAAAGCAAAGTATTTGGTAGTTAGATGGATGAAACTCTCGTAAGCTTCAACTGCAAAATAAAAGTAAAGCTAAGTAACATCCAGAAAGGGCTGCTCTTGGACATTTTCTCTTTTCAATCCACAGAAAAGATCTTGGAATGGAAAAGTTGGAGGCAGTAAGCACAGAGAAACTCTGGAGCAATTGCCACAGCAGTGTACTTGGATAACTTCTTCCAGGCTATGATACTTGTCAGAAGAAGCCCTGACAGTTGTGGAAGAGGGGGAGGAGGGAAGAGCGAAGTAGGAAGAAAATGCCTTGTAATTTCTGCAGGAGTAGTATTGAAAAGATTTGAAAATACAGATAGAGCAGAAGTTTCATCAGGGCAAGAGGCCTCAGGCAGGAAGCTAGAGTGCCAAGGAATGGGGGAACTCCAAGCCGTGGTGGGATGATGTTACCCGGGGTGGTTGGGTAACCACAGCACTCGAATACGAGTCCAAAATTTTAGACTGCAGTTGACCTTATTCTTCCCTTTTGGACCAGTGGCACATTCTGTGTGATGCTGGTGGTGCTGCCAGCAGCTGAATTTCTAGACATTCAGCAGATTAATAAGACATTTGCAGATGCAACCCAGCTGAACAGCTAGGGCCAAGTATGAAAAAAATTCTGGTTTTATGATGTGTTTTCCTTTCCCCTTTCAGCCTATTCCCTCTGAACACTTTTCCATTCACCCTTTACAGGACTCCAGCTCAGTCCTCTCATTTCTGCTGTGTTCATAGGTCCTTCACCACCATCTCACTATCTTTAAGAGGTGGTTTGTTATGTGAGGAATGAGAAAGTGTTTCATTGTCTTTGTCCTGGTGTGACATATTTCTGATTTTCCATTTCTACCCCGCAGCTCCACTGCTTTGTCTTTCCTTTTATCATGTCAGATGTGCCCAGTAAATCCACAGTTACCTGTCCCCTTGCTTTGATTTTTCAGTCATCATCTGGGCACTTACTTTCCTCTCTAAAATATTTTTCGAAAGGTTCAGAAAAATGAGAGAAGAGGATAGCAATTACCAAATAAAGTGAATCTCAGCAAACTACTTTATCACCCTTTTCCCCTGAGGGTAGTGTGTAGGTAGGTGTTAGACAATACGTGATGAACAGTGTTTTCCTGTTGCAGGACTTGTAGAGGAATCTGGAGGAAATTCATGGCTTGGGAAGAAAGATCCCTTAGGAACGCAGCATGTGTTCTTTGCATTTCTTTTTTGCTAGAAACCCCTGTATTATATGGCCTTTGGGTGACCAACAGTGAGATCCAATGGCCTGTGCAAATTGTCATGGCTTCGTTTGTACTTCAATAGAGCTAGGACTGTCTGATGAACCAGAATTCTAGTCAGTCTTTCTGTGTGTATTCTTAAATACGAAAAGGCTTTTTAAAATAATCATTCGGAGTAATAATGCATGTATTTCTTCTGAGATCAAGAAGAAAATAAATCTTTTATACTTTCCTGTGTCTGTCTYTGCTTGAATAAAGCAGAGTTTGTAAAGATAGTTCACAAATGTAAGTAGGGCAAGCATTCTAAGATCTGTGTAATCTTTTCAAATTATACAAAATGCACAGATTTAAAAAAAAAATCAAAAAATTGAATAGGAGTCATAGAAACGCTCTGTGGAAAATTTCTTAAGATTTAGCAAGTGATGTTTTTCAAAGCAGAAGTTAATAATTTGCATGTCTAAATTTATTCCAATTTGTTTCCAGGTAATCTGTATTTACTACTTGCCCAGAAAAATCTTGCTTCTCTCCTTTCAGCTGCTACCTTTGGCATGGCAGAAGTTTTTCCATGAAATGTTTAATTTCCTCTTTCTTATATACCCTTAAAAGGAGTGTGTGTGTATATATATATGTGTGCGTATATATATATGTGTGTGTGTGTGTATGTATGTATGTGTATGTATGAAACAGTACTGCATATGTATCTGCAACCCACTCAAAATAATTTGTTGGGTACAGAATTGACCTAATTCTGTTGCCATTGAATTACACGGAAACAGTCTCAGTCAGCTGTGAGGTTAGACCAGTTTTTTGTTATGAGTTCTCTTAACAGTGAAATCCACATTAAAATCAATGGCAATTTACTGTTTTGTGCAGCTTCTGATAAGTATCATTTTGCATGCTTTTCATTTTTATCGATACAATTACTTTTTAGTATGAAATAGTATTTTGTTAAATCAGAGGATCTTTTATTGTACAGGCGCTCACTATGATCCGAGAAAGACTGCTTGACATGCAGTGTGGAGTCCTTATATCTATTAATAGAGCTAATTCAATGAAATTATAAACACATCCCTGTCAGAATTTTTAGGGGTATTGGGTAAAAGGAGAGGTGAGGTGGTATCGGATGTGTGGGAGGACAGTGGGGATGGGAGTTTGACAGGTGGTTTACACGCAGACTTGTATTAAAATGTTGTCTGTGCTATGAAAAATGGATTGTGCCCTTGCCTTAAAGGATTAACCTTCATATATATGTGTGCATGTTCATGTGGGATGTCGGGAAGCCAGCATAATGTTAAGTTTGAATAAATCTATCTACACTGTAAGCTGTCATGAATGTTTTAAAACCAGCTTATAGAAGGATGTTTTCTGGATTTTCAACAAGTGAGACAAGTGTCTCTTTATAGATTTGCATAGTACATTCAGGAGAATTAAAATGACCCAACAAATACTATTGATCCTAATGAGAAAATTCCCCATAAATCTGCAGCTTGTGTCCGTGAGCATCCTGGTCCTCATTGCCATTTGGTTTAATCCTCCAATTTTCTCAGGGACATGATTTCTGGAAATATCTTTTGGTCCTTTTAAATTATTAATGTCATTAAAATTTATAATTTTCTGTCATTACCTCTAGGAAAATAGAGATTTTAATGTGAAACATAAATGTCTCATTTTGCAATTTGTGTTATGATAGCTGAGCACAACTAGAGCAGATTTAAATATTCCCCTGAGCAAAACGGCTAGGTATTACAAACCAGCTGAAGTTCTTTGTGTGCGGATAAATAAATAGATAAATGAATGCCACAAATGACCAATATTTGTGTGCAAATAGATAAATGTACGCCACAAATTTTTGAGGGGTGAACTTCACCACTCATATGCCGTGCACACAGAAGAGCAGAGAATTAGGATCTTTTTTCCATGAAGCGTCTCTCGGACACAAGGAAAAGCCACCATCCACGCGGAGGAAGGATGTGGCCCGCGCTGCAGCGGCGGCGCCGCGGGGCGAGGGGAGCGGGCGGGCGTTTCGCGTGGCAGCCCGCAGGGCGAGCGCGGGGGGCCGCGGCGCTGGCAAGCCCTGGCCGGCCCGGCGGTCGCGCCGGCTGCGCCGCAGCCGCTGCCTGCCCCGAGGCCGCACAGCCAGCCATGAGCAGGGCTGGGATCTGGGTACGTTTGTTCAGAAAAACCTCTGGGGCTAAGTTAAATACTTTGCTTACAGTGTAAAGAAACATTTCATATCATGTACCTGAAAGAAAGAAAACACATTGCTTTTAAATACATAACTAGAAAAAATAGAGCTTAATTATAAGATTAGTGTGAATTGTTTTTTTCCCCTGCGACTCCCGGGCTTAGACCTATTTTTCAAATACGCACTGTTGTTCTGAGGGATGCAAACGCAAGAGCCAGCTTCGCATACGTTCRCTTTTCCCTTTTTGGCTTACCTCTTGTGCTCGTCCCCGTCGGGTTGCGGGCGGCCTTCCTGCACGTGGCGCCGGCATCCCCCCGCCGCGCAGCCAGAGCCGCGAGCCCTGGGACCGGGGGCCCCGCCGGCGGGTGCCGCTGCCTCAGGAAGGGCCCCGCTTACCCTTGGCTGCGACAGCTCCAGCTCAGGAGAGGGCTTTCCTTCCCAGCTCTTCCAACAGCCTTTTAAATATTTAATATTAATATATTGCTAAAATGAAACCCTGTTTCCAAAATGAGCGTATCGTTTGCTGATGCTAATGGCCGCCAGCTGAGGAAAGCGCCAGCAGCCGGGCTGTGCTCCTTTTGCGTTACGCACCGACCGAGGCATCGGGGACCCAGCAGCCCTCGGCCGTCCCCGCAGAGCGAGGTGGTGCTTCCAGAGCCATCTTCAGCCCCAGTCAGCTGCTGGATTTCCCTCTGGAGGCTCCTGTTTTCTTTCTCTCACTGCGGGGACCATACAGTGATCCGGTTCTTGCCTTCCCCGTTCACTTGGTGCCTGTAGCTAAGAGGGAAGGATCTGGGATAATGTGTCTAAAAATAATTGATTTCCTCCGCTATCTTACCTGTGGAGGTCCCATCGAAGAAGCAGTTGTGACCTACTCATGGCAATCAGGCTGCGTGTACTGTTTTGAGGCAGAGGTGGTGAGGAGCATCGCTTGGTTGACACAAAATCTGTGTCAGGCGAGGTGGCCTGAAGGCTTGGGTGACTCGTGCTCTCCTTTCAAAAGGCTTCCCATCTTCTCAGTCGCTCGCTCTGAGTTTGCTGCCAGCGCATGCAGCCTAGAGGGTTATGGTTTAAAGGTATCCCACAAAAACGTTCCTCCCAGAGACCGCAGTGGCAGAAGCTTCRACGTGCCACATGGCTTTGCCACCTCTTAGCCACCAAGGCAAGAAATCAAAGGCGGCAGCTGTCTGGAGGGGTCTGTAGGCTTGTGGGACTCCTGCGGCGGCTCCCTGCAAGGCGACAGGGGCATCCCAGGCTTTCCTAATAAGCCTCAAAATCTTTGGCTTCTAGAAGAATATATTCATTTTCTGATTTTGTTTCTTTTTCTCTGCACCAGTTGGTCTGTTGTTAATACACAGGATTTCACCTTCTGCAAAGTTAAAAATTCATATTCCTAAAAAAAGATGGGAAACTGGCAAAAAGAACTAAACAGAGCCAAAGCTACAGTACTGGTGAACCGTAGCAAGTAATTATAATAACCTCACAGTCATTTCACTAACAGAGCAAATGGCAAAAAACCAAAATATTTATTTTCCTGAATGTTAAAAATAGGGGCCCAGACTCACTCCTGTTGACGGCACATCCCAAGGTGCGGGTCCCCAATGACAAGACGGGGATAGGGACGGCTGCCTGCGGTCCTGGCAGCCCCTGCTGTGCCCAGGGCCCTGCGCTGGTGGCGGCGCAGGAGCCGGCCTGGAGAGCGGCTCCCTGCGGATGGGGCGCCCGGGCAGCGAGCATGGCCAGCAGCCCGGCTCGCCATGGTGCGTTCCTGGCAGGAAATAGCCATCACAAGCTGTACCGCTCGTACGATTTCAGGGATCAGCTGCACCCCAATTTTCAAACTATTTTTCCTACAGTAACAACATTTTTTTTTTTAATACAAAATATGTGATGTGTAGCTATGTTGGCTTCAGCCACGGTGCAAGGGCAGTAGATGCAGGCTTTGTCCCCAAGTGAAATGGGAGGCTGGGACACGGGCAGGTCGGCAGAGCAGCTCTGGAGATGCCAAGCCTGGAGAGAGGAGTGTCCTGTCCTTGAGACTTCCTTGCTCCTTATCCCAAATTAGTCTGTGTGGGGAAACGCGCGTCCCTCAATATGTCAATTCCTTCCACAAAGTTTCCCCTTCTTGATTTCTTTTCCTAATTCAGGGAACTTCAAAAGATTTCCTTGCATCATTATCTGTCCTAGTCTGCAGAAATGATCTACTATTCTTATGGAAAAAGAAGTTTCTTGTGAAGTTGTTCTCAGGCCCCTGTAAGTGTAAGGACAATCCTTCTTAAAGATGGTTGTACTTTGCATTTGTGATTTTGCTCTGGGGATGTAGTGCGGTTCTGTTCCTTTAAACCAAAACTCTTTCTGTATAAATGTGGTCTAGACACCGACTGAAGGCTCTTGTTCCTTATTTACAACCTACTGAGGCCATCCCTGTACTTTACAATGAGGAATTACCTCCCCAGCATGTTAGGATTGCCAAGGTAGATGGTACTGTGTTAAGTTGTTTTCTTTTCTGTTTCAGATGATGCATAAAAAAATACCATCACTGTTATTAAACACAAAATAAGATCACTTGGCCCAGACTAAGCGTGTGCATGTGTAATTTTTTTCTTCCATTGTCTGTTTAGAAACATCTATCAAATAATGAAAGGAATGTATAAAATGTGTGGATAACTATATGTTTCTAAAAGACAGTGTCTCCATTTGCAGGAAATCACTGACAATGAGATATTGGAGTTGGTACATAGTGCTCTGGGGAGGATGACAGTTATCCGGCAAATTTTCCCTCTCTCAAGGGACAACAATCAGAGGTGCATGAGGAACAACCACCGGATCTCGTCGCTGCTCTGCGATCCCCAGGAAGGCTATCTTCAGATGCTGCAGGTCAGTAGCTGCGCCCGGCAGAAAGGTCCTCCTTAGGAATTTGACATGAGAGAGTTTTCTGTGACTGTGTAACTTCAGAGGAGATGTAAGAAGGAAGAATAAAATGAGCACAGTTAGATCTGAACGTGTTGCTTCTGGTCAACCTTTTCCTGGCTTAAGTTAATTATTTGTTTTATTTCCCAGGACTGATGGCTTTAGATCTGATGTTATGTTTGTAAAGGATTAGAAAGCGATTGTGCTGACTCACAGCTGATTTTGGATATTTCATCCTGTTAAGAACCTTTGTGCTGTTACTGCTTATTATTATATTTATGCCTATTAGACTTCTGATGTGAAAGAGTTAATCTGTGAGGATAGCAGGACTCTGATAGGTATTGGGCTGTGGAGCATTTCATATTTAGTTAAATGGCCTGAATCCAGCTGATGTATTCAATCTGTCCTGTTTCAATAGCCTCAGAAGTCTCTAGCAGCTGATAATTGTCTGAGCGTGTGAAATATGCACTACTAGTTCACCTTCCAGATTTGACTTTGATGTAGGCAATATCTCAGAGCTTCTTGTATTTTTCTTACAGTAATTCAAGTTTAAGCTTAATTTCAAGTGCCGTTTCCAAGGACAGTACAGTAATTGAGAAGCGTAGGTCTTGGACTTTTGGGGGGACTCTGTGAATCTGGGTTAGTTTAGATAATGTTAAGAATCTCATTTCTAGTACTGTGGGTGGTGCTGGATAAAACATAAAACTTTGGATAGCCTGAGCATGTAAGCTTGATCAGAACCATTTTGTGGCAAATTGAGTCTTTCTCTTATGTGGCGCGGGTGAGGATGCGATGGTCGAGCGTGGGAAGTGCCAGCGTGGGTCCTGCGTGTTAGTGTGGGGTGCCAAGGGCTCGGGCAGGCGGCAGGGAGCAGGCAGGCGGCCGGCTGGGCCGCGGCAGCCCGTCGAGGAGAGCATCCTCCCTGGCGAGTGCCACGTGCCGGCCTGGCAGAGCTGCCGCAGCACCCGGAGCGAGGCTCCCGGCAGCCCGGAGCCTGCGCCGAGGGGAACGCTAGCGAGATTCCCCGGGAGAGACAGAGGCAGGCAAAAGACTTGCCAAGGAACCTCTGTGGGGATGTTTGTTTTACAGGTTTGCGCCCTACTGATAGGTTGTAGCTACAGAGATGGAAAACTTTCAAGGGAGAGGTACGGATATTTCCACCTTGAAGCTCTGGCTGGCTCAGGTTCCCCCATAGGCAAAGTTTGCGAAGTGCCAACCCCTTGTGTTGCAGCTCTGCCCACTGCTCCATTCTTCCTGTGCCGGGGAAAGTCTGGTCCCCTCCTGGCCTCCAGAGAAAAAGAGCTTTGGTTCTTTATTAGCGACTTGGAGGTATGCTGTAATGAGGAGAAAGACTGCTTGTTTCAGAGAATCAAAGCAATTTCCATCATGTTGAAAAATCTGCCTGTCCTGTACCAACAAATCACTCAAGGGGGAAGAGTCTTACATTATGGCAGGATTTTGAATATTGCTGTCTGTGCTGGCTTATGCAAAATCTAATTCAGAGGCTCATCTGGAGGACTCTGACAGACCTCTCCAAGCAAGTTGTTATTGGTAAAACAGTAATTGGTTTGCTAGCATGAATAGCCTCACTCTCTTCTTCTGAACTGACAAGGACCCTTTAGGAATCTAAACACTCTTCCTACTGCTTGACAAATGTGGGCTTTGAGAAGCAAAACATCCTCAGGATTCAGATTGTCTGTCTTCCAGAAATACTGTGCCACCTTAGAAACTGTCATTAAAAGGATGGAATAGTAATGTGATTCTTTGCCCATTAGTTCCTCCTCTCTGAAGGATCTTACTTCTCTCTGAACTAAGAGATACGGAAAAGGTGCAAGGAGCGTGCTGCTCTCTCTGGGGGTGGCAGATACGTTGCCTTTTGGAAGCCCCTTCCACAACTTCCGTGTCCAGCCCCACTGGAATGAAATATCCTGAAAGGTGAAGGATATTGTGCACTGTTACCAGTCTCTCAAGTCAACCACCTCCAAAATATCTTGAATTACCTTTAGGTTTCTGCAGATTGAATACAGGATGTTTTTAGCAYGTGCAGTTATATCTGAAGTGTTCTGTTTCTGCCTTTTTTTTTTCACAGATGTTGCCAAAACATCTTATATAACACCTTGTGGGCACACAGCTCATATTTATTGCTAAATATGACTGATGTGTTATTACTGGCCCTTCAATTCAGGTACTTCCAATCTTCTGTTTCCTCTCTTTTGCTTAAAAAAACAGTTTTGACCTTTTGCGGTACAGAAGTAACATCACTAAATTACCCTGTTGCCAGAGGCTGCAGTGGCTCCCAGCTCTGTGTCAGCGGCACGAATCCACCGGCGGCAGTGACCGCCTGCCAGGGCTCAGGCCTTGCGCTGCTTTAAAGTAGTTTGATTAACACCGGTTATCCCTGGCGCATTTTCCCTCAGGCAATTTCATATTAATAATTCTTTGTTGTCAAGGTTTCTTACCAGCTATTGTTGGTTAATTATTTATTTAATGACTTTGAAGAAGAATAAGCTAATCTCTGTCAGCCTCTAGCTGTGAGATTTTATAGGGGAGAATTTAGTGTTTTTAACAAGCTAGTAAAGAAAGAAACATTTACGTCATGGATTATTAACTTTGTTCTGGCTAAATTAATGAAAATCTTTTTGGAACAATTTTGTTCTTAGTATCTTTAGTACCATATCCTGGAAAGTTGTTTTTCAGTGGGTGATCATGCCCACTTGGCATGCTGACAAGGCTTTTAAAGATCAGGCTGTTCTGCAAGCTCATCCAAAAACTCATCTGTTCTGAATGCTTTGTGGAAATCCAATCTTGCTCCATCAACTCACTTGTCAAAATTTTGCTCATGCCCTTATTTCTTGCACATATAATATACCCAGCTGGGTTTCTGCTTCAAGTGGAGAAAAAGCTTTATAAAGTTTCCCATCGTGGTGGTTTTATTTGAAATCAGAGGACTGCATTTATCTCTTGTCTTATTCTTCATACATGATTTTCTGAGTCCATTTCTTCTGCTTTTTCTGAAGTGGAAAGGAGAGAATTTAGACCTTGTTCTCCTCCATTGGCAATGAGCATCCTGTGGTTTCAGCCATCAACGCTGTCAGTACTGTCTTGTCCGGAGAGATAATACTTAAGCGCCTTTGGAAGCTCTATAGGATTAGAGATAGATCCAGTTAGTCACAGGTATTCCCAGTACATACCCCTGCATGGCATTTGAATGTTGCTTGCCAATGTAGAGTGGGATTACCATCATTAAACTGCTTAGATCATCTCAGAGACAGTTTTACATAGTAAATTTGAAGAAATTTTAATGCATAGTCAGCTTCCTCTTTCCAAACCCTTCCCCTTTAAATACTAGTTTGAAGCCTGTCTACAGATTTGGATTTGTGATGGAGATCTCTTTCTTCTACCAGGTTCTTTCTGATGTGTTTAGTTATAAAACCGAAAGTTTTTTGCTGGTAATGTTTTATGTTTTTAAAAAAAGATTACCCTTTAGAAATGTGGTCCTCTTGCAGGGTTTTTTTTTTTTTAACTATTTATACAGTTAATAAGTTCAATCTGTATGAGACCCCATTTTTATTTAAAGCATATTACAGGGACATAGGGCATCTGACATTATTTGGCATGAACCAAAATGCATAGTAAGATTTAAAAAGCAATAAGAAGAAAACCCCAGCAAGCTGTGTCACAAAAATAATGAGGTTGTTTCTCACAGGATTCAGAGTCCCACCTCCTTACTTCAGAACTATTCCAGGCATTGCTTTGACATATTTGAAGAGTAGATGTTGAGAAGCGTGGGAGGGTATTCCTTGAAACAGCTACTCTTCTCCATGTGAAAACATAATTTCATCCTTCAAGGACTTGATCATCGGACACCTTTGTAGGCATCTCTTAGCACTTGCTCCTTCAGAGCTGCATTTTTATTAATGAGACMTCTTCTCTTTAGGAAGTACTGCAATCTAACTACTGTACTTGGTGCTATTTATTGCACATGTGTGTGGCTGCGTAAACATAAGGGCCTGATCCTGCAGTTTTATGCAGCTGAGCAGTCTCACTGTCATTTGACCTGTTTACACTGCTGTTACTACTCTGCTGTTAAGTGTTACTGGAGGCAGTAAATATTGATTGAGCCCTATTAAAGATCTCGTAGGGGATTGGTGAGGCACACTTCGTTTTCCTTTTGTTGCAAACCTGTATTTGCACGTCTCTTTAGCAAAGTCTAATTTGGACATTCAGTCATGGTGAAACTGCCTCTGAGCACTGCAAGAATGAAAAGTCAACTTAAATTGACCTTAGGGCCCATCGCAGGGCATAATCTCTCCCTGAAACCGTATGTCATGTCTTTCATACAAAGCATGTAAGCAGAAGAGCTGGTAAAAATAACTTGGGTGCCCTCTGGCCCCGTAGGATTTTGTGAGCAGCCTGGAGGCTAGAACCCACCTAAACCCTGGAATGAGCTTTTCCTCCCTGCTTGGACTACCTCTTCTTTTGGCCATGTGAAGTTCCTTTATATCTATTTGCATAATTAGATATTTAATTGAATTTTTGTTTAGTGTTTTATCAAGGAGCAGACAACAGTGGCTAGAAGCAAGTACTCCCAATTTTTGATTTTTAAGGCCTCTGAAACCTAGCCTGCACCTGTATTTATTTACATATGGTATAGTATAAAACAATAACCTTCTTGTACTCTATGTTGTGATTCTAGTGTTATCTCTCATCCTCTTAGTGATGGTAAGTTCTCTTTATCAAGTGCCTCCTGCTAGACTTGCCTGGGATGGTGGGTGTTAGCTGTGCCAAGTTTTCGAGACACTGGGTGAGGGAAGCCAATGCCCACAGCTGACAGGCTTAAGCGTTACAGATTAGTTCAGGCCTTGTATTATTTTTAATTCGTTGTTACAAAGCGTATTGAGTAAGAAACCACTCATAATTATGATAAATACTCATAAGAGATGAAGGACATTGGGCATTCAAAGAATATAAACTGTAGGGAGGGAAAAGAGTGGTATGAGATGTGTAGCTCAATACAGAGGGAAAAATTTTAAAAGGAGTAAAAGCTGGTTATCAATAAAAAATGTCTGAGTGCAGTCTTGCGAGGAAATCTATGGAAGCCCCATTGTTTGAGACACTTAAAATTAGAATGGACAAAGCACTAAATAATACACTAGTAAAATTCCTTACTGTTAGAGAGATTGACTAAATATACTAGTGAGATCTCATTCCTGTGGTTTTATGAAAATTGTATTCAGTCTTTCATTTGCCTCAGCGATAATAAATAGCCCTTTGGAAGTTTGAGGCTGACATTTGAGTCTTTAATGAAAGTTTGTTTTTTGACTCTGGTTTCCTCACGTATGCCAGACTGCTGGCTGTGATTTTGTTCTCCATGAGCAATGAAGCATTCATTTAAACCATACACATCCACAGAAAGTCTTCATTTAAGAAAATGAAATAGGTCACGCTGTCGGTCTCTTCCCCCTAGCAACATCCGTGTAAGCATACCATCATACCGTAAGCAAGCCGTCAGTCTTCACTGCTCCTCGAAAGATGCATCCTGTCATTAGAGACGCAAGGATGTGACTGTTCTTGGCACTACCTGGACTTTGAGAGGAGAAGCAGAGTTTCAAGCAGGCTGGGGCGTGCAGGCATGGGCATGGCGGTCTTGCCCCGGGGAGTGACGCTGGCAGGGCCGCGTCCAGCCCCAGCGCCTCTTCCATCTGCTTCCGCCCGGAGCCGGCTGCTGCGGCCGCTCGTGGCCAGCGCTTGGCAGCAGCGGGGCGCCGAGGCCCAGCTGGGCCGTGGGGTTTTGAAATGGTGGCATCTGGGTGTCAGCTTGTCTTCCCAGCTGGTCTTTTCAGTTGCCTCATCTAGCCGGACTTCTGGCTTTGTCAGCAGCTCCAAAGCTGCCCGTGGGCATGGTGTGGGGTCAGCCGTGGTCCCTCGCTGCCTTCCCAGAAGAGCACTTGCCTATGATTAATACATATGTAGGAGGTAAAAATTATCATCTTATATAGCTTTACAAGTAAAATAACATTGGGAAATTGCCTGAAATTAATGTAAAAAACTCTATAAAATGGCATTTAATAATATGCTAAGGAGAGATTTCCATTCTCATTGAAAATATCTGCTCTGCCTCTACTAGTGCATGGTGGTTTTCTTCCTCATTGCAAAATAAAGGTTCCTAATATCTGAAATAATTTTCAGAATATATACTGGCACATGCCTAAAATTACTCAGATACAGTGAAAACTTGTTAACATACTGGGGAAAGAGTGCTGTTTTCTAACCGATACTCCATAGAACTACAGCTCTTATCAATGGTGATCATTCTTCTAGCAGGTGGGTCAAAGAGCACTTCGTTACAGTTTTAATACCTCCAGCTCTTACAGCTCTCAGCAATCAAGAGGAACAGAAAATTACAGTTTCTTCCACCAAACAGGACAAAAATGAAGCACTTCTATTTTCTGATCTAGGAATTTTTGTTATATGAAAGGGAATCCCTGCAGGCAGATACGTGTCTTCCCTCCTCCGCTCCCCCTGTGCATGTATAAATAGGGGCAATGAGAAATATGGCAAAGTGTGGAAAACCCAAAGGAGATGATTCCATTGCCTATTTTTTTCTTCCTGCTTTGCTTCCAATTCTGAATGCTACTTGAGGACTAATTTCCGAATATACTGTTTTCTCTTGCCTCAGGCAGCAAGGGTGGAAACAGGGCACAACTGATCTCTTCAGTGTCTCAAAAATTCACTTTCACGGGTCATTTTTGCCTGCAGTGGGAGTTTGATAGCTGAAAATTGAAATGTGTGTGTACTTGCAGTAACAAGCGCATACAGGCCTTGTCTGATGAACCCTTTCGGCTTTCACAGAACCACTCTTCTGGAGGTTGCAGCAAACTTGTGGTGTTGCAAATACAACTTGGTACCTATGCAGGAGGTTTTGGGGGAAGCCATTTTTCTTCTAAAATACAGCGACTGATGTTGCCCTTGACAGAGCTTTAAGTATTCAAGTTAATAGTAGCATGTGCTGCGAGCAAGGTTGTTATGACTACCTTGCTTTGATGAAGCTGCAAAAACCTATGGAATTTTTGATGTATTAAAAGAAATGACATAGGAAATAAAGAAAATCATTGCAGCACTGGATGTACTGTGAGATCAGGCGAGAATTTCTGTGTCTTGTTTTGAGTAACTTTTTGTCTATAAGAAAATATACATATAGGAATGAATTCAGGCAAAAGCGCATGTGATTTAGCAAAGAGGAACGTATTTGAGGTGTTTAAGTATTCTTGCTTTTCTGCCTCAAAAAGAAACTAGGAAAAAGGAAAGAGAAGATTAAAAAATATATAGCTTACAGTAAACAGTAGTCAGAAAGAGCATAGTCTCTTTTTGAAATACTGTTAATTTCTTGTACAGAACAGACAGACTTGGTCTTTAGCTTTCTTTTCCCTCTCTTTTTAGTAGACTACAGAAATGACCAAAAAACCAAACCGGTAGGTTTGAAGAGAGCACTTGTTCAGCTACACTGGCACAACGCTCCTCAGGCATAAGATTAGATCTAGCAGCATTATTCTGTTTTCTAGCATAAAGCAAGTTCCTATTTGGGGTTAAGCAAGACATTCATCCTTACTTTTGATGTTCAGGAGCTAGATTTTCCTCTGTACGCTATGCAGGATCCAAAGAATGCTATTTTCTAAGTTATCAGGATGTTTTGGGTCATTCTTGATTATTTGCATTTCAAAGAAGGGCACTCTTGACCTACAGAACTACCAAAACAATGCTATAATATAAGCATCCTGCCTTCTCTTGTTTTAAGTAAACTCAGTGAAGAAAACCGAATGCTTTATTTGAGGCAGGTATTTAAAAGGTTCTAACCTTCATAGGGCAAGTTTCTATATTTCTTGTTAATTGATGACTTTGCTAGCAGACTCACCAAACATAATATTAAGAAAAAGGTTGTTTTTGTAATATAACAAATCCAGCTTCAATTGTGGAGGTTCTGCTGTTGGTTTTTTTTCCTAGCCTGCACATTTTCTAGTTTAAAAAGAAGTGTTGATTGTGTGAATAAAATCAACTTATTCTTTCATAGAATATTGACTCTGCAATGTGAATAGTAGTAAAATGGAGTAATGTATATATACATGTCTTTTTTTTACTGGAATAAACACTCAGAGTATGATTATATGAAAAGAGGCATTTTGCTGATAAAAAATTACCATATAGTAATTTTTCCGAGGAGACTTGCAGTATAAGAGAACAGGAGCAGGCGGTTCCAGTGGAGCAGTGTATAGAGCAGGGTGCGCGCAGTAGTCTTTCCATGGCCAAAAATAACTTGCTGTATGCTCATCAAGGTTTTCTTCTGTTTTCATGCACATCTCCAGATATAAACTGAGCGACAGCAAGAAAGAGTCCACACAAGGAGTTTCATACAATCTATTTCTTCCTGTCATATATCTCTGTTTTCCAAGGCAAATAATAAGAGAATGGTGGTACAAAATCAGTTYTGGTTCAGCTGAAGTGTATGGAGTAGCTTGGTAAATAAATGAGTGTTTTGTTTTGCTCTGCGACATAGGGTATTTGAGTTGGATTCATGGTCATGTTGGCCAAGATCCTCAACCAGTTCTCTCAAGCGTGCAGTCCAGTATACATGGAGAACCGTGTAAGATTTGTGAAGATCTTAGAGGTCCTCTTTGAGAGGTAATGAATAGACAGAGAAGGAGAGCAGCGTGCCCAGAAGGTGTGGCAGGTACGTCCTATATTTTGCCCTAGAGCTCTCTACTGGCAAACTAGGAAACCTGTTTGGGGGAGTGAGGCTGTAGTTTTCCAGGACCAAACTAGAACAGGGCCAAGCGAAGAAAATACGAAGCAGCTCTGCTCTGTGGCTGCTCTGAGGCAACTTCACAGGAGACGCCAGATAAAAGCGGGGGTGCGAAACGAACTTCCGTGGCAAGCTGAGAGGGTCTGCCTCTCATTACGGCGCAGAAGAAATTGTGTTTTTCCTTATGCATGTAAAATCTATTTCTAAGCAAGAAGGATTTTTCTGTGGAGACTAGCTTAGTGCAGAAGAAGAGAAGTGCCCTGTTGAATAATAAGGATTCGCTTGGTTGCTTTGTTTGAAAGTTATTCGGCAAATATCTCAGAGTAGGGAGACAAATGCAATTGAGCCGAAGAGACTTAACACAATCGGAGGCTTAGCTACTGGGACTCTTCTCATTAACTCTTTTAAGTACTTACTTTTCTTAAAAAGAGAGGAAATCTGGAAATTATCTGCTTTGGAAACTCTTTTAAGAGGATAAGTATTAACTGGATAAAATACTGAATATGAGGGATGTGGACTGTTTGCTGAGGGAGGCTGAAGGGAAGAAGAGGGAAAGAAGACAATATTAAAAATCAGCAATGCCATATGGGAGAGATTCTCAGTGATAGTATCTCACAGGTTTTGCATTGTTTTAGCAGCGAAATTCCTTTCTATGATTAGTCCCTTCCAATTTTTGTTAAGTAAGTGGAAATTCTCAATGCCTTTTTTGTGTATTTTCAATTTTGGTGCTTTTGAATTGAATTTTTGTTTCTGTATTTTTGTTAATATTTATTTATGCTAGAAGTTTTTTCAAAGTGACTAGGTTCTAAATTTATGTTCAACTCCAGATTATGGAATTTGGAACCTTTTGTTTCTGAAGATTAGGACGTTAAGATGATACCAGAAGTTAACTTGGAGCCAGTGATGGGAGAGTGATACATGTTTAATGTTTTCACAGCTGAGTGACATTTTATAGGAAATTTATACTGCATTAAGCCCCAGCTGCAGACCCCTTCTGGTCTCCAGGTACCATCTTTCCCAAAGCCAAAGAGAAATCCAAAGTGTAAATGGAAAATTAGTGGATCACTATGGCTAAGGCCTTCAGCTAGGAGAATTTTGTTTTGTTTTGTTTTAAGAAAAAAAAAGTTTGTGTCTTGCAACTGAACAGAAACTAAGAAGAATGCCTGTAAACTCTTGGAACCAGTGGACAGTATCAAATTTTTTTCAAAGGACGTCTCTCAGCCAACTTCCCCTGCTTAAGTTTTACCACTTAAAATGGATACCACCACGTGTCAAGGATCTGATCTTGTAGTAGTGGCCGTATCTTGTCTGAAAAGTGAACTATATAGTTGAGCGTTACTAGTGTGTTGTTAGTACTAGAGCCTTTGTCATCAATTATTTCTCTGTTTCTCTCTCATGTAATTTGAAGAAGGAAGCTACATTCAGTAGCTCCACAGAAACAGGACAATAACAAGTCCCTGTTCTTCATATTTGATGGAGAGAGACAATGAGACAAAAATAATATTGCCATTTATCCTCCCTCTGTACTAAATATATGCCGTAGTAGTATTTTTTGGTAAATTTTTTTTTGCCTTTTGCTATTTTTTTATGCCAGAAATTACCAAGAAGATTGCTAGAATAAGCAAAAAGGATAAGAGGTTAATTCCATTCCATCCTTTTCTCCTTGCTGAAATGACTGACAAAGTAACAGTCCTTGTGCTGTATTGTTGGATGACCATATTCCTTCTGTCTCGTGGGTTTATATTTGAACTGGGATGTTTTAAGTCTTTTTCATACTGCATTGCAGTGGCATAGGTAGTGCACAGGCAATGCAAGTGCACTACGGTCCCTTTGCCGGAAGAGCCCGGGTGCCAGGCCGTAGAAAAGCAGATGGGAGTGAGCACTGGTGTTTGTCTGAATTGCCTTGACTGCTGAACGTGTCAATCATGCTAAGCCTGTAGTTTTTATTTACATCTTTGGTTTTGTTTTGTTTGCTTGCTTGTTTTTACAGTTTCTTTGAAACGATGCTCAAATAAATAAAGAGGTTCACTGCTGTTATTGTTTGCAGGTTTCCAACCTGTACCTGTACGACAGTGTGCTCATGCTGGCCAATGCTTTCCACAGAAAGCTGGAGGACAGGAAGTGGCACAGCATGGCCAGCTTGAACTGCATGCGGAAATCCACCAAACCCTGGAACGGGGGACGATCCATGCTGGAGACTATTAAGAAGGTGAGGATAGACAAACCACACTTGCGCAAGCAATTGAAAGAGTGGTTTCAGTTCTGCTTGGTATTAGCTTTTGAGAAGGTTTTTGACCTCTATTTAACTTTTCTTTGATTTATTCCAAGGAAATTATTTACAACTACCATAAATGATTTACAGTTATTAAACAAGCAAATGATTTATTACAATCAAATTACACACACAGCTTTGTTGCTCCAGTGGTGTGTGTTCTCCTCCTGTTGCTATCATTGCTACCTTCTGTAGAAGTAATGTGATTAGGAATAAGCACAGAGATTGATATGTGCATGCATCATAATGATTTTCCCAAGAGAATAACTTTAGTAATTTGTGGAGTCAACCAGCAATAAGCTTTAAGACTTATGTTCAAGGTACTGCAGCTCAACTAGCTTCGTAAGTTAGCTGGGCGTCCGTATCTGTGTGTGTATTAGAGCCCAAAAAAAAGGCATGTGATTTAGCTAAATTCTCACTAAGAGTTACGCTGACTTGCAGTGCTTTGAATTACTTGAATATTGACAGTACTGTGACTTTGCAGATGCATAGTAACTTCTTCTGTGAAAGATATTTGATCAGAAATTTGAGGAGATAAAACACTCATTTTTTAGAATACTAGCTTATGCAATTCTTTAGAAAAAGCAACCTGTTTATCATAACTGCTTTAGTGAAATGATGTGATTTGATCAAGTGTTGTGTTATGCTCTGACGAGTCCTTATGACACCATCTTTGGTTGCTTACTTAACTCAATATTTAGTATTATTCCAAGCTGCTTTACTGCAACCCCAAAGTCAAACTTTGTGATACTTTTACAGGGAGGTTTAATAATACAAAAAAAAATTTTTTTCAAAGCATTTTGGCATATCTTCAATAGAAAGGAGTGTTTATAACAGCAAATTTGTTCTATTCTGATTTTTTTTTTTATTATTTCCTTAGGGCCATATAACTGGGCTTACTGGCGTTATGGAGTTCAGAGAAGATGGCGCCAACCCCTACGTTCAGTTTGAGATACTGGGCACTAGCTACAGTGAAACGTTTGGCAAAGATGTGCGGAGGGTAAAGATACGCTGTTTCTTTCTCTCTCTTTTTTTCCTCCCTCTAAATAATATACATTCTACTTCACAGGAGAAAACATTATTCTCTAATAATGAGTTAGTGCTTTTGCTCACACTGCAGAAGTAATTTAGTGTAAAAATAATATTTTCTAATTTCTTACACACTTAAATCTTGAAAGCTAATTTTATATTGGTGGTCAGGAGACCTGCAAATTGTTCTCACATGTGCAGTAACAATACAGCATCATAACAATACTGTGAACATGATATAAGAACAGAATTGTGTAGTCTTTGCTGTTTTTTAATGTAAATTATGGTCTACTTGATATAACTGACACTTGTCTTACTAAGGGAGTTAACTGAGACTATAAATTACCTAAACGTACAGAGATGTTTCAAAGTAGAGCAACTGTAAGTATTTTGGGGGAAAAAAAAGCCCTAGAGAAGGTAATTTCATCAACGGAGGATGTTACGAAGTAAAGGATGACATACCGATGCTAGCTGATGGAACAGAGACAGCCTGGGATTAGAAGGCAGTTAGAGTGGTTTCATAGGATCATTAACATAAATTGTCGCGGTCTGAAGAGGCTACCTAGGACATGTTCATATAGAGAAGATGCTCCAAAAAACCGTGAAACTCTGAACTGAACAACAAGGTTTTGGTTGGAACCCAACCTACAAAGTGTCCAAGGAAGGATGGCTATACTGGTTTGTATGTTTGAAATACTAACGTTGCCACTATATGGTCAATGGTACCTACATTAAGCAAACTCGAGCAAAGAGACAGAATTCCAGGCAGATCTGAAGTTTATCAAAGTTACCATTTGTTTCTGTTT
Source organism: Apteryx rowi (assembly GCF_003343035.1). Taxonomy (NCBI): domain Eukaryota; kingdom Metazoa; phylum Chordata; class Aves; order Apterygiformes; family Apterygidae; genus Apteryx; species Apteryx rowi. The sequence goes on along the minus strand of NW_020449419.1, from coordinate 3,063,718 downwards.
CATTTTGATTCACCCGAATTACAGCAGCCTAAATGGCAAAACAAGCAGAGAACTTGTCTATACAATATCATCTTAAAAAGTTCAACCTGAGATTCTTTTAGAGCCTAATTTTTAGGCTGGCATGAGGATTCTGGACCAAAGGCTTGCAATGGCTATTAGTAATGCAACAGAATGAAGAGAAGCATTTGAAATGTATAAGGCTCCAGGTCATATAATTAAAAAACCTCTTGTGAAAAAATGTCTCTGAAGACTTTAGACTGACCAGGCACCCTCCTGTATTGTAATGAGAGGGAAAAGGCTGTTTCTCAGTCCACTTTACTTCATGTCTAGAAGGTGTCTACTGCAAATGAGAAAGTCTCACTTCTGAAGACTAGCTGGAAGATGAGAAGTTAAGGTCATTTTGGAAACACTGTTGTCTGTTTAATAAAGCAGAGCTGGCTTTGGAGGCCTAGGAAGCAACTAGGGTGCATAAACGGAAGTATGCACCTGAGTGTGTGCACAGGCATGTATAAACACAAGTACTGAGTACCTTGTGAGATGCTGTGGAGTGTCCTACCGTGTTTCCAGCTGCCACTCCAGAAGAGCATGAGTCTGCTGTCAGTGCTGTGTTATCCTGGTGGATTTCTGGGATACCGTGGGGCAGCTTGACTTTTGTTCCAGTTTGATAGAAATTTCCCCAGTGACTTTGAATAAGTCACATAATCACTTTATGCTTTGATTTCCCTTTCAGCAAAATTGGTATAATTACCAGTTAGAAGAGGTTTGAGGCTTTAGAGGGAAATTATGATATGTGAGTATACATTATTACTTTTATTAGAATGTACATTTCATATATGGTAGCACATACACAAAAGCTCTCCCTTCAATATGTGCGACACACACTGAGCAAGTTGGGATGTAATCCAGATGTGTGAAGTGGAGGTAACTAAAATATCACTCAAAAGAGACAGCAAGGCAAAGAAATGGGGAAAATGACTAAATGGGAAAATGACTGAAATGACTAAATTGATGCTGTACAGATCATTTTTGATCCCCAATTTATTAATTTGGGATGAGCATGTTAATATAGGAAGGCTCTTTGGATGTCAAATGCAGAACCTTATACAGTTCCAAAAATGAAAGGGAGTATAATTCTGAATGCGTAAAAGCTGCTAGTTGTGGAATACTACTCTGAGCTAAAAGGAAGTTCTGAAAATAATCCTTTTAGCCTAATAGATGGAGAGAGTAAAGAATCAGCAATGTGCTAGAGCACATACCCAGGAATATTTAGAAGAATTTGGAAGAGGTGATATTTCTCAGAGCAAAACTACCATGGAACTACTGGAATTCAATTATTTTGACAAGCTGACTTTTTATTATTGCAGCAAAGATGTGTTACAGCTCAGAGGTACTTAAAAGCTCAGAAAGTCATACTTTTCCCCTTTATATTACTTGAGTAAGAGATCAATTCTGATTTATTGTCAGTTGTTTCCATATCATAATTTCCACAGATTTAGCTGTGGAGGGACACATTTTTGCTGAAGAACAGGACCTCTGTGTGGTGTTCCTTTCCTCTTTATGGAGAGTTTTCACATCTATTCATCTCTGTCCTGACCCTACAAAAAGCCTTTGCACTTAGGATCTGTGACAGGGTGGAGCAAAAGAATGTAACATTGAGTATTAAGCCTTACAGAGAAGCCAGTCAAAAATTAATGTACTTTAAGACTCAACATCCCTTAGAAAGTTTCTCAGGGATCATTTCCACCAGAAGACTCCTAGGAGGAGGTCCAAGGTAGTAACCTCAATCTGGCAGGAATTCACAGGGCCTTTCTGTGGAGACATCCTGGTGTTTCTGTTATCCTGGGATCTGTTCTTTCTGCAGACAAAATTATATTTTTCATTCCACACCGGTGTGAATGCAAGTAAATATACTTTCCTTTTTCTGTATGCCTCCTTCCTTCCTTCCCCAATTTAACGCTATGTTTTTGTGGCAAAGGGTGATAGTGGCTTTTGTGGCTTTTGTTTGTTCTGTTTTCCATTGTTTGAGAAGACTTTAGGGAAGGGGAGACTTAAGAAAATGATCCAATTCCTTTGGTTTAAATATAAAATCTTTAAATTAAAAACACCTTTTGAGAAGCCAAGCTGTATTTTCAAAGCACTAGAGTGTGAGGTAAATCTCTTAGGATCTATCACCTTGCTTTACAAAAGACTCAGGTGATTGCCTTCTACTGACTGTGCRCGTGTGGAGGTTGAGAAAGCTTGGTGTATTCATGCTGAAGAGATCAGTGTGGTGGTCTAACAGGTCATTTTAACGTTGAAGGATAAGATTTTCAGAGAAACTGGAAAGTCTTAAATGCCCAAGACTTGATGATTTCCAGTATGATTTAAGTTCCTAAAGCCTGTAAACACCTTTAAAAATACCAAACTGAGCATTCGCATATAAAGAAAAGAACTAGAGATAAGAGATACGGGAACAGTAAAAAGTATAAAACATAATAGAATCTGCTGAAAAATAAAAAGTAAGAAACTAATAGCTAATCTCATGCTAATGTTTTAAATAAAAGGAAATTTGAGAGACAAAGAATGAAAGAAATATAGAGGAAGTATAACTTGGAAAAACAAGATAAAGTGGTGCAAAGTGTTCAGGTGAAGCCTAAGGAGCAGCTAGGTTGTGGCTAATAGTCTACTATATTCAAAGTCCTTTGAGACCTTTGAGGTTTTTATTTATAGCTGATAAAAAGAAACAAAAAAACCTGTCTTTTCATTTCACCTCTTGTGTCCACCTCCCGTGCTAAGGCTGTCTGCATCAAATTCACCACCAGTCTTAGTTGCTGTAATTGCAGGGTTATGYACCATCTAATGCTCTTGCTATGAATTTAAAGAGAGTTACCAGCAGGCCTATTTTTTTTCTGGTTTAATTTTTATTTGGCCTTTACTCATTTATTTTTTACCCACAAGGATAAGAAAAGCCTCTCTATTTGTTATTTTTAATGTCTTCTAGCATAAGCTTCCTGAGCCTTTGGTTAACTCCCAGCACTGCCAGTGGCTGGCTGATGATTAACAAGTCACTTTGCTGCATTGACTCATTTTCCTGTCTGTAGTATGGAGTTGAGGGTACTTGCCTGCCTTGTAAAGTGTTTCAAACTCTAATGGAAAAAAGAGCTATAGCAATATTATCATCAATAAATTGAATGAATCATGGTATTGAATAACCATATATTCCCAAGTGTAGGAGAGACCATCCCTTCAGAGCTTGTCTGAAGCTGTCAACAGAGAAATATGTCCTGCTCTCTCAGGACAAGGAACCTGAGTGGGAAGGGAAGTCAGGACTGCCATCRTTTCCTCCCTGGTGGACACCTATATGATTAATCATTATTAATGAAAGCCTTGCTGAAGTGTTCTGAACATCTGAGACTGTTCATATTTCTTATTCTTCTGCACTTGGGTGAATGCCACACAGAAACATATTTTAATGATCCAGTGGTGAGAGAATGATAAGGGAGTCAGGACCCCCTAAGGGAGGGAGCTAATCCTAGCAGTCGCTAACTCACAGTGAACTCTCGGGCTGTTAACCTATTTCTTCTCATTTGTCCATGTATAAAGAGAGTATAATAGCCACTAATTGCCCTTGCAGGGATGTGATTAGGCTTAGTTAGTTAATGCTTGTAAGGAGCTTTGAGATTATCTTCCTCATCATCATCCTTGGCAGCAAGATCTTCTGCAAGTGTGAAATGGTGATGTTTTTTAATATGTTTTATGAGAAGGATCGTATTTGCTCTTTAAGCAATCTGCAATTCTTTCCCAAGCTGGCTGGAACGAAGGCAGAATTAGCAGTTTACACACATGCTGTATTTCATAAAAAACATTCTGTTCAGAATGATAACATTAACCATCGGTTATTCATTTATGTCAGTTTGTATGTTTTCATTTATTTTTTTTTAATTAGATTTTCTTGAAATACAATCTGCTTCATAAACACTCATACTTGTTTCCTTCAGCACTTTTGAGGCAGATTGCAGAAGTTCCCTGTAAGTAGTTTTCTGATATGCTTCACATTTGTTGAAACCACATTTTTGAAATCTGATGAAGTGCTTTAATTCTGATTGTTATCTGTAGAGGGACTTCATCATTGTCATGATAAGAAATCCTATGCTTTTTATTTGTTAGAAATTAAGTGTATTTTTTAGGGGTCTGCAGTATTAAGTGCTTTCATCTGTAATATAGCCAAGTTGCAACTTATGCAGCTAAAAGTTACGAACCGAAGAGAATTATCTAGGTGGTTACTACTGTAATTGAATCAGTTTTATTCATATGGAAAAGTGCCTAACTAATTTGCCTCAGTTTAGCCATAAAACAGATGCCTGCCTCCTCTGAGCACTTCATAAACATGTAGTTTGGTTTAATGCATGTTGCCAAGGTCTCTTTTGGCTAAAGGGTAGGACTGAAGTCTTGACTGCTTGTGATCGTTAAAGATTCCCGGTTACCTTCTAAAGGGAAGGCATAATAGCCCTCACATTCTGGGTGAAATATAATTTCTTCATATTTACATTTGGTTTAACTTTCTCTTTTCTGCTTAAGCTGATTGAGTGTCTTGGTAGAATAATTTGGAAAAGGAGTATTGTGATTCACACCATAAATACTCTAGATTTTTCTTCAGTTTGAGACCATATTTTTCTCAAAATATTAAACCTCCCTCATTGTTAGCTGTAAATTTCTCTGTAAGGTGGATGTAAGGAGTAAAAATAAATGTAAATTATTCATGGTGAAAAATACAGCTGTACATATAGGAAATGTCTATGATCAAATTTTAAACCGTAGAAGAATACTATAGAAGAAATATGATGAGCCTGAGTGCTTTTTCTGAAATGAAGTGGGGCCTCTGTTTGCCTGAGTTCTGCAAATTACTTTTTTTTGCACATGAAATATTTTATGTTCAGTATACTTTCATTGTAAAATTATAGCTGAATTACTGCACTTGCTAACTGAAATGTAGATGAACAAGTTCAGAAATGTTTTTCAGTTGCAAATATGTGATACATACTTATTTTTAAAGTATTTTTTTGCTTTGTTTCATGGTTTGGAAAAACATTGCCAGTGGGACCCATACTTCTGTGTAAACTATTACTCGTATTTGCAAACAGAAAATGCGATTTATATTTGCAAATATACTGATGTCAACCCTGAGTAGAAGGGATGTCTTGCAGAGTTTGGCTGGTATTCCTCCAAGCATGAGTTCTTGTTGCTGTTCTCCTTTGCAAGATTGTTCGTCTGTCTATATGACATTTTTTCAGCATGAAACTTGAGGCTAGATTTTAAAAAGCAGCTGTTTCTGAGTTGTGAGCCAGGCCGGGAACCTACAGCAATGAAGATGCTTTGCTGAGGCTTCCGCAGCCTCCCTGCACCATGGGTTTTCCTCATAGGCGTCAAAATCCCAGTTAGTCAAAAGGCAAATATTACGTCCTACCTAAGAGGTCATGATGAATCCTGGGTATAACTTTCTCTTTTAGAACATGTATACAGTATTGTATAGAACTAGGATGTCAGGAGTGTTAAAATCAGCCTTGTAACAACAATGACATCTATAATTATGGAGCTTCCAACCAAGCTCCTATAGTTTATTGATGGATCCTAGGAGAGTATTCAGAAAGGGAGGAAGAGAAAATCACTTTTTATAGCTCAACTTGTAAGAAATTCTGCAATAATAAGCTCATGTGTGCATATGTGTGCACATTATGAAAAAAAAAGTTATTTCTGTAGGGAAACAGGGCAACTTCAAGATTTTCTGAGTTTAATAGAAAGAAAATAGGAAAATACTTGAAAAATGCTTCAGAAATTATTTTTACCTTTTTTGGAAATCTAAAGACAGGCTATTTGCTATTCCATTTTGCACAGCATCAATCTGGAAGAGAGGCAATAAGCCCACTACTTCAGAATAAAGAATAACAGTTTTTCTTGCTTTCTTGTATTTCTTGCCCTAAGAAATGTCTTTGAATTGTGACTCTTTCTTAAAATCACACCAAAGCCAAAAGAATTTTCTGTGGGGCATCAGACTTGCTTTTTACCATAATGTCTACTTAGCAAATCAGTTTGAAAGATATTAATGATAATGCCAAAATGCAAGCTAAGTTATTTTAACTAACAAATCAAATAGACGTTATCTTGGCTTTCATAAATACATAAACTAAGGGGATTCTAACATCTCTTCACTTGATTTCAGTGTCAAGGACAGTTGCAAGGACTGTACATCAAGGGAGACCATGCTCAGCTTCCTTTCTGTAGCGTTTGAAATGAATTTAATTTCTTCTATTTGTTGTTGTGTTATATCATTTGGTAAACTGCAAGTATGTGCAGGTACAAAACACATTTTATAAAGTAATATATTATTATTTATAAAGTAATCTATTACTTCAGCAGTAATTTTCAAATCCAGGTTAACCATATTGTCTTTATCTGTGTATTGCTCTGAAATGTCCAGTAATAGGTTGACATTTAAATGCATGTAGTTCAAGTTATTTGTTCATCCTACAAGATCATAGTTGTGTTAAGAAAAATGAAAAAAAATTCAGGGTTTTATTTATTCTTATTAAACAAAATGAACAGAAATAGAAGTTAATTAGAATTCTATTTCTATTTTTGCTTTTCTTTGTGCCATTTCATGCCAGATGATGTTAGCTTTACACCAGTAAAAATTTTCACACACAAATTGTCAAAAGACAAATTTAATGGCAAGATGTCTTAGTGGTCGGCCCTAATGTAGAACATGAAGGACGTGTAGGTCACGAAGTGCCGTGAGCTATCTGAACTACTGCAGCTTGGTTTCTTAACTTCATTATATCTAAAAAAGAGTACCTTTAAAAAAAAAAACAAAACAAAAAGGTGTCTGAGTTCTGATTAAATCTCTTTGAGTTGGCCAATTTGCTGAAATCCCAATACTTGGCAGAGGTTGCCTGTCACTATTCCAGGGAATCGCTGGCAGAACCGCCTTGAAATTGAGGACTTTGGGTTTTCAGACCACACAGGAAACAGTCTAACAGGTATTTAAAACAGGCACAGTCTCTAATCACTGTGAACCTGTGTCAAGCAAGGAGTTATAAAATATGCCTGATTCAGTACCGCAATATCTCTGGCAGTATGAGTGAACCAGTGTATGCAGGTTAACATGCACAGATGTCACACAAACATTCTTTTCCATTTTAAGATTACATCCTTTTACTGGAATGGAGACAATATCTGGGATAGATAATAACTCTCCAAATGAAAGATGCTTTTTGAGCGAGCCATCTCTGCGGCAGGCTGTCGTATTGTGGTGTATCTGTGTTTGTAATATCTTAGCGAGTGCGATCTACAAACGTGTAAATAGAACTCCCCCACCATATGACCGCTTACAGGAAAGGGTTTCAAGTTGTATGTTGGCAGCAAAATATATCTCTTTAAGTAATATATAAATGTATTTAAGTCTTTTCCAGCATAGAAGAGGTACATGAGTGGAGAATAATAATACTTAAAAGCATTAACAGTGTTTAAAAAGTCAATTCTCCATATGTTGCCATAGGCTGAAATAGCTATTAAATGGAACAACACATTTGTATTCCACTTAAAATTAGACCCAAAGGGGGGGGGGGGGACACAAAGTCTTGAATAGTGAAGTTTGCCAAAATCTACTTTGGATGGAGATTATTGGGAACGATTTCCAGAGGTTGAAACTGTCAAATGAATCACCCTGTTTGCCCTAGGAAGCTGCGCTCTAGCTGTTTTAAGTGAAAAATGTAATTGGCACCAGACTGAATGGAAAATGGGACAGAGGCGATTTCGTAGGTGGCAGGATTCCAGGTCATGCTGAGCTTAAAAGATCGCTAACAACCTGAAATGACACCTGGCTCTGGAGCGGTGACTAGAGCATCGCCAAGAACAGCTGCACCTTGCTGCCGGCCGCGCACAGCTGCTGTTTCGCGCTGGCCGGCTCGGAGAGCGTCCCCTTAGCTCGACCTGGGCTGGACGCGAGTGCCGTGGAGAAGAGCTGAAGCCTGGTACCCTGAGTGGCCAAACAAACTGCTTTTGCAGTCAAAATTCTCTCTTGAAAAATGAAATATCTGTCCTGAAATCAAATTGCAAGCTGCAAAAGCATCTGTTTGCACCCTCACTCCCCGTCAAATTCTTGTAACCAGAGTGTTACAAAGCACGAGGTAAGCAGGGAGCTGGTAGAGAGTTCTGCCTATGGATTTAAGATGCTGTGAAGTGCCCAGAGTGATGCAAATCTCTTTCCCTATTCATGATTAACTTTTGTACTTTGCATTGGGATCACTGAATGAAGGGTGCTATGGTCATGTAATTCTTCAAATGTATGAAGTAAATCTCTTTGAAACAGAGTACTTCTTTAATGTAGTAGAATAGCTACTTCTTTAATGTACTAAAACAGCTCCAGCCTGCCAACATCTACTTCACTCTCAATAATATCTTTTCTCTATTGTGCGTTGCAAAGTCCTGCGCAGTTTACTGATGAGATCTGAAGTCCTCCCAGGTATCAGGCTTTGCTGCAAAGGGGATGCAGTGGGAAGGGCGAATCCAGGGAGGAGCTTCTGTTATAGTGGAGGAGTCGAGGAGAAATATGTTGCTGCTCATTGAGCCGAGCAGGTAGCCAAATACAGGCTTTCCTTTAGGAAAAGAAACTGCATGAAAATACTTAAATCTGTCATCAAAGCTCAGTTTTCCCAAATATCACAACAGTCAAAAAGAAAGAGGCTGCTGCAGCAAAGTCCTGTCAGCCAGAATAGCCCCGAAGGGCCCTCTCGAGGGCTTTGCCCAGGGCGATGCTCGCCGAGGGCCCTGTCTCCAGCTGCCGAGGAGGTTCCTGTGCCCTCTGGTCGGGTCCCGCAGCCACACGACACCGGCAAAGCAAGTGACGAGGCAGATCCTTCCTCCCACATGTGCTGCACTCTGGGGCAGCGTGGCTGTGCTGAAAATGGTGATGACTCTTCCATGTTATCTGGTTACTAACAGCCCGGGGACATCTTAACAATGTGTCAGATTAATCTCGGGTTTCAGCAGATCGACCCACTAGATCTACCTGTCTTGTCCATTATACTGTAACATCTCAAATTCTTAAGATTTTATCCACTGATAAAATTCATTACAATGTTGTGAGAAAAGTGGGTGTGTTTTAAAATAGACAGTTGAGATGATACCATCTAGAAATGGTATCTGGCTGATACCAATTCCAGTGTGTGTTATTTTCTTTAAAAAGCAAGGACTGTTACCTAAATATATGCAAGGTTGACAGAGTGCAAAAATAGGTATTCTTCTGCAAAGCAGGCTAAAGCTTTCCAAATACAGCACTTGGGAAGATAAGTGACTGAACGAACTGCAGCATTTAGTCCCTGGAGCCTTAGCAAACCAAAAAAGTAATACTAGCCAAGTACAGGAATTGGCGATTGCTTACATGGAGAAAAAAAGCCAATGTGCAGCAACTAGGAATGTGGATGCTATTTCATACTGTGAGAACATTTCAGTTTGGGTAGTTCTAGCATTATCTATAATATCCTTAAAGCTTCATGTGCAATTTATTCTGTCATAAGATTAATAATATAACAAGGCACAAGTCAGTAGATGCTGAGCAGGATTGCCGTATCTGTCTGTCTGTCTATTGCTATATTGAGTCTGAACTGAGCTCTCTCACCCTTTCTATTCTCATCCAAGATCCCATTCAGCACTAATCTTCGAGGCCACTGTAGCTATTTGCATTTCAGTAGCATCTTAGAGGCTATGCTTTTCTTATACCAACAATTGCACAGGTATGTAACTATATTATTCTTCTGTAATACATAAACCATGTGGTTGTGTTATGTTTTCAGAAACCTGCCAGTATAGTTTTGCCATCCTGATAGAACAATGCTATAAAAAAGCAAATGTCAAGAACATTCAGTATTGGGACTCCTGCAGGATATTTGCTAAGATAGGGAGGAATACCTCTGTAGATCAGCTGCAAGGTATGTTTTGGGGCTTTAAAATGTTCCAACCTGGGTATAACAGGCACTGCTGCTGTTTCAAACTCTTGATTAGATTAGTCTGAGGGATGAGGAGGGAGAAGCTCACTTCTGGTGTTGAACCTGAAACTTTGTTTCTTTTATTCTTGAGACTACCCAAATTTAAAATAGCTGAATGATAGCACAATTTCTCTCCCTTTCTTTCCTCTCTCCTAAGTTTTAAAATAAATAGTAGAGAATGGGACATTTCTTGATAGCTTTTCTGAACTTGCTTTGCTCAGAAGGTAATTCACAAGAAGTTTTAAAGAGAAATAAGTTTGTTACTCCATATTTTTATTAGGGCAAGTGAAGGCAAAAACGAATGCAAAACATTTACTTTGTGAGCATGAGGGGACTGCACTGAGCTTTTGTAATTATTTTCCATTAACTCTCATTGGCTTCTGAGTGTCTGGAGGTGGACTTTTCCCTGAGAGACTTGCCAAAAAGACATTCAGCATCTAGAGCTTGTTTTTATTTGAACACAAGTAAGAACGCAGTAGCCAGTGAAATGGAAAACACAGACTTGCTGGGTGAGGTAGCTTAGAATGCAGGAGTGAATCTGAACCTTCCCTGCTGCCCGCAGTATCCATGCAGTCTAAGTCCTCTCTCTAGTGTTGCTCTCATTGCAGGACCTTTCAGTGGCTTTCTTCGTTACAACAAAATGCACGATCTTCTCTGCATCTCGAGATAAATTTCTTATCATCATCTCAGGGGCTTGTGCCCCTGGGTTTGCCCTTCTGCTTCTCTCGTGCACCTCCCAGTTTCATCCTGCAGGGTCCTTACTCTGCTCCCCAGGAGCTTCTTGCTGTCAAGGATGGTCAGCTCTCTCAGGGATGCCCCCGTCTCCCCTGCTTCTCCAAGCGATTTGGTGTGACCTGGTGCGCAGCCTGGATCAGAAAGATCGGTACATTCCTCCATGCTGCCCAGCCACAGCCTTTTAATAGAATAGGGCGTATCATTGCACAGTGAAAAGAGAGATTAAATAGATGCCATCCATTCCACAAATCAATATGGCAAAGTAGAATTCAGATCAATATTGGTTTACTCTGCATTTCTCCATTCTGAATCTTGATGGAGGATTTGGGCAAAGGCTAATGAATTGTTCCAAGATCTATAACTATGTGATTTTAAGTGTGGTTTGATTTCATAAAAATGTAAAGAAATGCCCAGTCCTAAATCTAAGAAGTGAGAAAGAAGTTTTCATCTATATTTCCATTATTTATGTAATGTACTTCTGTACATTTTTTCCATGGGCAGTATTACAAGATTTCTGTGAATTGTCAGTTTTGCTATGTCAGCCATAACTTGCCACTTTCATAACACTTTATCCAAGATAACTCCTATTTCAGTCTTTTTTAATTATCCATATGCCATGATCTTCCTCCATTCCTGCTCCTACTTTGAGATAATCAAGATGCAGTGCAAAGCGGTCATTTGTTGTAGCAGGTAGAGAAAAAGAAGAAGAAGTGGAGAATATAGATTGGACTGCCTTTTGTTAATATATTCAGCTTTTGGTGAGAGTCAGATTTCATAAGGAAAAGAGTTTAAATTAGACTACAGAGGCATTTTTCAGAATTAAAATTCCAAGGCATTAAAGAGATCTGACTTTAGAACAATTATTGCAATTATATTAGTCTTCTAGTATAATTTATTACGATTTTTCAGGATCATAGGAGAGAGCTTACAGCAACACTAGCACTCTGTTTCAGCAAGCGCGCTCCAGGCAAAATATCTCTGTAGCAGCATTCTTTGTGCTTCGAGGTGGTACATGATTGAATCAGTCAAGGGAGTGGGGAAATGCAGCATCCCGGCGAATCCTGTGCTTTCCCCATAGCTGACTGGGTGTGAGCATTCAGGAGAAGTTCAGATTTTGAGACACCGCTCTCAGACACCGCAGCTCTCCATCTCTGCCCTACTTCTGTCAGTATTGTGTGATCCAGTCCAGAAAGACCATATCAGGGACTGATGCTGCTCCTGATCGATATGCTAAGGACGGGATTGTTTTCTTTCATCCTTCTCCTTCGTTAGCCATTAACACACCTTAAACAGAGCCCTTCATGCATTTGTGTACATGCATCATCAGGGCCRCTGTTACTGCTTCAAATCCAACTGTTCCCCGTGCTTCCTATTACCAAAAATAAACATTAGCAATGGATTCCAGGACATAAATTGGGACGTCTGTTAGTCTGGTCTGTCTTAGCGCCTGAATTTCTTTCGTTTCTATAAGCATCTCAAAATGAAAATGCCTGACAACACGGTAAGTGGGGCATAGACCCAAGGAGCAGAACAGTGCTCTGTGGCGGAGGCAGCCAGGAGCGCAGGCAGCTAGTTTGAGTAAGCCCGGAAATCTGTGCATGCAATGATTAATGAGGGAGGGACCTCCTGCTGGCCTGTAACTTCAGCAAGCTGACAAAGTCTGCTGAATTAAATACTGGTTTGACTGACAGCAACGCTACTGAAATCCAAATCAGGTCTAGTTCTGTTGCATTCCTGAGGTATGTTTATTCTAAAGTATGCCTCGTCTTGGGTACCTCAGATTTTTTCTGTCTCAATATCCTGAACTGCAAATCCAGATGTTCTCTTTTAGTTTGTTGCTGTAAACTGTTAACATCAAAATGCTGAGTCTTTAATTTTAAATTGTAGAAAACATTGTATAAAATATACAAATTCACACATATGTGTGTATCTGTAGATTTCATTATAGCATATAACAATCTGATTTCCTTATCAGTCATTTGAACAAAAAAGTCATCAAAAAAATTTGTTGTGGGGGCATTTTGAAAGTTTTATGTGGACATATTTAAAAAATGGAAAAAATGTAGCAATAAGGTTTATTATTTTACTTTGGTGTGCTGACTAACCCTGTCAAAAATACGGGCTTTGAGAAACAAAACATGCTCAGTGGAAATGCAGGGATGTGAGAAACACAGAAAAAACCTAATGGATAATAATCCTTAATAAACCTGAGAGCTGATATCAGTACTTTTTTCATCTGAGTACAAGCTGGAAATATGATTATGCTTTCCAGGCTATACATTAGGACATACGTTAATGTAGAAGAGACTTGCCTGATTTGTCTACATAATGTTTTAAAGACAGTTTTGCGATCTCCCTTCTCATGCTCYGGGCTAGCCCAGGGTGCCTGGCAGGAGTGCACGGGGCATTTGGCTCCTGCTCCCCTTTCTGCAGAGCACATGGTCTCTGGCACCATGCTGTGCTGTGGATATGGAGAGAGGGCAAATCTGAATGTAGGGAAAATAGAGACTAGATTAGTGCATGAAGAAATAAGTCTCATTTTATTTAGATGAGATGTAATATTTTTCAAAATAATAGAGTATTTTCACAGACTAGGTATTAATTCACAGTCCAGGCCAATAGTTGTCTGTTTTTCAGAATGCTAGGAAATATTTGTACTAATCAGTTTAAACAGTTTGGTTTTCAGTTTCCTAGGTTGATTCCATGGAGAGATTAAAAAAATATATATATGTATATATATTAGAAACTTTCATGTAAAAAATGAGGTATTCAGAACTATTTAAAAAAAAAAGTTTGCAGCAAGGGTTTATGTACYGTCATCTGTTTAGCATTAGAGTCAAACTGTTCAATCTGGAAAGCCTGATGTAAAGTTACCCTATTTTCATAAGTAATAAACAGTTACCCCTTCCGTTGCAAATGGTGGTTATTGAGTCCAACCCATGCAAGCAGGGTTCCCGTTTGTGGAAAGGATCACATGTAAGATAATTTAGCAAAGCATGTAAGTGTCCTCTATCTTGTTTCTGTCTGCCTGCTGCCTCTTTTTGCAGATGTTTTAAACACCTTTGGTTTCGTTGTCTCATCACCGGCATATATGGGCCTCAGCTGAGAGGTTATTAAAAACACGTGTTTTTTATTTGTGAATGTATTTCAGATTCTAATTGATAAAGCCTACTTTATTAAAAATTAACTCTATTTTAATTATCTGAAAGAGAATGCTCAAAATCATGTTTTTTTTTTCCTTTGTAAAGACTTAAATATTGATTGCTAGCTAGCTGGATTTAGTTGTTTTTCTCACTACTGCTATTGTTGCATCTTTGCAGAAATAGAATCTCCTTAACTCTACCTTCAAATACATAAGAAGACCTTGATATACCTGCAGGTCTCTGTTTTTCCTTTGGAGGAGATTAAGCTGTCTTGGAAATGGATTTTGATTGGATCTTTTTGTTCTCTGGTGTTCAAAGTAGATCAGTTGATTTGCAATGACAAGAATATTTAATGATAAGTGTTGTATGCATAGTTTTCCAAAACTATTATGCTCTGTTGCTTATGGCATGTGCGATAGGACTCCGCAATATTCTTTACAGCCATTCACAACTTTGCCTGAAAGGATACGTGCTGGAGGTTGTTAACAGGGTCATCCTGAACCGCAGGATTAGCCTTCCTGGGCCAGTAGAGTCACTGCCTCTGTGCAGGATTATGATGCTGTGCAGGGACTGGCATCAAAGCTAGCTGGGTACGGTACTCTTCACAGTACAAACGCAGTTACTCAGCTGGTGATACAGCTGCGGCGAGGTATCAGCTATCTTGCATACTGAGGATGCTGCTAGTGATAGACTAGTGGCTGCGGGAAAGCAATAAACACTTATGTTAAATTGTTCAAACAGAATTCATTAATAATATGAAGAGGTTCATTTTCTGAACTAGCCTTGTATCTAGAGTGAATATGAATTTCCTGTCTGAAGACCAGATGGAAAGCAAGGTGTGTAGTCACACTTATCTCCAGCGTGCTTCAAGGCCAAAAACCATACCACTTCAGCTACATCCAAATGGGAATAGGTATTTGGTATCATTGCAATCTCTATCAAGTTATTACTTTAAAAAAATATTTTCTCTTCCTCTTTTGTGTTAGTATGCTAATAAACTCTAGTTCTGTGCAATTGCAGTAGATTCATGGTCTGCCTGAACTCCTTTTACCTAGATTGTTTCTTCCTCTCTTAATACTCAACTTCAGAAAAGTGCTGTTATGTTTTGTTTAATGTATTGAATTTAAATTGTGAATTAAATATGAGAGAGCAAGATATAAGTGCGCAGAAACTGCCTTATTTATCAAAATGCTTCTAACCAGTGTCAGTAGTACATACTGGTTTTGTATGTCTCCGTTTTTAGGCATGTATCTGAAGATAGATGGTAGGGGGGGTAGGGGGTAGGACATTCAAAAAGAGCAGCTGCTGGGCTTCTGGTGAAAATCAGGTGCCTTCCAGGTGATTCACATGGAGCCAGCCACAGCAAGGTCGACCTGTGGATCAGGTTGTTTTGTGCCATCGGAGGACAGTGACAAGTTGCTGCCGTGTTAAAATACTGGGCATCTTCCTTGGCGAGGGGTCACTGCTGTGCTGTGTGCCCAGACTGTCTGAGGCTTGACAGTGTCCTTTCAGCTCCAGCCTGCCCTGGCCCAGCCTATGTTTCCTCACGTATGTAAGAATATTGGCTGTAATCTTTTGCTGAACTTAATTGCTTGTATTACAATGTGAATTGGCCCGTTTGTGCCTAGCTGGTTTCTTCTGAGCTTTATTTTCAGCAGTGTTGTTTCTCTGTCTTCAAAGCAGATTCTTAGGTATGTTAAARCACGAAGTGAGTTCACCTCTGTTGGGATAAATATAAGCTGCCAGTAACTATTCCCTGAAAACTCCCTTGATTTCCACCTTCCCTGAGTCCTAGACTGTTGTGTCCTTTGAACTGTTTTACCTAGTGTGTCTTAAACTGTTGACATTGTGAACACAGCTGTTACATTTCACCCCAGGAATGATTGAATAAATGTGCAAAAAGATTAAGGCCCTTTAGGATGAAAATCACTATACCACTATGATTATCCTGACTGATGAAATTCTGAACTGCATGTGGTTCTTTTTTCTTCTAAACAAGAAAAAATAAAAACCATTAAAGCATTCAGACATGCTATAAATTTCAGATGTGGTTTCTTTGGAAATGAAATAGCAGACGTCTACCTCAATAAGGTTTTAAACAATCTTTCAACTTTAGGACTTTGTTACATTATGCCCTCAGGAACCTATTCTTATTGTAATTATGATCCTAAGGATATATTCTTGAACAGTAACTCTTTTCTATGGTAATAACACAGTAGATGTTATACTGAATCAATGATTGTTTAAAAGCTTTTTGCCAGTGTGAGGTAGAATGGTCCAACATCTCTGAAACAAGATACTAACTTTGGGCTGAATCAAGAACTGTAATAAGGGAGAAACACATTCTTAGGAAATGCATTGAAAATTAGTAGGTCGAAGATGAAAGGATAGAAATTATTAATAAGAGTTTTTCTTCCATTGCACAAGAATAGTTGCCATTCATGCTGTTGGAAGTTGTGTGGTTAAAATTAAAGGATCTGTTCTGTCATCATTGTTCTCCTGTCACCTTTTACTTTAATGACAGTGAAGCATGTCATAAGGTCAATTTTACAGCTATTAGGGTTTTTGCATATGGTTTTTGTTAATATTCAGGGTAGTTCAATGTATATTATCYGCACCACAGATGCACCAATTAGAACTTGCATTGTAGGCCATGCTTTTTACTTTTTATTTCAGTTGCCTCTGATTTGCCTTCTTTGGGATTCTTAGTTTTCCTCTGAGAGTCGGGTTCAAATTTGGCAATATAAGGAAATACCAATAATCTCCAAATACAAAAAAGTACATTAATTGATCTGATATTTTTGGTCTTACTAATAAGAAGCAGTGTTTAAAAGATATGTATTTTTCGTACTAATGCGAGTTTGAAAACCCACAGTGGATAAATTTCTGAGGGAGAACACTTGGCTGAAAAATTCAGCTAGAGATTGGGTTCAGTAGAAATCTTGTTTAAATTTTTGTTTTTAATTCAAAACTTTGGAATCATATTTATATCACTTTTTTTCTTTTCATCATGATGGAGCAATCTAAAATGTAAGAGTGACAGTGCATAATATCTGAACAAAAGCATTGAAAGCAAAATGAGAGTTTGCCAAAAAATCTTATCTCTTGGCTTTGATATATATCTAATTCCACATTTTTGTAATGTATATGTAATTTTGAAGTACAATTTCTACATAAAATTATGTATCCATTATCTGGTAGCTAGGCAACAATTCTAGGTTTTGAGAGACCTACACTGAGAAATAATATCCTGTCCTCCTCTCTTCCCTCCCTGTCCAATGAAATCTAGAAAGAAATAGCCCATGCATTCGCAGCTGCTGTGGCAGCTCCTGGAAACAGAGGAAGGTGACTAGATGACTAATAAAAGCCTGAGGCAGAGCACAGAAACAGGACAAACCTTCAAAGCACATTGGTCCTAATCACCAGTGTCTACTGTTGGCTGTTTTGCTGGAGTGCGTTCTGCTAGTCGTGCCTAACTGTGTCAGCTTCTGTGCAGCATTATGATGAATAAAAAGAAAATACAAGTCCTTGTATATCACATTTTCTCTGGGCCACTGGGGTACCTATGCAGGTCTCAAAGAAGCAAAAAGCTGGTGCATTGCCGTGGTGGTGTTCAAGATCCTCTTTCAAAATGTGGCATTGCCATATGTATTTGCAACTACAGTCATTTTTTATGGACTGTATATGGACTTTTCTGAATATCTTGCTTTCTAAGGATATATAAACAKGTCAGGTACTTACATGCATAGTGATATGCCATTTGTATGTAATTGTTAAAAAAGTCAACTTTATTGATTAGAGGGGCACAACAGAAGCTGGATTTAAATAGGGAGTAAATAGCAGCCCAGTAAATTAGTTTGGGGAATAATGACAGTACTGTGTGGAGAAAGATACAGAAGTGACTGAGAAGGGGTGAACAGATATGGGAACAACTGAAAGTTAGAAAAGAAAGGAGAAACAGGGAATGATTGTATTTTCACATCAAAAGATGGACTTTGTAACCATTACAGTGGTTAAATGAAGCATCGACTGAGAAAAAAAGAAAAAAAGCCAGACACAGCTGTAATAATTACTGGAATATCGCTTTGATAGACAGGTCTAAAATTAAAGTTTCTTTCATTTATTTGGGTTGTAATAGGATGTTTGTCCCAAGTCTGTTATGAGAGATTAGGAGACATTATTGACTGTCCTTCCACTAGAAAACTGATAGCAGCAATTGCCTGCGAGGAGAAGTTAGACTCCTTTAAACCAGATGATTAACCTTGTCATATTTCTGCTGGTATAGCGGATAACACTGTCAGATGTTTTCGAAGCCTTTCTGTACTCAACATGTTTTAATTAATTGAGAAGAGAAAGGCGATCAGTAGAGAATGGAAGGGAGAGAAGACAACTAAATTGTTCTTATTTTCTTGTGAGCCTACAGCATGTCTGGAGCAATTTACAGAGCTGAGTAAATATTACATTTAAGACTGTATTTATAAGAATTCTTCTCTTTATTTCCTTTTATTTATAAAGCTTTGTAAAGCCTTTAGTTCTATAAAGCAAAACTTTATTTTACACTACAGTTCTGTCCAAAGTGTAATTTTCCTATAAATAGAAAGGCATGCTGACTACTTTACTATATTAAAACAATTTAAGGTTTTTACTGTACTTTAGGAGAGGTAAAGAGACTGATTTGTTGTTCACTTTTATTAATGGTGAATTAAAAATGACCAAATGAAGCCTATAAAAAGTTAACGTTGGCAAAAATAAATTAAAAAGTGGTAAATAAGATAATTCAGCTCCAAAATATTGCTTTATTAGAGGTTTCTCTGTGATAGTTTTATGGTGTATAGATAGTCTCTGATGTGGTTGACCACAAGTTTGTAGTGTAAAAAGCAACAGTTTAAAAGGAAGTGTGCTGGAGTGTGTGTTCCTGAAATGTTCCTGTTAATGCAGACAGAAAACCACTAGGAGCACTCAGAGAAGAGACCACTGGAAAAGAGTTGGCTGGAGCCTCGGTTGTCATATAGTGGTGCAAGTGCAGTAAAATCGAGGGATCTTGATCAGATTTTGCCAATTAAAGATCTTGCTTGAAATATTATTCCAATAGGATGATAACATCTATTTGCTCTGCAGTCAGTGTAATAACTGCAGTTCACCTAAACATATTAAACCTAGCGTTAGATTAGCTAATTTAGGTATTGCTAGTTTTATTTCCATAGCATTGTGGAATTTGTACACAGACTGTAAATCCTGTTTATGTTTATTTTAAAGGTCTTTGCAAATATAATCACATGGATGGAGTAATAGCAATGCAAATTACTGTAAACAGGACTGCTATGTTAACTACATATGTTCATGACTATGCACACAAATTATACGTTACTTTTGGCATTATGTTAATAAATGGGGGAGAAGTAGGATAATGTCAGTGTCCTACTAAAATCCTTCATTGTTGTATCCATATTATGTTTTCTCTGAAAAACTTGTTTCTTAACAAGTGGTTTCTTATATGTGGATCCATCCTGTCTTGAAATGCCACTGATGTCAGAAACTGCATCACTGCTGATATCCTGCAATTTCTTTTGATATGCTTGAGCAGAGCATCTGAATGGAATATATTTATGCTAAGTAGGGTACGCAGGCCCGATTCTGATCTGGAATCAAGACTAAACTGGAATTACACTGGTGTAAAAAAAGACTGGTCTGATGTCCTGCCCCTTCTCTCATGAAGAATTTAATTCTGTATTGTACTAGAACGCAGCTCTGTCTGAAAATGTCTTCTAGCCCCACTGGAACCGAGCAGGTGATGCCGGGGATTTAGGTCGTCTGGGAATATGGTGGGGTTCAGGACCAGAATCTTCATCTGACATGCCCATGTGTAGAAGAGGATCCATGGTTCCTCAGATAACGGGTGCTCTTGCAGCCTATCCTGAACGGGACGTTTTTGAAACATCTCCAATGCCCTTGCTTTTAGCTCAGCGTTTGCATACAACCCTGTGAGCCCCGCACGGGTGGGAAGTGCTGCTGGAGGGGAGCGCAGCCACGTGGGTGCTGCCTCTGCGTAGCCACATGGCCATCAGCAGGGCATGGATGGGGGGATGCACGTATCTTGCACCTCTCACCTGGCAAATTCAAAACTGCAGGGCTTTGAAGACTAGAGGATTCTGATCCAGTGTTATTTTAGGCCTCTTGTGCTCACATTTTACTTTAATCATTGTCACAGGTAGAAAGCAGTGACATAACCAGATTCAAAGCCTGCATTTATTTTTTTTCAAATAATTTTATATTTCTCACAAGATTCTGACTACCTGAAAGGAGTTTTATTTGTGGTGTTTGTTCCTGTCAGATTTCTCTAAGCACTAGAGGAATTATCTAGACAGCTCATGAGAGAGGCTGATATTCATATTTATTTGTTATGATGCTTTGAACTTTAAGGAATGGGTCCTGGTGTAGCAAGGCCTTTAACCTGAGTCTAATTCAAAATTCAGTGTCTGTTGGCATGTTTAAATACTTTGCTGAATTGAGGCCAAAACTTTGCCCACTAATAACGTATACAGTCGTTGTTGACTGCAGTGAGAGCCTCATACTTGTGTCCAAGAGCAGGTTGTCTGGCAGTGTATGAATCTCAGTCCATAGAAGAAATCTGGAGCGAATATGATGAGTGTGTCACTGTACAATGCTGTAATTATCTTGCAAGCTCCCTTGATCACGTATTGGCATCTCTTGAAATGAAAAGATAATACTGTTTATGTATGAACATGAGAGAATTTACTGCGCTTGTTTATTGTGCCATGGATTAAATTATAATGTCAGTGCTAATGTTTTAGTTAATAAGTTAAACATATTTAAAACTGTCTAAAATCTAAGAATTCTAAGAAATTAAGGAAAGACAGAAAATGAACAGAAGTAGCATAACCATAACACATCTGCCTTTTTCCTTTGTGCATCTATTCTGCAATAATAAACTGAGATTTTATAATGTAAATCATGAGCTTACTTGCAGATGTTAATGTTTGATATTTTATCATTTGAAGTTCTGCTTACTCTGCTATAGAGACATGTTTATGTTAAAATGCATCATTTTTACAAAGTGATTTGAGATTGGTCACATTATGATACCTGCAGAATGGTGGAAGGAAGAAGACTTGAGGAGATCTTTATTAGATAACTCATCAGGGACACAGTAGTATTTTGACTGAGATCTGAGGGTGTTTTGGAAAGTACAAATGAATGCTCCTCTCTTTTTAAAGTATGTTATTTGGCTAACATGCTGATCAGCCTGTCAGGTGCAAGTGATGCTTCTGGTGGATGCAGTCAAGGAAAATGAGCTGCATGCCTCTGCTTGTTGGCCATCTCATCTGTGCTGTGGCGTTTTTTCTGCACAGTCTTCAGCACCCTTCCTGTTCTCTGCCTCTGTCCACCTTCCTCCCACCTCCTGCCCTTCCCTTTCACACTTCTCCGGGAACTGGACTTTCTCTCTGCCTCCTCCCTACCCGCTGTCCCCCTGCTCTTGGACGTTTAAACTATGTCCGTACAAACACACATAGTTTCTCTTTTAGGCTCATAACCTCAGTAATAGAGTACCTTCTATATAATATCAGCAAGTATATCAAGTCCCTGCAGAAATCTTGTCACCTTTCTTTTCTGGCTGGTTTTGTTTTAAAAGTTGTATTATTTCCCACTCTTGTTACTAGGGTTTTCCATAGTAAACTGGTATTAGGACTGACAGTGTCCTTTTCAAAGAAATCATTTTTGCTTTATTTTCAAAGTATAATTAAGCTTGGGATTTTACTCCTCACCTGGGACATTTGTACTATAGCTGAATTCCCTTGATAAAGAATTCTTGATCTCTGCTTTGGGAAGCGTCCCTAGTTTTGTGATCTGCGTTGTCAGAGAATACCTCTGTTGTGTTGGTTCATAGATCAAAATATAGTTGAAATTTTACCCATTGATTTGAATATGAAAACTAAGGCTTTGGAATTATTGTGGAAACCTGGCAGGGACACAGCAGGAGGAAGACTTATAATGTACAATTGAGTTTTAACCTGAAGAGTAGATGACTTTTGTAGTAGCTGAAGTTTTCATATCTTATTCTCAGTGTTAGGTCTTGTGTACTAGAGTTCTTTCTAATGTATGGATTGCTGTCCAGGGGAAAGTTGAAAAAAGATGTTTTAAACAATGATACTACCTGGTTATTCAAGCTTAGCAAGAAGTCAACCCCACAGATTTTGCAGCTGATACATCCCACTTCAGCACTCCCTTCTCATAGCTTCTTCTTCTCGTTCTTCTCTTCAGAGTTTTTTTTTTTCCTTACTGACAGTGTTTCTTCCTTATACTCACTTTCTTCCTCTACCACTTTGTTCGTTCCTTACACTTTACATTTTTTCCATTTTATCCCCAGTTCTTCCCATCAAGTTTATAAGGTGATGCTCTGGTTTCTAGGACACGAGGTCAGCTGCCATCAGGCACTTCTGTTTTTTCCTCCTGATTTTGCTTTCTTTGGGCTTTCTCTTCTTTGCCACCTGCTCTTTGGCATTAACATGGCTGGAACCACGTCTCAAAAGAAAGTGAGTGGTTTACGGAGTGGAACTTCTGCAGGTGACCCTAGGAACAGGAGAGGAACTCCAGCAGTCTTCCTCCATCCCAAACAGTGAAAAGCCCTGCATCCCAAACCCTTCGCTGTTCATCACATAGTGAGGTGGAAAATCAAGTTGTCTCTTTGTAAACTTTACATTCACTGTGTTTTTTGTGGAAGACTTAGGCTGTGTATATTAGGCACAGGAAGTTCTGTGCTATAATAATAGAAATGTGGCTGGCTCCAGTCTTGTTGATCTGCATGTCTGAGGTTGGTGTCTAAGCTTAAACCATTGGTTGAAGGAGAAAAGTAAGTAACTGGAGAATGACCTGGAAAGTTGCTGTTTGGAGGGATCTGCAGTCACTGTGTGTGCAGTGTTTGTGGGCTTCAAAAACAAGGGCCTGTGGTAGAAAGATATTTTTCTTCTCTTCCCTGTCATATACTTTAGCTTAGAGAAAAGCTGAACTCTGAAAAAACCTTGTTTTGCATGCTATTGCTTAAAACATTCTTTTTCTCCCAGCAAAAATATTTGATACCTCTTATGTTTTCCAACAAGTATTCTCCTTTATAGTTCTGTGTAGAAAGAGAGATAGGACTGTTCTTTTTGGTTTGTTTGCTTTAAGCAAAATTATGAAGGCTTTTTAATTTGTCCAGTTTTTTTGTTCAGTTTTATACTGTCAGGCTTTTTTTCTTTAACTCTAAAGGCTAGATGCTTCCTTTTTAAAATTAAAGATTTCAAAGATATTAAAGATAAAGCTCTTATAGTCATATGACTCCAGCTTCTGGAGGCTTTAAAGCTTTTAATCAGACTTGCTGGCAACATTGCAGTTAATATTCACAACCTAATGCATAAACCAGCTGACCTTATTCATGATGTATGAGCAGAATGACTGCCAGTGCTTGGCACCAAATCTGCAGTCTTCTGCTTTGTTTTGCTGTGTTACTTTGGCCAATAAAAAAGAACCGAAATGCTTTTTGAACAAATTCATGTTCTACCTATTGGATGGCAGGCAGGTGAAATATGCAGATTTTTTTCAGACTTTGCCCAAAATGTTCTGCCGTGACTTTTGACTCCCTTTGTATGTCAGACATTATTAAGTGTTAATCATCCTAACAATTAAGTTTCCCTGGAATCTTACCATTTAGAAGCTTAGCAGTCAATATTCTCAGTTGCGTAGATGAACCTTATTGACATTAAAAAGGACTGAACTTTGATAGCTTAGAGAACCAAATTAATCATGCAGACAGAATGAAAGCTTTTTAACATAGTATTTAGAAAAATCACACCGATAAAAATCAGCTGTAGCCATAGCTTGTTGGCAGTTTTTTATTGGAATGATTTTTTGATGGAGAATTTTGCACAGGGGAGAATCTGTCTTGGTTAAAAAAAAAGAATTACATTGAAATTTGAAATTTTTTAGCTGGCTGAAGGGTTTAATTTTGACAGTTAATACATAAAGCCCAAAACGTTAAACTGTTTTTTATATCTCCTGTCTTGTATTATGAGTCAGGTTCTCTCATGCATTTCCTGTACATGATGTTCCTGAGTGCCTGGAGTGCATTATAGGAATTTATGCAGTGGGATATATAATATCCTTTAGCAACTGGTCCACAGGAAGAAACTGGGGACTAGGATTGCAATGGGTAGATAACAATAAGGAAATGTGTTTTGATACTGGAGTGGATGAGATTTGCAAAGGATTTTTTCAAGGATTCCATGATGTCAAAACATTTTGTTTGAACTGGAAATGTCTAAACAAAATGTTTTGACACTGCACAACTCTAGATTTCTTGGAGTTTCTCTCTGTGGAAAATCTCAGCTCTATATGCCTCTTCAGGAGGAAATCAAACAGCCTGGTTTCTCCTGTGATAGCAGTTCCAGTTTTTGCTCAAGCCTAATCATCACGCCTCCTTCAAATATGTGTCTAAATTAGTGTGAGGTTTCAGATGAAAGGAGATTTTGGGCTTCTTTGTGAAAGGTGAGCAATCTGAGCAAAGCAGGATGGTTTTTCAATTGCAGAATCAGTTTGGAAAGGGTTCTGCAGCATCCATACTTTTGGAGGGGAGGCAGAAAGCGAAGACATCAAAAGTGGATCGTGTTAAGCATTTATGTTAAGTTTCTGTTTCAGTTCAGGTAGTCCAGTGCAGCATAGGTAACTCATTATCCCAGGAGTATTCTAATTCAGGAGCATTTTGCTAGTGAACCACTGTAACAACGAAAGGCTGTATTAAAGTGTGCATTAGGGATTTTAGTTATTATAAATTACATTCTTTGAAATCTCATTTAGAACCAGGAACTAAAATGATGTTGGAAGGCTCAGAGGATTAATTCTTCCTAAACAATAGACTGTCACTGATCACTCTGTAAAGTAATTATGCCAAATTTAATTATAATACAAGCACACTGTATGATAGTCTTAGTGTGCCCAAAAGAGAGTTTGAAAAGGTGCCTCACAATCATATGGACCAGCTCTGGGAGCACAGTGGCAAATTACACGTGTTGTAATTGAGTACAACTTAATATCAGGCTTTGTTAATTAAAGGTTTGGGGTTGTGTGGGGTCGAGTCTGGCTGGCATGCTTTGCTTTTCAGTGTCATCAGCATAATGGAACAAACTGTTCCCTCCCAATTTTACAGATTCTGCGAAAATTCTTATGGCTTCCAGTAGCCTTGATGTGTGGCATCAATTCCAGTATCTCTGTACAGGTAAAATTATGAGTAACCAAATTGTTTCAAGGATGGTAAAACAACTGTCTGTCCTTCAGATACTTCAGCTGCAGGGATCACACTGTCATAGGTTGCTGATCTTTCAGTATAACCCACCCTTGCAGTGTTTTCTCCCATGCAAACCTGAGGCTCCTAATTCACCATTTCAATATTCTTTCAGTAGTTTTTCATCAATTTTCATGTTGGGTTTGGACTAATTATGGAAATATCATTGACTCTTCAACCAGACAATCAAGTACTGATCCGATCTAGTGTTTCAGCACTATGGCAGCCTGGAGCCTATTGCACTCACTAAACAGAGGGAGCTAGTCCAAATTTAGAGTAGCACTAAGATGCTTAGCCAGAACCTTTTCTGGGGAAAAATGAAAGTTGTGTGAGACATGCATAAATAAAATGAATATAATAATGAAAAAAAATGCATATTGGGGAAATTGTTCCATAACCAGAATGACACACTGTAGTGAGCCTGAATTGACGTTTATAGCACATTTGTGCTTATGTTATGTTAGGGCAAAAATGTAGAGCAAAAGCTAACAAGATTTAGAGGATGGGTGTCAGGAAAAATGAAGTAGGAATGGTGGCAGTGAGACCTATATGCCTTTGGTTTGTATTGCAACACAGAGTATTTATTCTAAAGCAATAAAAATGGTTAGGAACAGTTTCAGAACTAGCAAATTGGTGCAGTTCACAGAAGTTAATAGATTTGTACTTACAGCAGGACTGAATTTGACCTTACATCTCAATGGAAAAAGTTAGAAATAGAAAATTTGTGAAGAGCAGGAAAGCTAGTCTGATCTAATATTCCATCCTCTTTCCTTTTTTTACCTTACCTCTTGTATGTTGTTGTATATGCAACCACTTTGTTACATAGGAAATCTGGTCAAAATATGAGTCTGTGATTTTCCAGATCTATTGGTCAGTCTTTCAGCATCAGGTACAGAGGCTGCCGACGCCCTGGGTTGCAGAAATATCCGTATTACTTCAATTCTAGTGTATGTAGGGGTTGATGGCAGCACATGCTCTGAGCTTTCCTGTCCCCATTCCTTCCTGCCCAAGAATGCCCCAGCTGAAAATCGTTGTTCCATAGAACAACTAGTGAAACCATTTAAACAAAAAGTAAGAGACGAATGTTTTCTGTGCTTTCCTCTGGTGTGGAACATTTTATTTGCCAGGTCATCTTTATAGCAGTGTGATATTTTCAAGGGAAGCGTAGAAAAAAGGTGTTCAAAACCCCTCTGTTTTATTTTGTTTCACGACATAGTATAAATACTCACCTGAAACATATTTATAGCCAGCTTTCAGTAGTAATTTTCACTATCATTGATAAGATTTTTGATCCTAATTCATATCTACAGTAGATGGAGAAGGGAATCAATTTGTTTCATTTATTTTTTAATTTTATTGAAGAATACTGAATATGAAACCTTTCATGGATTGTAATATCAACAATTTTCACAGCATCCACTAGGTGACATTTAATATGTCTGTGCAGAAATTTGTGTTGATGTGGTGGGCTGTTATGAGGATAGGAATGACATATTGGTGAGTAGCATTGTGTTTGATGCGATTGCTCATCTTTTAGTTTTGTGAGACTCCGTAAGCAAAAGTTTATGACATATTCGTATGCAGTTCATTTTACAAATAAGCCTAGTTCTCTTTGAGAATTTCTATGTATACATGCCTTTTTAGCAGCCTCTGTAAAGTTGTCAGTTTGATGCAGACTGAAGTCCTGTTGAAAGTCATTGACATCAGATCTGCTCATACTAATAGCAAGCTCCTATTGAGATATTCAGTATTCTTTCCTCTAACTAACATGGCACAGGAGAATTTGGTATAAGTAAAAAGTAGATAGAAATGTACCATGAGAAGGGTAAGTAGCTAGGTTTAAAAAAAAACCATGAAAATCAGTCAAGAATATGAGGAAGTGGGGTTTTTTGTTTTTTTTCCCTCCCCCTTTCTGTAAGTTTCTTTAAGTTGTGGTTCTCCAGGGTGACTGTGATGTTTAATGGCTGGGATGCAATTTAAACTTAGCTGCATTCTTACTAGTGGTAACTGCACAGGCTTCTTTATGTATATATATTTATGCATATATACATATATGTGTGTTTGTATTTACGCACACATGTATACATACACATATATATATACCATGTGAGCTGCATGTTCCTAAAGCAGAGATGAATGTATGCCATTTTATATGACAGCCCTAGGTGAACATAGGGAGGGATATATTTTTAAAGGAAACCATTTTAGCTAATTCTGTTATGATCTCAGATGATTAAGCTGATGTCAGTCAGCAGGGTGCAGGCAAAGTCCTCCCCTGGAGGAGCTGTCTCTAGTCAGGACCTGTCTCTTGAATGACCACCTGAGGAGTTGCATCTTGTCACTTTGGGGATGCAGGGTCTGTGACGTGGGTACCAAATCCACCCAGGTGGCTGGGCTTTTTCATGCGTTTTGGATGAGAAGTGGTTGAATCTTCTTCTCCCTGTGTGCTTGAGAAGTACGTCAGGGTTCGTGCTGGTACCAGGCTGACAGCCCTTGATACTGGAGCCGCCCTTCTGCCTATGCGCAAGGCACCAAGCATAGCTTTCATGGTCCAAGCTCTCCATGCTGGAGGGACCCGGGGTGACTTTCTCCTCTTTCCTCAACCATGTCCATTCTGTATCCCCCTCAGAGCATCCATGTGCCGACTAACCGCTTGGTACCAGCATTTTGTAGCATCACTTGGGCTGTGCTTGTCCTCAGCCTGGTTCAAAGCAGCTGGGTGTATTGTACCGTGGAGAGAAACCGAAACAACCCATAATGATTAACACACTGTTAATTTCGTTTCCTTTAGTTCACTTGATTCATGCACAAGGACTGTATCCTTCAGATATTTTTATGAATTACAAAAAAAATCCATGCTGCCTGCAACGTGTAGAGGCCTCATGTGCTTCCATTATTTAATGTGCAGACAGAAAAGCAGTCTGCGGAAATGCTGAAAGTTTAGCAATTGCTGCAAATTCCCCTTAGTTTTAAGGTGAGATGCAGACAGCCAAATACCAACAATTTATTTTCCTTTGAGACTGGTAAGAGAAGGGAGATTACTGGGAGCTCGTACTTTCCTGCTTCACACGTGGCACCTTTTGCTTATGCAGGGGAAGGGTTTAGGAAAAGTTCCCAGCTAATGTAATGGATGGTTTTATCATTTTTTCTACTGAATGAAAGTTCCTTTTTCCAAGAAATATTAAATAATTCTACATGTTACTCTGCATTTAGTAGGTAAACATTTATTTTCCATTTTCTAAATATATCTTATCAAAATATATTCAGTTTCTATTGGCAAGTGACATTTGCTGTCCTTTTTCCGTGTTCAGTTGCGTCTGCATTTTAATGCTGAAATGCAACATTGAAGAAAAAATAGATTTCTGAGGCAACTCTGCTAAGCTCAATTTAAAATAAAGGTTTAATACTTTATCAGGAAGCTTTCTGAGGCCAGTTTTCCATAGGCTGATTTTGGTCACTCTGGTATTTCCTTATTTTTTTTCTTTAGTTTCTTCATCTAAAAGGTACTTGGAAGAGCCGTAGGTGATACAGTTTAATAAGCGTAACGCGCGCGGGGTGGGTTTTGCCTGGCGCAAGGCGGCGTCCGTTAGGGGGAGGGAAGGAGCCGCCCAACTGCCGCGCCGGGCGGGGCCGGGCGGGGCGGGGCCGTGCCAGTCTGTTTCCACCCGCCGGGGCAGGGCRCTGCTCCCCGTAACGCTTCTGGGGGGCCTCGCGCGCGCCGTCCACCCCGGGGGAAGATCGCTCCTGCCTTCCGGGCCTCCGGCGTTTTGGAAAGGCTGCAAAACCACCCCAACCTCCGCCTGACCTGGGGGGAAAACGCCGCAAGCAATAGCRTGGAAAAGCGGTTTCCGCGCTTACCTCGTTTTCCTTCCGAGGAATAATGAAAGATCAGCAAAGCGTTTTGTTGCGTTTCGTGTGAATGCTTAACAACTGGCATGTATTTTATATAAATAATAATATCTGCGGATAAAATGCTTCTATATGCCCTGCTAATGGAATAGCAGGGGAATAATTGGCTTTGTAAGTAAGCTGATTTTATTTGCTTTACAAAACCTGCTGTATGTATGTAACAGAACCAGAGGGATAAATGTATTTTTGAAAACCATATCAAAACAGCCTGCTTGTTAATTAAAACCATTAAATATGCATCATTATACAGAAGAAAATTCACGCTTTCCTTAATAACACTTTCTACATTCCTTGCGTTTCTGGGTCTTTGGTAATGTAATGGATCCATTACCAAAGACCAAGTTACGTCTTTTTGTTCAGTTATTTTCTGTGTGGTTGAGGGAAAAGATTTACAGAAAATGTTGAAACCCTTCCATGTCATAACACGAGTAACAACAACAACAAAAAAAGAGATGGAGCCATGTTGTAAAGGCCAAAATAAAGGAAATATAATTAAATGTGAAAACTGAACTTTTAAATTTAGTACAGGAATTCCAGTATTCCATAGGTATGGGTCTGGTCTCCAATGCCTATAAGCAGTGTTGGTCAAAATTCACTTAAACTCTTCGGCAGGGAAACTTTGGCATTTATAGCTGCTACCTATGTCCCCAAAGAAGAAATACTTCTCTTGACCGCACTTCTCATAAAATACTAATCAGATTGTGAGATTTTCATTTTAAAGTAGCAGCATGTCATCTAAGACTTTGACCTCTTTGTGTCAGTATTCTAGATTTGTATTACATTTGTAAATCCAGACCTCTTGAATTAAAATGTAACTAGAACATCTTTTCCTCTAGAAAACTGGCCTTAGGGTTATTCCAAGGCTGCCACTAAAATGTCATGAGATAATTAGATAACAGCAATGGTGTGAAATTGAAATAAAATAACAAATGGATACAAATTCAGTGGAAAACTAAAAAATTGAATCTCAGAACTTTCCAAATGAGAGTTATAGTAAGAATTTCAATTTTGAAATATTTTTTAACACAAAATATAGTTGCTCTTGTTGTGGTTTTCCAAAGCAACCAGAGTTTGTGAGAAGAGCGCTTTTCAATTAAGAGTTGACAGCAAGCGTGACAGGTGGTATCAAGGAGTGGGCTGAACTTTTCTTCCATTTTAGATGACTCAGTACCGTCAGCTGGAGTCAGAAATGAATTGCTGATGGCCAAACTTCAGAGGTCTAAAGCTGGTGCCATCACATCGTGGTCTCTTCCTCAGATGAGAAAAGACTCTGCCAGGCATCAAACCGTTCACTTGTTCTTAAAAATGCAGGTGCATTTTTAAAAATGCAGACGCAGACAGCATAGGAGTTTCTTGAAAGCATAGTGAGAAGTTGAAGGCATGCAGCTCAGATATTATCTAAGAAATCCAGTAACGAATTGCCAAAAACAGCAGATGCTTTGGCATAACCAGTTCTAGTGTTTTAATTAATTGCATAAGTGCGGAGCTCACATGTGGAGTGATTAGAAAAGATACCAGTTTTTGACAGTTTTCCAACTACACAGTCCCCTCTTGCTTTTCCTCCTCAGTTAAACTCTTAATACATCACTACAGGGAGATGCTTGGATGTTAGGCTGTAAAGAACAGGATAAGAACCTATACAAAATCAACATGAATTTGTATTTGTTGTTAGATCCAACTTTTCAATGAACTTCTTGTTTACAAAACAGTCTGAGTCTGAGTTCACTATTGCATAGATAACAGGAGTAGTTCTGCTCTCAAAGCTAGTAATTTCCCACCAAAAAGCATTTGGAAGGTTTGGAAATAATTTGTTGTCTGTGTGAAATAGATCTGTTTCCTTATTAACCACAGATAATTAGTAATGGCAGAGGGAATAGGTTCAGTTTTGTCCACAGCTGACTAGTCGTGAATACAGTTTGTTTGACAGCAGCATTCGGAGTCTGCTCAGACTCCAGCACTGCCATCTCTCACTGGACAGCAATTTTGTTTGCTTTCAAAGCCGCAGAAGGAAGAGGAGGGGTTTGTTTGTCTTCCAAATAGTAAACCTAGTGGCAAGGAGCTTATGCTGTATTGTTTTTCAGCCGATCACTTACGACATCCAATGTGGACTTTGTGATCTAACTTTTATGTTTCTATGTGAGTTTTAAGATTATGCTTAGAGGCATGGTTGTTTATATCAATTGGCAATTTGCAATGCCCCTGGCAAGTGTCTGATTCTAGACAGTTTTAGTCGTTCACAAATTAGTTTATTCAACCCTTAGAAGAACTGCATGTACATCTTGTGCTATAGCAACTCAGCCATCTGATTCAACAGCAGCATTGCTACACTATGGAAAGTTATTCATATCTTAAAGTTGCAAAAAGTGGGAAGAGTGCAAATGGGCAGGGGTAGGGGTTATCTTCCTGTTTTACAGGAGAAAAGCCTGCAAGATCCTGGGAGAAGATAGTTCCAATTTATTTTGAACACTGCTTTCCTTGCATTTTGATTTTGTCTTATGGAAATGAAATGCAAAAATTTGGGGACAGAATAATACTTGCCAGCACTCAATAGAGAAATCAGTAGAGCATAATATTCTTTTTCATATTGTTTTCATCATTCCTATGATTGTTTCATTTAATACTATATCTTTTCCAGTACTATGTTACTGGAGCGTCCCCCACTAATTTCTTCTGTTTACTATTATCAGTGTGTTGCTGTCAACGCTCCTTCAAAGAGTAGTATTAATTGAAGCAATTTATTCTACTAGAGCTGGAGATGGCCTGTTTATACTTCAATATAATGAATATTAACAGGTTACATTTATCTTGTCATGTGCTGTCAGCTCCTTTTTCCACTTCATGCAGATTTGCTGCCCTGAACATGTTTTGCTCAGGCTTGCCACAGTGGAATATAGGTGTTTCTCTGTGTTATGCAACAGATCAAAGATCATCAACAACTATCACAACATGGAAAGAGAAACAGTCCTGAGTTGGCATCGCGTGCTACTTCACTGACATGATGGCACAGTAATGTCTCATTTTGCCTATTAATCTTATTTGAGCCAAAAGATAATATTAAAAATTTATGTCATTCAACATAATATAAAATATAATGTATACCTAATATAAAACACAAAGTATATGATACTGATACATTCCCCACAGGCATGTGAAGAAGTCTTACGCTGCATCAATAAAAACTGTAAGGGTTACAGAAAGCTGTTACTTTAATTCTGTGTGAAATTCCTTAGTCATGGTACTGTGGATAGCTACTATATACACAAAGGCATGTATTTGGGTTCTTCAACATTAGTAGTATAAGGCATAATGTTTCTATTCTTGCTTTATGGCAGAGAGCTCTGTTATATGCAAAATAGTTGGCTCTTGAGAACATGACCATTACATTTAATTGAACTGAGCTTTGGCTAATGAAAAGCATAAAGAAAATCACTGCATCTCCCTTCAAAATATTTGATATTCTTTGCAGTGAAGAACCATAAATACAGTGGGGCAAGATACTGCTGTGTAATGCTAGGTGAGGTCAAAATCATTGCTTGCAGTGGAACTAGTGAATTTGTAGAGCAAGAGCTGAATAGATACTTTTACACAGGCTTCTAGAGAATGAAGAATTTTAAAGCTGAAATACCTCTACCAAAGTCTCTGTTTGAAGTCATCCTCTGTCCTCCTAAACTACCCTCAGAGTTTTGAGTTAGGTGTTGTAGTTTTTCCCTCTAGGCTTTCCAAATCTTTTATGTATGAATTATTGTAAATGCCATGGAGAGACCGACTCTACTCTCTGGGCTCTTACCTATTCTCTGGATGATAGTGGTTTAATACTGTAATTGATCTTACATGTCAAAAACGTGCTTCTGACACTAATCTACATTTTCTTTTGATTTAAATTTTATCACTTTTCATTGTGTTTAAGCCTTTTGAATTATCCTGAAACTTACATTCCAATCTGTGTAAATTTTCAGCTTTTTATTATGCAGCTTCTGTCTGAAGTACATTTTGTTCCCACAACTTGAGAAGACTTGTATTTTCTTAAATCTTAAATAAGAATTCCACAGGATTATCCATGGTGATTCAGTTAATGGTACTCTTCTCTCTTAATTGTGAATGAATTCGCTTACATGATTTGAAGGGCATTATGCTGCTGCAAGGCCAGTCTTCATGTGGTATCTTAATCCTAGGCATTTGCCTTTTATCTCGCACTGCTTCTTGGAAGAGCAGTGGTATATATCTGTTTCTGAACTGAGTGTCAGTTCAGGTCAATTGTTCTTTCCCATTCAAATCCCTCCTTCAGTGTTTTTGAACTTTCTTTATTTTCTATTCTAGGTCTATGCTCGATTAAATTTATGTAAGAGTAACTCTCAGGCTTCACTGGTATTATGTATGTTTACTAAGCCGCAGCACATCTGTAAGTGATCGTTGGCTGGGACCTTAAATTGCTCCTGTGCACTTTTTGCATGGTTGCTCCCTGGCTGTATTCTAGCGCTGGCTTCATTTCAGCACCACTGAATGGATTTTTCTATTGGGGAAGAAAATACTTTAGATTTTCAATTTCAGGAATTATGCCATCCTCATAAAGACAACGCCAGTACTTTTGACCTTCATGAAAGATAAATATGGCCAAGCTAGCCTTAAGATGGTGATCAGTGGACTCACCTGGGAGGTGGAAAAAACAGTAAGATCCCAGTCTAAACTCTGCCCTACGGGACTTGAACCAAGTTGTTCCACATTTGTGGAGAGTGTCCTAGTCACCTTTGGCTGGAATCTGAGAAACCTAGAATCATGCAAAACACAGGTTTGACTCTGATGGTCCTATATCTCTGGTAAATGTAGGAACCACCAGGCTGTCAGGCTGTTCTTTGATTTCCTTCACAACAAGCGCTTATTTCTTGGATGTAGTAAACTTTTCCCGTGAAAATTTATTTTGTTAAAAAATACCCAGACAAATTTTTCTCTTATCTATTTCTCGTTTCACAGTCTTCATTGAAAATGAATGAATGTTTCCAGGAAATGGATTGGATTCCTTTTGAAAGATTCGCTGTAGATTATTAGCAGTCTGCAGCAATAGTTCTGTTCTTTTATATCTAGTTTCATGTCTGATTTTCCAATTTCTTAATCATTCTTAGCTTAGATGTTCAGTTACCTCTTTTACTCTTCTTGTCTAAACTGGCTCCTCCAACCTAGTAATTGTCCTGTTCTCCCTTGCTTTTCTTCCAGCATGCCTAAAACTTGTTCAGACTGATGCTAAACAGTATTAAGACTGTCTGCTCTTTACAGCCAGGTTGTGACTGCTCTCTGTGAGGCCTAGTACATGAGTGCTGTGTGTGGAGTTCGTAATCATGCTGGCACTTTTGTAGCTGTGCTGTACTGCATGCTCCTCACCCATTTGCAGCCTGCTTTCACCATACACTTTTTTTTAACATTAATTTCCTTGTTTCTTTCTTCCATTGAAGTGTCTCTATTTCTCGTATCTTCCTTTTGCAGAAGTGTTTGCTTCTCTTTATGCAAGATGCATGTTATTATTTTATGTCTGTTTTTACCATTCCTATTTATTTTTCTCGCTGTTCTAGTCTGACTTAAATTTGCAGTGCTTCTCAATTTTGAGGTATCTTTACATTTTCAATATTTTGATTTTAGTAATTTGTGTCTATTTCTTGTTCCAAATCATTAATAAAACTATTAAATAAATAAGATTTTAATCCTGATTGGCCCCAAGCTACCTTAAGATCTCTCTCTTCATCTTCATACAGCACACTTCATTGTTGCTTAGGAGATAGCTTATAAATCATGTGATACTGTCCTTTTTCAGGAAATTAATTCAAATTGTCTTGGGTGAGGCTTCATAAGACCCTGTATGAAACACAAAACAAATTCAGATAAAAGTATATTGTCATCTTCATTTCTGTTTTCTATTAATTTTGCAATACTATTGAAAAAGCAGTCAAGTTTGTCCAGAATGACTGGTTCATTATAAAGTATTGCTGCTTAATGGTCATCCTCCTATTATTCTCTAGAGATATTTTATTATCATTTGTATGGCACCATAAATTTGCAAAATACTAAAACCAGAATAAGCTGCATTCTTCTCTCTGAAGACCTCACTTCTGTAAAGGCCCATTTAAGCAGCAACAGTCATGTCAATGTGCTTCACTATCCTGCACAGGAAACCAGGGTACTCTAGGATGTATATCAGAGTCGTGATAGCCCCAGGAGAGTCAGCCCTCTCCTAATCCTCCATTTCTTCATACATATTGGCTAGTCATTGCTTTTAAAAGGCTTGCTGTCTCAGGAGATGGAGGATGCCATTAGCTGAAGTATTGGGAGTGAGAAAGAGCAGCTTTTCATGATCTCCCTTCCCTGCTCTGAAGTTTTACAAAGCAACTGCAATCCTTGTGTGGCYCTGTAATAACAAACTGAGGGCTATGTGTTCATATATATTCTCAGGGTACCGAGGTGCTTTCAAGCAATACAGTGCCTTTGTACAGCTGTGATGTAACATATTGGTGATGGATATTATCTTAGAATTAAACTGGAAAGGTTGGGTTAGTTTTTAGGTGTCCAAAGATACAGATATGTGTCTAGTGATGCTCTCAAGGTGAAGACAAAAGTGACTTAAGTAGCTGTTCAGGAGGCCTAACCTGCTTAAAAATTTCGAAGGGTGCATTATGTATATCTGCATTTCAGAATATTTAAATACTTTGTTAAATCTCACAGTAAAACGTAAAACGTGTGTTCTAAGTGCTTGAACTAAAATAGAAGTATATGTAGGTGACGACCGGAATCAGTTCACCTTCTCCGGTTTGGTACCCCAAAGGGTGTAAAACACAGTGGCTGCTGAGATAGACTACTTTTTTAAATAATTGCTTATTATCCTCACTACTGCTGACATGTTGTTAACAGTTTTTCTCAGATGTCTTTTATGATTGGATTTTATGTTTTTCTAACCCAATATCTAAGAGTTGCTTTACTGTCTCTTTTCTGAGTTTGGGCACTCAGGGTTCCTCACCTACTGTGATACTTTTCTACCTAGAGATCACAAAAGCTGACTCAAGAATTTACCTCTTGCTCCCTTCCCAGTAAGTCCCATTAATGCATAACAAGTGAAAACTGTGGGCTCAATTCAATTGCCTGAATTTATGCATGACGTGATATAAAATGCCTTTTGGCTTTAGAGTATCCTGCCCTCCAGCTCCTGGTCCAGGACGYGAGTCTTCTATAGATTTTTTGTTATATCTGCTGGTCCCATGTCCCAGCCCCTAAGGCACCTCAGGTGGCACACAGGGCTATATTTAGACTACTGAATCGAACCTTCTGTTTCTGCACTACTTCCAGGTGGCATACCAAAGCTTATTGTCCTCATGATTATATTATGTTTCATAGGTCAAATATGCCTGTTATCCACCTCTCTTTTCCTTGTTGCAGAACTTGCCATAGACTGATTATACTTGTCCAAATATATTGACATTCCAATTATAAGAATTCCAATCCCACTGTGGATGTTTGGAAGCAGGCTGCATCTTTAATACAAATGAATGCAGAATGTCAGAATAGAATAAACCTCTAGGAAAAGATCCCTTGAAGGTCTTTCACTGCAAGCAAGGTAGGGTTATGCTGGAACACAGACTACTAACTTAAATCAGTTCAGCTAGTGGTCTTGCCCAGTATCTTGTCTGTAGTAATGGCTTTAAGATCATGTTCCGGAGTAGAAATCTTAGAATGTTGCTACTAATCATGCTGCTGTTACAGAAAAAAATCATATCAGTCAGTGTTTGGATTTGCTTAGAAGCATGAAAATCAATACCTTTTTATGTTCCTAATCCTGTTTTATGTAATTATGGATTAACTATGCAAATGCATCATTCAGATTTTTTTTTTAATTTTGCTTAATTGTGATCCGTATTCAAATGAAAAGTTTTTGATGCCTTCAAAGCAACTCCAGGCATAACAAAAGGAAAGGCTGTTTCAGTGAGTCCTGATACTTCCTTATAAAAGGACGTACAATTCAATCTGTTGGTGAATCCTACCAACACCTTGCTGTGAATGATATTAAGTGATAGCAAATTCTCTAGATTATTGATATACTGCATTTAAAAAAGACTACTGGTATTACATTTAAATATTTGCTTTAGTATTTAAACAGAGTTCCTTTTACTCCTTTCTAAGGATTGTAACATAGGAATGTCCAATTTGCTCCACTTTATTTAATTTAGCTACTGTTTTATTTCATATTTTTCTCCTCTAAACCTTAATTTTCTTGAGCGGGAGGGGGTCAATTAGCATGTTTCTTTAAGATCCCCTTTTATAGTGTTAAACATTTCAGTAAGTGTTTAGCCGTATGCTGCAAGACTGACAAAGAGAGTCAGCAGGCCCAACATGTAACATATGTGTACATGGTACAAGGACATCATATTTGCTATACATTACACTGACTTAAAGTTTAAAACATAAGCTGTCATCAAAATTAAATCCATTTCAGTTCAATTTTAATCTAAAAGCATTGCCAGATTGATTGTGAGTGGCATAGATTGATTTATTTGACTCTGTACACAGAACAGCTTTCACGTTCACAGGAAACGTCCTTTGGGTTGATAGAGGTATCCCTGTCTCATGTCAAAAGAACCAGCTGCCTCGCTCTCTCTGGCTCTTCATCACTCTGTCAGAAGTTCTCCAGGTTTCAAGGCAGGGGTTCCCAAATTTAATTTGCTTGAATAGTATAATCTCAGCTCCAAAGAGTCACCAAACAAAAGTTTTCAGTTTTTGGTAAGGTAGAAGAAGTATGATTTGGATTGATCGTAACCCTTTCAAACATTACTATATGTCTGCTAAAATATTATCCTGTTTTATTACCTAAGGGAACCACGTTTTCCTTGAAAATTAGATCATATTTAAGATGATGTCATACATAAAATGGAGTTACATAGCAGTGGCATACATTATTTTGACAGTTATTACTCCATCATAAACTTAAATATTGTAGATATAAATATTCATTGTTGTGGTGTAAACATTAAATATTCACTTTTTATGCTAATGTCAGCTTTCAGCTATAATTACTATATGTTTGGGATAATTTTCATCCTCATTTGTTTGGGCCTGAGACAGACCCTTCATGTAGTCCAGTGCTGCCAGCATTCACAGGGGAGACAAATAAAAGTTCCTGATTCAAGGAATATGTAATTATGGTGCAACACGAACACACATGCTTTGTACATAAACAGGTGTGTAATAAATACATGGAGGTTCATGATGACCTCTCAGTGTGATCTCCCTTGAGGAACTGAATAGTTTGAGTAAAGTGTGGGGCAGCCAGGGGTCACATCAGTAACAAAGTCGTGAAACGCTTTTGTGGAATTTGGCTTCTGCCTTGCTGATGGGAGCTCAGAGACCCCAAAGTTGCACCGACCTCAAGTTTTCTCTGGAGGTCCTGATAGATTTCAGCATTTTTTGGGGGGAGGAAATCACAGCAGGTGACATAAGGCATCCCAGATGGAGAAGACATTCCCAGATTGGATAGCCATGTGATTGTTTCGCTTATGTAAGCATGTGTGTTTAGAGCCAGATATTGTTTGCAGAGGTTGCAGACTGCTAAAATTGTCACTTTCTGTTTCCAAGCTTTTTCTTATTATTCTGGTTGAAAAATGCAGTAAATATTGGTAAAGATCAGAAGCATGTCTTGAGCCAAAATTTTCCAAGAAATTACCTTTTTGTCTGGATTTCACGGCTGTTTCCTCTGGTTTGACTGTAGAGGATGATGGAGCATCTGTTTTATGGCTAGAACTATAGGATTGCCAGTAATATGGCTATTTCAGAAAGAGGAGCTAGGTAGGTTTAAGTTGAAAAGCTTTAATAAAGTAGCTTTTTTCGAAATCTGATCTCCCATAACCCCATAACTTGAGTATAAAAAAAACCACAGACTGCCATAAAAATATTTTTTCCAGAGACCACGATTTATGAAATATATCCTACAAGTGCTTATCCTGCAAGTAGTTGTTTGCCATAATCAGATTTAAAAGCCCTGTATCTCCCATCAGCTGATGATTGTTGTATAACCTTTGGCTTCAGAGTTCTGGTAGGAACCTGGCGCTTATTTCTGCAAAGAATGAAACTCTAACAGTCTTATCAAGTAACAGCAGCACTTGTTTTGTTTAACAGTGCTGGAAATTAGTTTCTCGCGCACTGATCTTGACAGGTCAGCTGTCACAAATTGGTGTACGTATCTGTAAATGCATCAGTCCTATAAACAAAACTCTGTCTGCAGGAAGTGGAAGTCAAAATTGGCACACTTCTGAACAAATGAAATGTCCTGAAGCACAAAGATTCAAAGGAAATATCCCTTCTGGAAAAGGTTTTCTGCATGTTCCATTTGTCAACCTTATCTGCATCATTTGCATTTTAGAGACTGAAAAAATTATGTCTCAATGCCGAATGCTATGGAGTTCAGTGCTGAAGTGAAATAGGCTCCCTTCTCCTCACACCTCGCCCTCCTACATATAAAGGGAATCTTTGTTTTTCTCCTTTTGAACAAAATTTTCAGCTGCTTTAAGGGATTCCTGTTGTTGACATGAAATGCAAAATGCAAGTTATTCAAAAGTTTAATGTCTTGATATGAAATCAAATAGAGTTGTTGAAGGGAAAAGGAGTGGGAGAAGGAAGTGAAATGTCAGTCCAGAGGTGACAAAGTAATAAACAGATGTGTTTCGTTTCCTATTTTCAAATAGATTTAATCATCTTCTGTAGCTAGCGCGAGCCATTCTGGCCAAAACTACGAATGTATCTTTATCATACACTTACTGGGAGAGCTGAAAGAAGCTTAGACAGTGTAACATTCTTCACTGCTTCCAGACAAAATATGTACCGCACACAGCTATTCAGTCTTTGACCTCTGTTGAACCATATTGATTTACGTCAGCCGAAGAATTGGTCAATTTTTTTTAGAAATGGCAAAACTTAAGAAAAATTTGGACGTATTCAGACCAAGTGACTGATTTTGAATTTAAAAAAATAACATGGCTGTATGTATCTACCTGATATTGCTGCAAACACGTTTATGTACAGAAGTTCATTTGCCACTCCGAACTGACCTCCCAGGGTGAGAGTTTTCAGTCTTCATATCTAGATAGCTTTGCTTTCAGGAGTGTCATTAGAAAGCTTAATACTACTCCGTCATTCTCCTCTTCTGTCCTCCAGGTCAGCTGAATAAAAACAGACGTAGCTTAATTCTGTCCTTACCTGTGTCTCAGCTTTGAAGATTTACAGTGACTATAGAATAATTTTCATCAGTTTTACATCTGTGATAGTTGTCATGTCTGAACATTCACTGATTTTTCCTGTTCCAGTTCCCTGTTTATTGGTTTAGTGAAACAAAATAAAAATAAAACCATGCAGATCTCTCCCATCGCATTTTATTTGTTGCTTTGACTTTTGAGACTTTAGGATGAAACTGAAGTCATAGAAGTAAATCATGTAGGACATTTAGCCATAGGCATTTTCAGTGAAATAAGTTATTTCCAAGAAGGTTTTGACTCGTTACATGGAAATTAGCTTCTGGCAGGAAGAAGCCACATTTCACAGATCTTAGACTATGTTTGTTTTCTAAGGGGCATGCTTTCAGCTAACATCACTGCCTCCACAGATGTAAGTGTAGTATTGGTGCTTAAGACTAGAGCTGGAAAAAAAAAAACAACAATTTTTACTCAATACTGTTTACTACTCTTCAGAAAAAATGACACCATGGATTCTGTTTGAAGGCAAAAGCCTTCAAACCTGCTGCTGCTGAAGAGCATATTCAGTTTGAATAATCGAGAGGTCGCTTGAAATTGACTTTTTGTTGAGCTTCCTTTCAGAAAATGTAGTAAAATTGATTTTGAAGTGATACGTTTAATTGAAAAACAAAATATTTAGACATAATGTTTCATGGAGGTATTATGAAAATATATATCAGGCTGCAACTAGCAGGTGCATCTAGCATTG
The DNA here is from genome assembly GCF_003343035.1 of Apteryx rowi. Classification (NCBI taxonomy): domain Eukaryota; kingdom Metazoa; phylum Chordata; class Aves; order Apterygiformes; family Apterygidae; genus Apteryx; species Apteryx rowi. The sequence continues at coordinate 3,022,619 of NW_020449419.1, read as the reverse complement.
GCAGAGGTTATGAGATATTTGATCATCGGGAGCCTTGGAGCTTGAGAGGAAGAGCTGTTGTCGTTTTACTGATGAGGTAGAAGTAGGCCAAGAAGAGAGAAGATAGGATCTGAAAAAAGTCCGAGATAGAAGAGGAGACAGTTTGACACCATAGAATCTGTGTCAAGGATTTATAACTATCAGGAGCGGGAACGTTGTGCAGCTGGGGAAAAGGTTGGTCTTTGATATGCAGTAGGGAATGATTTGAAAAGTAGAAGGGGATCAGAGAGGGAAATATGGGACGGTGAGACCACAGATAATGCTGAGGACTGTCAAGCAGTATAAACTTACAAGAGAGAAAAGTCATATCAAAGTGATCTAACTGAAATAATATGACTAAGACTACAGATAATAGAGCAGTTATGTGACAGGCATTGATGAAAATTCATTCAGGCAAAGTACTTGTTTACGTCTGTCCTCTGAATCTCTCTGATTCTGTGTTTAAAAAAAAGCAAAAAACTTCTCATCTTCTCTATATAAATACTGGATTCAGTCAAGCTACTGTTAAATGTTTATGTAAATATTAAAGGATTTCTGCCTAACAGTCCTTCAGACGCACTGTGCTTTCTGTTCTAGTTGGCAACGTGGGACTCTGAAAAAGGACTGAACGGCAGCCTACAAGAACGACGTCTGGGCAGTGACTTACAAGGATTGACACTGAAAGTGGTGACTGTCTTGGTATGATCCTATTTGAGTTCAGGAAACAAAATGCTCAAAATAGAAAGGATATGACTGAATATTTTGGGTGCTTCCCTCAGTATTTTTCCCTATCATTTTCAATTCTGCATTTTTGCATGATCAGTTACATAAGCAAGGAAGATAGATGATGGCCTTTTATTAGTTTATGTGAATCTGCAGACAGTCAGAGATGCAGAGCCTGTGTGTATTTGCTTATGCTTTTTTTCTGCATCAAAATTCATACTGGGCATCGAACCAGCACAAGGCACAAGTGGGACAAATTTCAGATACAGCACTCTCAGATATGCAGTTTCTAGTGTTTCATGGATTTTTAAGATCAGATGGGCCAATTATGATAATCTAATCTTGGCTCTTGTACACTGCAGGCTGTAAAATTTAATTGTTTCCTCCATCAAGCTCATAACTTTCAGTTAAGATAAACTGTGTCTTTTAGAAAGACACAGTCTTTCCAAAAAATCATTATGCTGTTGGGACTCCTGTCTGTTACTGTCCTGGGTGGTAACAGAGCTCCTGTCAGCTAAATGCTAAATTGGGAATAAATTAAATTTTGACTGCATTTCTGCCTGAATTATAGTATACTTTGCTGATTACAGGCTATAGTGTCTTTTGTGGTTTTTTTTCTCCCTCTTTGACTGGATCAAGGTTCAAATAGGAGGTGCTGTATGAGCTCATAAAGGCACTCCCCTCCTCCGCTCACCCCCAGGTTTTCTTTCCTCAGTCTGGTAACAAGTGAGGTTATGCCCTAGCTTAGATGGGAGGTGAGCAGAGCCAGTCTAAGAGAATGACAGTACCACTTTGTCTATGTGGCCAGTTACAGTGGCTGTGAAGCCAGCAGCCCTGGCTTTCCCTGACAGGATAGTAGGAATCCCACATCTGACAGAAAACATACCCCCAAATGCTGTTTGCTTCCAAAATGTACTTTTATAAAACACACCAAGAACCAGTGCCCCTGAGGACTATTCTTTCAATTTTCAAAATCATAAATAATCACAAAATGCAGCATTTTTAGCTCCTATTTCAGTAGGTATCCTGGAAAAAAGATTAATCATTGTCTGTAAAAGATGACTTTCTAAATCTCATATGCTCTGAGATGCACAGTAGTAATGTTCCTATCTAGGACTCACTTGCTTAACTTACATATCTGTATCCTAGACAGTTAGTTAGGACACTATGGTATGTGTCCATGCCCTCTTTATTGTCCATGAGAAGAGGCAGGTGTTTCCAGAGGGCAATTCAGCCTGCAGACAGTGGGAAGCTGCCATGGAGGGACTAATTGTCCTCTGGAGGGTCTGCCTCTTCTCATGAACTGTGGACCTGCCCTTCAGCTGCTGAAGCACTGGTGTCTGGTGCCGTTTGGGATGCCTGTGGTATCCTGCCTGGCTTACAGCTGTTGCTTCAGGAGGTTGCAACTGTCTCAGAAGTCTGCCCTAGGCTGTCCAGAGTTAACTCAGGAAACATCACTTTTACTAAGCAGACACACTGACGAACTTGTTTCAGGTATCGGCTTCGATATTGTTTTGTTCTCAGGAAGAACCTTTTGTGATGGTGGCGGAGAACATACTTGGGCAACCAAAACGATATAAAGGATTTTCCATTGATGTCCTGGATGCACTTGCCAAAAATCTGGGCTTCAAGTATGAGATATATCAAGCTCCTGATGGTAAATACGGACAGCAGCTCCAAAACAGCTCCTGGAATGGCATGATTGGAGAACTCATTAACAAGGTACACAGAGGAGAAGCTGCATGAAAAACAGACTCTTCAAACAGAGTAGGGCATCAAAGGTTTTTGAGAGAGCTGTTGAAATTCTCCCCTTCCTCTATTCCAAATTCCAAGAGACTGAATTAGGATCAAAGCTTCAATTCAAAAGACTTCTGAGCTGCACGTGATTTGAGTATGGTCTGAACTGTGCACTTTAAGACCCTCTATATAGGATAAGAACTACAGTCTGTTGTTCTATTTACTCCCAGTTGATATCAGCATAAATTATGAGTGCAAGTCTGTGTGTGTATAGCTGTCAGTATGAAAAGGGAGGGCATGTATGTGTGTTTGAGTGAATGAGTGCAGAACGCAGAGAAAGAAATAGGTGTTCTTCAGATTTTCCTTGCTATTATTACTATTTTTCATCATTACGTCTTTGCTACTTCATAGGTATGACTTTCTTTGGGTCACCTTCTTTGTGGCAATGCGTTTGATAATAATCAACTGTTTGACTCCAAAACAGGAAATGTGTCCCTTGTAATATGCTGTAAAGAAGTGTTTTGAAGAACCAGAATTTAAATTGATTTCAAGATTATTTATTCATTTAAAACAGAGAGGACCAGATTTTTTTACTTAATTACAGGCTTGTAAATCAGGAGTAAGTTAAGTGAACACCTTTGAAGTAAATGGGAGAGTCCATAACTTACAATCTCCAGGAGAGTGAAATTAGAATGTATTTTGTTCATGTTCTCAGTATCTGACATGGGACAAAAGTTAATCAAAGGAGGAGAATCAAAAGAATTAATATTTCATGTTGTTGCCCTTTATAGAAAAGGTTACTCTTCTGCAGTGGAGTTATTACTGAAAGTAAAAGCTTTCTCATTACCTAGTAAGTAGGCGTCTCAGTATCTGGTAAGTAGATGTTTAGGAAGAAATAAAAGCAATTAAAGCAATAGCAAACATGCATGTGGTAATGGGATATTCTCAGTTGGTGCTAGGAAATATAAAGAATATTCTACTTATTTTACCTTGATATAAGCTTTTTGAATTTCATTGATTTGAAAATCTAGTAAGAAATCCTGTGAAATTTCTTTGGAAATTGCTTTCTTTGAAGTAACAAAGTATTGATAATGGTATTTTTGCTACTAGTCTTTCTGCTGACTCCAAAGGTTTTCAAAGCAGACCTCATTCACCTAACACTGGTCCTGTTTTCCCAACAAAATGCAGAGATACAAAACAGAAATACATTTTTTAAGAGAACTGTTTTTATTAAGATAGAAAAATATTCAAAATCTAATTGCAGCTCTCCAAAAGATTTGAGAATCTTATTTAGTAATCACAATTTTATCTTTCATTAAGTTTGCATACTCTTAAAGGAGCTTCTCAGTGTAAAACCTACTCACTTTAAATGTTGAGGTCAAAGCAGTTTCCAGAGCTAAGTTGCCTTTGGTGCATTCCTCCAGTTATTAGTTTTTGCAAGCACATTATTCATTATGAAAAACAAATAAAATCTTCCCCCATTGGCATATGAAATCCTTTCATGAATACGGAAAGTTGGCAACCTGCCAAGTAGAGCTGCAAATACTAGCTCTACACAAGTTGCTACTGAATACACAAGCTAAATAAAGTTTGCATGGAAAAGGAATATGGATATTTTTTAAGTAATCTTGGAATAATAATAGAGTAAAAGAAGCATTGATACAACTATAATAAATATAAATGGTGTGTATTTCTTATTCCTTGCAATGCACCAGGTAAATATGGCTTGGAGTTTTAGGCACTCTTTGGAAAATGAGTGAGGCATGAAGGTTAGATAACTATACATATATATACACATATATAGAGTGTGACTCTTCCTGTTCTACAGTGCTTTCACAAGTTACATTTCAATATTCTGCTTAGAACCAGTTCAGTAATTAATGTCTGAATGATGAAACTGTTTCTGATTTTATTTTAGTTCATCTAAACATGTTAGGCTACAGAAAGAAATGCATGGAACCACTTGCCTTAAAAAAAAAAAAAAAAAAAAAAAAAAGGTCCCCTTAAGGCTCACACTGGCGGAATTCATGAAAGGAAGAAATCTGACCTGTTGCATTTCTCTCACAGAGAGCTGACCTAGCAATCTCAGCCATCACAATAACACCAGAACGCGAGAGTGTTGTGGACTTCAGCAAGCGTTACATGGATTATTCAGTGGGGATCTTAATCAAAAAGCCCGAAGAAAAAATCAACATCTTCTCTCTCTTTGCTCCTTTTGACTTTGCGGTGTGGGCTTGCATTGCTGCAGCTATCCCTATAGTTGGCGTCTTGATATTTGTCTTGAACCGGATCCAGGCTGTCAGGGCTCAGAACTCTTCCCAGCCAAGCCCTTCGGCTTCCTCCACTCTTCACAGTGCCATTTGGGTGGTGTATGGCGCCTTTGTACAGCAAGGTACCTAGTCTCTTATAAAACCACATTCAGAAGTTTTCTGTCTTGGATAAAGCTGTTTAGGACATGCTAGGCTTGGCCAAAATGCTCTCAAAATGAAAGAGAAGCTAGGCTTATACAAGGAGGTAGTATGTTTTATTAACCTAGCAGATGAAAAGTGGTAAGGAGGAGGTAAGTTTTGGGGGTTATGATCTGTTTTTCTGTCTCTCAGCAAGTCTAGTAAAATAAAACTGCTTTCTACAAACATTTCTACCTTGTGAAAAAGATCACCTGATAGTTAAACTACAGAGCTACATTAGAGTACTTCTCTAACTCAAAAACCAGCACCTTTTCCAATAATTTAAGTTTAGTTTTATAAATGTACACATTTTTGAATTAATATTTCTTTGACCCAAATAGCAAAATGATTCATAGCCATGTAACTAAGTTTGCACTTCAGGTATCTGTAGACATAGGACTAAGCCTATTGAAATTCATGTGTGTCACAACCATTGCCAAAGTTATTTTTGTGTGTAATTTTTTGCAAAATCTGCCCATATAGTTTTCACCCCATAACTGTAATACTAATAGTATTCTTTAAAGGCAGTTTAGCTGAATGCTAACATAAGGAGCATTTGTTAACTTTTTTCTACCTTTTTTGTTTATTGCACATTGTGGTTGCAAGCTTCTAAAGCTTCGTCTGGAAACTCCAAATTGCAATACTGCTAAAAAACTTGGCCCTTCATCTCACTTGAGGTGGCATCCCTAGTGGGTTTAAGTAAAATAAAGGTAAAATAAAATTACCGTAAACATACACTACAGTAACTAGTACCAGCTGTAAAGTTTGGTCTCTAACAAAGTCCAAGCATAACTGTGTTTGAAGCTTGCTCAAAAGAGAAATCTTAATGTTTGAAATGTAGGAAAGTGTAACAAATAATGGCACTAATGCTACAGTATTTATAGATGTAAATACAGCACAGATAACACACAAACCATTGAACGGTTTTGTGTCTTTTTCAGAATTTAAAATATCCATTGAAACTGGAACATTAACTAAATTCTGAACACTGTAATGATTTAACTCCTGCACATTAGTACTGCTTTACCATTAAACTTTCTTTATTCAGAATATTATTGATGTTCTGAAAAATTGGTCCTGAATAATGATTGAGGGGAATTTTTTTCAAAGACATTTTTCTAGGACAGTATCCAGGGCAAGAGGTTGACTGGAGAAAATTTTTGTAAAATAGTAGTCTTAACAGAAGTAGTGCTTTGCTCACAGTGAAAAGGTAGTCTCTTCCTGAAGGCCGAAAGGGAAACGAAGAGGCAGAGGGGTTATTCCAACAAAGTTTAACACAGCAGGCCACACATGGGGTGATCAAATAGGGACATTCCTGAGACCTGTGTTTCCTCTACTTGCAGGGAGTGAATCTACTGTCAATTCTGTGGCTATGCGCATTGTAATGGGCAGCTGGTGGCTCTTCACCCTTATCGTGTGCTCATCCTACACAGCTAACTTAGCAGCTTTTCTCACTGTATCAAGGATGGATAATCCTATAAGGTAAGAGTCCCTTCTTAACAGGAAGCTGAAAACCTGGATTTCACAGAAATGTATTATCCATTTGAACACTCATTCTTGTGAGAAGGAGATAACTCTCTAATAAAATATTCTGCTTATTTTCAGTGACTGCTTTTCTCTTCTCCCCCACTCCTCCTTCACTCTTACAACCCCCAAACAGTTTTCACAGGTGAATGGAGGGGACAATGGCACTTTAATTGTGCGTTTTTCAGGGAGAGAGAGATATCTCTCATGTTTATTTGTATTTTGCTTAACTAGAGCTCTCACTGCTTCAACTACGTGCATTTCTTTGTTGAACATTGGAAGGAACTGCTGCCTCTAGGGAATTGTATAACATTTCRCTTCTCACCTTCAATGTGTAATTTTATGTTCTCAATATTTTGATATGCCTTGTTGTTTATAGTATTATTTGCATGTAAGATAATACAGGATGTAAGATAATATAGGCAGTCTTTTAAAATACAAATGACCAGATTCAGTGGGATTATTTGCAGAAGAAGGTTCTGCTCAAAGAGGAAAAGGTAACCAAATTTGACTCCAGGATAATAGATGCAATATAGCAGTTGTTTTATTAAATTTATATATAACTCTCTACATTTGTGTTGACAATATCATGGTGATAAATTACAGCTCCTGTAACAAACCCAATTTATCTTGCACCTTTGACTTCTTTCACCTGCTGTCTGCTTACTAATCCATGTCCCATAAGAATACTTTTAATAAGCCCAGCCTCTGAGCAGCTCAAGAGAGCTACTGTTTGTTTGGTGTTCACATTATTTCCAGCTTAACTTTCCATTGCCTACTTGTCAGTAACATAATGCTTTGAATGGGTATGGTATAATAATAATAAACAAAAACAATTTTTTAAAATAAATTAGTTTGGCCAGTTTTTGACAGTAATAGAAATAAGAACTCCAAGTAATTTCTGGAAATAACATGAGAAACTCAACAGACTAAAACTACCTCAGAATATCTGCAAGGCCTGGCTGTGAGGCCTCATGCTATATTATCGGAATAAAGTTAAGCTCAATGAATACATTGGTGTTGAAACCTGAGTCAGAAATCATTATCTGGAAAGCTTGAATAATGACCTTCTCAACTATTTCTGAAAGTCCTAGTTCTTTCATGGTAGAAAAAATTGTCTGTTTGGTCTACCGAGCACCTTCCAAAACTCAGGTTCAGAGGAGGACAAAAGTGGCATGAAGTGCAGTGAAGAATCTACAAAAAGAGGTACAGATTCAAGAACTGAACTCTGGATTATTAGATGAGGCCTTTAAAGTGAGATATTAAAGCATCTGCAAGGGGGTTTGATTCTTGCTCTTATTAAATTGAAAGTATGTTACTAAGAATCTTGTTGGGAGGAAAGATATCTCAAGCTAATCATTTGGGGAAAGGATCTGTTTGGTGTTGTCTGGTGACTTCAGAACACAGTCTGCCTTCTAATTTTGAAGATGGCAATTGATGAATTGTAACTATAGACCTTTCTACACCTAATGGCAGTGCCACTTTCCAGGTTCCCAACATCACATTCCACTTGTACAAGGTGAGAATACAGGAGGCAGAAAGCACTCTAAAGTGATCTGCAAACACCAGTAAAGTAATTCAGGTGCCAAAACAGAAATGTCTAATGTCATTTAAATTGCCATAAGGTACACTGTCTGGGGTCTGGTTGGCCAAAAGGGCAGGAGTGTCTCATAGGTCCTGTCAGCCTCAGTGTGGTTGATTCATATTGTCTGGGGTGTCTAAAGTGGTCCTAGATGCTTTGGCATAGGCACCCAAATCATTCCCTAGGTAATTTGCCATAGCAGCTGTCAGAAAACTCTGTTTTGACAACCAGTTGGTATGACTGAGCTAGTTAAGGGATTGGCTTGTCYTGGCAGCTGTTTGACAAAGTTAGCAGAATCTTCCTTAGATTCTGCTACTGTAAGAGATGCTTCTTGTCTAAACCCTCCCATCAAAAGCTGCCAGTCCCTCAGGAAAGAGGAGATGGGTGTAAAGAAAGAGGTTATCCAGATCCTTTCTTGAGCCTTCTTACATTTCTAAGCTATGGTGAAGATGTTTTCATGTCCCCACTCTTTAGGAGAAACATCTTCTAAATTGTCGTAGAATCACATTTAGAGTGAGTATTTTTCCAAGAAAGTAAATTCTTGTCTTGCATGAAAGCGTCACACCCTGGTCTCTCAGCTTCCAGTCCTACTTGGTTTCAGTGTAGTATGATGAGGAGTGATGATTTTTGCCTTTCTAAATTTGCCACTGAGCTTGCCTACATTATATCTTTCATGGACCCAGAAGAAATACTTTTTTGAAATCCATTTTCCCACCCGAAGAKGCACAATGAGTTATAGCTGAAAATGTGCTCACCAGCTGAGAATTACCCAATCCATCTGTATATGCTTCCACTGTTAAGAAACCAACCCCCGTACTTTCAGTAATCTCTCCCTCCCTAAAAAAGTCCTCTGGTGTTCAGTATTGATGCTGCTAAATTGCCAGCAGGGGAGAAACTAGTATTATGGTGCTGCAGTAGTTGCAACATAGTTAAAGCTTTCATTACAAGCCTGATTTTCTTCCCAAGCTCCCTCTAAAATGCCTAATAAAAGTTGTTTCAGCTTCAAATTTGGCATGTGTGGTCTGTGACTAGCAGAATAGAAGTATGGGTGATTGAATAACTAGGTGTCAATCAACCTAGTAATACTTACCTCCACAATTTCACGGCAAAACAAGTGTATCATAGAAATTCTAAGTGATATTTATTAGAAGGTGCTTGGTGAGACATTCACTGAAGCAAAGTTGAGCTGTTGGAAGGCAAATTTTTAAAATTAGCGTGTCAGATGAAAGCCTACTGTTGAAGGAATGGGGTTTTTTTAATTCTGGTATTGGCAATTCTTACAAGGTTTTTCCATCCTGCCATGAGTTTCAGGATCTCCCTGTGGTTCACACAAAGGTGAAACAGCCAGAGTAGGAGGCACGGCAGAGAGCAGCTTTGCTATGCTGGCTGTGTTTCTAAATTTCCTAAATTTAGAGACTTCCTAAATCCCCAAAGGGTTCTGCAGTGCTGTGCTATCGAGGTGCCTGGATCCCTTTTAAGAAACATGCCTGTTTCAGAAAGAACAAAAGTCTTTTCCTTGGACTTTCCAACCCTTCCTTTCCTTCCTCCTCCCAGATTCCCTGCTAGGGTAGTGTGCTGGGAAGCATCAGCGCACGGAGTCTGAGACGTGCATCAAAATCTTTGGCTTAAGGAGATCAAGAATAGCAGAAAAGTAGTGTGAACCTGCCCAGGCTAGCCTCCATTTTCCTGATGCTAGCGAGTGGTACTTCTGCATCCCTTTGCTTTTGTCGTGCTGCTTCTCTGAGGCTTCTGTGCAGACTGCTGCTCTTCTAAATTTTGTCTCTGCTTTGTGTGCACATTGCTCACCTCACAACGGGAAGCAGAGGGGAGAGGAAGGGAAGAAAGCTAATGAAGTGATCACCTCTTCAGGACTCCAAGATTTCTGCTTTGAGGGAGAGTCACAAAAATGTCAATGCTCCCTTAAGCAGATTTCCAGATCAGACATTAGGAGAGGAGCAAGATGTTAAAGAGGTGGCAGGGGGTAACTTCTAACCTTGTAAATGAACAATTCTCAATTTTTGTTTTCAAATAAAAATCGGGCAAATGTTTAGAGCCTGTGACAGTCCCTAACAAACTTGTTTAAACCCAAATGATTTGCATTTGGTATTGCAACATTTGCCTTCAGAACTGTATGCAGATGAGAAGTCTTCTAATGGGTCAGTCTGCCAAATAAGATCTGAATTATTACATGAGACTTTGTGGGTTTTTTTGTCTATTACATTTTCAAACAGCCCTGGAATCTGCTGTCTGACCTTCCATTTGTAATTATGAGTTTAATTAGCAGTGACTTAACTTCCATCTTCATTTCTTGTTAACAAGCAGACTACACGCAGTTCAGTGGCTACATAGATATTCTGAAACTCAAGGTTAGGAGAGCTTGTCTGATAAGAAGTAAGAATCATGCAGAAAAAAAAATAGGATGTTAGAAAAGTAGGCTATTTGCAAATTCAGGTGAATTTAAGTTTTTATCAGATTAAACCTTATCTTTTGCAAATGCTGTGGATGTTTTAAAGGCATCTGTATACATGCACTCTGTAAATACATCTGTACACATCTTGCAAAGGAAAGTGTGTTATATCTGCTTTTATATTCATATCTGTTGTTTCATGATTTGAGATTTCTTTATTTGCTTTTTAATCCCCAAATTTCCTATGTTTATGGTGACAGTTGAAGATTTACTGCAGCTTAGTTGGGGTGGTAGTCTGGCAGTTGGAAGACTTGGGTCCAGATTCTTTTTCTGTCACAGGCTTTATTTGGTCTTGGCAAGCTTAGCCTCCTGTCTGTCTCAGTTCCCTTTCTGTGTAACGGAGTAACAATTTTTTCATCTCTTATATGGCATGTTGTCATGTTTAGCTGCTTTAAAGATGATGGCCAAAACCCACCATATTATGATAGCTCTGCAGGTATCAAAAAAAGATGAATTTTCTGGGTTGCATTAAAAAATAGAAACAATCACAAAATATTTTAAAAGAAAATGAGGAAAGTATTTTGAAGATGCCAACTAGAGGGAAATGAACAAAGGTTTCATCTGCTATAGTTAAGTGGATTTGATAAGCTTGGTGGCAAGAAACTCACAGGAATTTCTCTGTATTTGCAGTGATCTTGCCTTGGAATTCCTTGTGTTTGAAGGCAGCCTTTCTGTTGTTAATATTACACGTGGCTTTCTTAAATATTTCATTGGATTTTTTTATTTTTAATATTGTTATGTTTAATATGCACAATGTTCTGTAGTCTTTGTGCAGCACCTCAGGCACACTGGCAGGAGGCATGTATGAATGAGCATGATAAAAAATAATTATTGTGGTTATTATCTAAGGCCTGTGAGCAAAAGTTTCAATCATTAAATAACTAAATTAAGTTCACCCATAAAAACAAAGGGTAAAAAAGAGCATAAGTTGCAAGTGAATGAGCAGGGATGAAAGCAGCAAAGGTTTTCCTTTTACAGAATGTCCCCTTTTGAAAGCACACAGAAGAAATGACATGGTAAGTGCTTTGCAACCTGTGTGGCAGGGCAGAGGTTGCTGGCTGTTTTGCCTTCACGCGCTGTTCAGGAGAAGACATTACAGTCTTGCCAGCACTAGATCCCCCATCGGACACCTTTCCAGTTCATTGTCATTGGTGCTGTGACCCACTGGGTGCTCTAGGAAACCCAGGGCTTCACGAAGTCTGGAGATTTTTAGAAAGCTCTCTGAATGTTGGCATGTGTCATTCAACTGCAGCTTAAAATGGATCCTAATTACTCCTCTAATTGAGCAAGCAGGCAACCATATAAGTGCAAATATTTCCCAAGGCTATTTTTCTGAAGGAAAAATGAGAGAGCACAGCTGAAGATTAAGATTGCATTCCACCCCTCCAGTTGCTATTGTAAAAATATGGCATATATTGGAGATAGGTGGAAAACCAATAGACTTGTGATTCCATACTCTCCTCAACTCTGCTTTTAGAATGCCTATAGTATACTATGTCTTCATTTGTTTGTATTATTGGGAAGTTTTGTGACTGAAATGGGTTGAGGCATTAACATTCAGATGCACATACAGTTTAGAGAAGTAAATGATATGGATATGACATTAGCAAAACCTACCATCTGTGCGGGTAATAACATGATTTTCTTGCTTTGGGAGGGTGAAAATCTAGCAAGAGCAGCAACTCTTATGACAGCTCATCAAAATTTACATGGATTTGTTCAAATTTGAAAATTTGATACCCAGTCTCCTTTCTTCTCATCTCAGATTGAGTCACCTTTAAAAGTCATATTTTCCCTTGTTAATATGTTAGTCACTAGCTATCCATAGAGTAGCTGTATGCATTCTGCATACATTAAATCTCATTAGCCCCTGACTTCAACCTTATTTGTTAAAGTGTGCGATTTCTTTACATTGCAAGGATAATATCTATGGCTTATTTTGTTTTTCCTGTCCAACTCTTAAGGGTTAAAAATTCAAATTAAAGTAATGGAATGTTTTTGCCTAATAGGATATTTCTGTTGTTTTGCTCTAAAGATACTGATATGTCTTTCATGAACTGATAATAAAATCTAGTATAACAGGATATTAAAAAGTCAAAATAATGATTACTACAACAAGGCAGAGAGAGATGGCCTTAAAGCTTCAAACCTCTCCTAACTGTAAAGGCTACCTGAATCCATCATTTTTAAGGGCAAAAACAGGAGTAAGAATAAAAATGTTGTGGTGAATTCTGTTTTGGAAGTGCATTCTGGGTGAGGAATGACCGTTAAAGTAGGCTGGCCACTGGGCTTGAATGCTTGTGTTTCACTGTTGCAAGAGTGCTGTTGTTTTTTCCACTGTGGAAAATACCAGGTAGATATTTATTTCACTTCCACTGCAAAATTACCTAACTGCTTTTTCAATGTTAATATACAATTCTGTATGTTTGTCTGTTGGCTATGTGTGCTTTTCTTTTGGACAGGCAGATCTTTTACATGCCTCTACTGCATATATCTTTGCCAGAAGATATGTAAACAAAGACCATCAAAGTGAGGAGTTGGATAGAACCTGGAAAAAATATCAATATTTTCATGACATTCACTAGTGAAACAACTGCCCAGAAAAAGAAGAAAAGAAGATAATTACTGTGAAGTAACTTGTATTTTATACCATTTGTCTTTGTTGTTCAGAGTCATTATAACAGTGGGCCCTATCATAACAGTGATCCGTGCTCTTCTGTTGTCGGGTAGTAGAGTACATATTTTTGCATGGGATTCCAAATCACTAGGAGTAGAAAGGTTTCTCTGAAAGTGTCCCTGCAGCCACAACAGGCAAGTGAATTGGATTTACATAAGTACCAATAATTAATAAGCATTTTATCACAGCAAGTTGCTTCCTGTACCCTGTTCGCTACAACATAATGGCATAAAGTTAAACTAGGTGCACCTACTTAAAGAAGGCAAAGCTTTATCTGTTTTCTTACTTGCTGTCAACTCAGACAGGACATAATGAGCTTCCTACTCTGATAATCTGTTACGTATTTTGGAAAACACTTCACTTGTTCGTGCCAAAAAAAAGTTTTTCTCATCTTGCACGATTCTTCACAGACTTCTCCACATGAGCAGTGGTTCCCTCATTGTCATGCCACAATCTTTCAGCACCAGAATTTCTCACCCATCTGACAGCAGAAGTATTTTTATCACCTTCTCTTCGTTACTATGTTTTCAACAGCAGTAGGACTGACTGTGAGCATAAGAACTTGCACTGAATTATTTCTTTCTTTAGATTATTTTGAACGGATGGAGGAAAAGGGAAAGAAGGGAGGTTTATAGCAGTGATGCTGTAACAGGAAGAAGGCTTGCCCAGCCACCCTCCTGGAGCAATGTTTTGCAATTAACACTGATTAGCATTACAGTGCTATGGCCAATGCTGTGCTCCAGTTAGATGATCAGTCTTTCACGTTGCAAGATTTGAATGAAYAGCCAGCAATAAAAGTTAAGTAGTGGGTTGGACTTTGTATAGCCTAAAAGCTCAGTTCATACAGTCAATCCAAAAGCTGGTGTCGTGGAGCCAGGGTCAGCAGCTGTTCTTTCAGAAATTAAGAAGTGAGCACGTTGCTAGAATGTCACTGGGGGCCGGGAAGCCTTTCAGGGGAGCACGGCACTGCAGACTGACAGCAGTGCGGTGATTCTGTCCTACCGCTCTGCGCGGTGGTAACTCACAGCTCTGAGTCCAGAGCGCTGTGGGAGGCTGGAGCCGGGAGCTGCCTTCTCCTGCAGGTGCCTTGTGCAGAACGTCTTCTGGCCACCGCCTCTGTGTCATGAACTGCAGGTTGCTGTTTGTGTATTTCGCATGTGGCAGCTTTGCTGCCTGTGCCAAAGGTTGTGGGGTTAGAGTTTGAATTTTGGTGGGTTCAGTGCAATGTTATGTATTACATGTTCCGCTGATGGTATCAGCCATAAATCAAGAAATCAGGCTTTGCAAGGAAATGGCTGGGATATAGGCATGTGTCTTTTTGCTAGCTCTGTAATGGAAACAGTAACTTCAGTCAAGAGATGAAGCAAACATCTTTGTGCCGTAATATCTTAAATCATAAGAGCTAGATTCATTACTGTTGTAAGGGGGATTTATTTTTGACTTTCTGATTTTTCTCCCCTGCATTTGTACTACTCTGTGAAATGGTGAAATGGTTGTACTACTTCTTTATAGATATACTTAGAAAAAATGCTCTTATTCTTTTGGGTTTCCAGGCTCTGAAAGAGCTCTTGCTGACATTATAACAGTCTCTTATCATTTCTTCTTATACTTCCTTCACATTAAGGTAGTTCGCATCTGTGTCTTTGATATGGTCTCTTTCAGGAATCAGCAGCTCTCCTGTAGTCTTTTATCCTTTCAAACATCTTCCCAAGRAACCTTATCCTCTAGTTCCCTAAGTCTGTTGAAGTTTGGTCTTTTGAAATCCATTATTCTGTTACTCTGGCTCTTGCTTTTCATCAGGATAGTGAGCTCCATCATCTTGCAAACATTTTTATTCTGATTACTTCCCTCTAACATTTTAATTCACATCTAAAATAGCCATTCCCCTTATAAATGTCTCTAGAAGATTGTTCTTTCTCACACCTTTAACCCTTATCACCTTAAATGATATATAGGATAGGCATTTCATCTTCTGAAATGAAACTTGTTCCAATACATTCTAAAATATTTATAGACTGTCCTGCCATGATGTGGTAATCTCTACACTTCCTGTTTAAAGAAGGAGGCTTTAAAAATTGAATCTCCTTTTAAGCAGTCTTAGAAACAGTTCCTCAGGATTTAGAAAAAAACACATTTTCAATAGATGCAGATAACATTATAGATGTTTAGGGAAAAAGGAGTTGGGGGGTTTTAATTTCCTTGGAAACTAAGATGCTACCATTTATCACCATGAGTGCTTTCCTGTTAGTTACTATGTTACAAAAGACTTTCTAGAAGGAAAGAAAACTTTTCTGGAAAGAATAGTCTGTTACCAAGGGAAGGATTACATATGTTCTTTCCACTTCCTAGGCTTATCTGCCTTACTGAGCAATGTTCCCTTTTGCTGCATGCATGCCCCTGTATAATATAACACAGGAATGTTTCCAGGCTCATCTGAAGATGAGGGAGAGAATAGTGTTGCSTTAGAAATACTATTTTGATACAGCTGCCAAAGTTCCATTAAAAGAAATGTAATCACATGCACTAAAGTTGTTTGCCTTCCAAAGCATTAAAATCAGCCTAGGAGACTAAGCCACTGATTTTATTTGTTTTATGAATAGTCATATCTGTCTAAACAAGAATAGAGAACCAGTCCAAATAGGCTGGATGTTAACTACTATGTTTCTTTTATATGGAGATGATGCAGTTTGCAAGCTAATATTTCAAGGCGTGCAATTAGGCTACCCAACAAACTAATTAATCACAACATAAGGAACAACCCGTTGGTTTTGATTTAGTGCTGTCAGTGTTTCCAATATGAGGTTCAGTATTCAGGTGAGACTAGTGTTCAGGGAGAGGAGGGAGAGGCAGAACTGTAAGTTTTCTTTTCTGTTGACTTTGCTGTCCATGAGGCATGTGGCAAGTATGCCACATACCAAGCGCTTGCCATTTGGGTCCTCAGAGAAACAGGCAAGTGGGCCTCCAGACTTTGAAATATGCATATGTAATGTGTGCACTTTAGACATCAATAATAACCAATGAAAGCTATATGTGTTTTCAGTATGGATGAAGAGCCCTATGTTTTGATTTCCCAAGAGTACCTAGCACATGTTCTAGCAATCAAGATGCCTCTTCAGTGCCCTTCTATTTTCTTCTCTTCTTTCTGTCAACATTGTTGGCTCCTGCTGTATTACCTCTAATAAGGAAGGATGTGAAGCTGTTTCCCAGCATTGCTTTCTACCTCTGACAGATCTGAGCAGTGTGAATCTGTCCAGTCCATCCATCCTGGCTGTGAGATTGCTGTCACTGACACGGCAGCACTCCAGAGTGTTTCACACTGAGATCCTTTCCTTTCAGCAGGCATCTTCTGCAGCATGTGACAGCTCCTGATAAATCAAAAATTAACAAAGAGTTTGAAAGGACCTTTCTTTGCACTGGGATTTCATGGACTTTAATGGAACTAGTCACAGCGTAATGATATCCTAACAGTCTTGCTATAAAGTACCACTTGCCRTGCGTAAGAGCTTTATAATCCAGCACCAAGATACCAAGCTTACCCATTCTCCACTATATTTAATTAAAAAGCTACTCTCTGTCATCTGAGTGCAAAACAGAATGGCAGCAGCATTAGTACTTATAATACCAGTTGAGAAGGAAGAAAGCAATTTCTTCCCTCTTGGTCTTAATCATTAATCTTCATTAGGATTTTTAGCTTCCAAATATGAGTGGTAGAAGACATCAGTGTAGCAAACAATTTAAAGTGCATCTGCATAAATAATAGAGGTAGTTTGTTATTTTCATTATAGGTAAAAGTGTGTGTCAGTCGCCAGATGTGTTTGATTCAGACAATATGATTTTCATGCCAACTTTATGATATGTTTGATTTAGGTGAAGTGACTAAAACCTGCTGTTGGGACTGAGTTGTTGTTAAACACCAGCTGCAGTTTTTATTTTAATTAATATTGTAAGGAGCAGAATACCTTAGTTCAATTAACATGTTAACCCTTCAGGGTATTCAAATAAAGGTTACAATGGCATAGTGCTTTAAAAATAAATCAGAAAAATATTCCAAAATAGCCCAAAGAAATGCATTTCTTCCCTGAAATACACTACACACTCTGGAGATGTTTTCACCTTTTCTTCTTGCTACATTGCTTGCATTTCAAGTTCCTCCTCACTGTCAAATGGAGTATGCAGTGTGGGTAGAAGACCCAGGCTAACCCAGATTTTTTAGTTGGACAAGGTCTTCCAGATTTGGAGGGTGAGCAGCAGCTATTCATACAGACTTTGAACTGAATCTGTGAACATCTTACAGATTTGCTGCTGTGACAAGATTTTTCTTAATTAGTTTTGAAAATCTGCCCAGTGAATTAGGAGTTTGAATGTAGATTTAGGTGTGCAAACTAAAGCTCTGGCTTTTGAAAACTTGGGTTTGCATCTTCAATTATTCTGGATATCTCTTTGTCTGTCTCTTTCCATCGATAACTTGCAAACATGGTGGCCACACTTGCATGGATAATATCTCAAGGGTATTAATTTGTTAGAACTACTATGGAAAAATAGGGTGGTGAAGAGAGATCTTGTAAATGCCCGCTGTAAATACAAAGAAAAGACTGCCCTCTGAGTTCACTTCCTCAATCAGAGAGCAGATAATCTCGTATGGGATCATAAACTCCCAGCCACGAGAGTAACTTCATTCAGAGATCAGAGATTATTAGGCAGCAGTGAATCCAGCTTTGAGGTGCAAGTCCTCGGACACTAGGTTTCACGGGTACCACTGTCAGGGAGCTATTTGTCATGCTATGGTTTGATTGTTTTTAAAAAAGATTTTCAAGAAAAGTAGTCATAACTTCTACTGTATGGAATATTATAGTTTATTTCCCATAGAATAACTAGGATGCTAGAAAATATAGGAGGACATCCAGAAAGAAAAGATTCATTACAAATAAACAAAAAAAGTGAATGGAACAATCAGCAATCTAAGTGACTTACAAGTCTTTTGCTCTTATTGCCTGGAAGACCTTTGGATAAGAGGAGATTAGGAAGGATAGTTAAAAACGCTGGTCTGGCAATCATGAGATGTTTAGCTTATTCCTAGCAATGTAACAGGTTGCTCTGTGCTGGAGCAGAGCCAGGGTCTCAGATCTGAGCAAAACGAAGGTCTAAGATCCAGTGACAAGTCAAGTTATGCTCCCGCAGATTGTTACAGATGATTGGGCTTGTTGAGGTGTTCCCGAGGGCATCTTTTAGAAAAAGCAATGGATAGGAATAACCAGGGGCCTAATTTTGTTTACAGAAGAACCTGTTTTACTGATGATGATGAAAATCCACTTTGATTTTTATGATCCAAGGTTGAGTCTTAGCCAGAAAAATTATAAAAACTTCTTTTGAAAATGAGCATATTTCCTAAATAAACCCTTGGAAGATATTAACAGGTTCTGTGAGCAACAGGACACAGACTAGTTTTATGGATTTTTGTTCTACATGCCCCATACTCCCAATCCATAGACTGTCTCCCAGAACCTGTCCTCCTCATTGTATTACTCTTACTCCACACACTCCATGGCTCACTACCATTATCATTGTGACAGTCCTATGTCTTCCTTAAGTAACCTAGAATTTTCTTCCTCTCTCCTCTCACAATCTTTGTTGCCCTTCCCTGGCTACCCTGAACTAAACCCTTGCTTGACTTACCATGCCATGCAAACCTCTTCGTGGTATTGTCACATTCAAAGTTTTCTCTTGTCCTTGTATTCTCCCTGCCCCTCATCTTCCTCTCCCTTCCATGACCCTCTTATTTGCTTGGGAAGAAGCAGCTGGTTTGGAGATGCTGACTGGCCAGCCACAGGCTAAATAGACCTGGAAAAGCTCATAGTGGGCCCTTGATCCTCAGTGGCAGGCTCTAATCTACACTACCATCATTTTTCATGGCTCTTGCAGGATTTTAATGGCTTTGTGTCCCATATCTCACTTTTGGATGTGGCTGAAATCTGCTGTTTCCAGAATTACTGGGATGGGACTCACAGAAGCATGACAGGCAGCTAGATATTCAGCACTGTTATAGGAACCTCTTTTCCTTAGGAGAGCAGGCTGAAAACAAAAACCTACAAAGTCATTTTGACAGAGCCACTTTCCATGGCCAATTGGCATTTCCAGTGAAAGGTGGGAGTCAGAACAGCAGGATTCTGCTCTGTCAGAACATGATAGTTCCTTTTCACAAAGAACTTCAAGTATGGAAGAAAATATCTTGAGTTCACTCAAATATCTAAGAACCTCCCTTTCTAATATTATGTAGCTTCTATTCCTACAAAATCTAGCTATGCAAGGCTATGAGGTAGCAGATGCTAAAGTCATATTATTTTGAGTACACAATATACCAGTGATACGGAATTAAATTTTGACCATGCAAGTCCTAGTTTACACAGCTTTAATTTTGATATGATCTCACGAATTTTTAAGTATTTTGATTTTTAACAAATGACTGAAGTTAATTCTGTGATTTGGTGTGTTAGCTGTGCTCTGAAAAAAATAGCTGAGTGTATAGTCTGTGGGGCAGTTAAGAGCACAAACATTATGTTTATTAAAGCCCTAAATTTAAAAAAGTACTGAGGTTGTTATCCATAATGTTGTCTGTAATCACTTTCATAGTGTTAATACGTAGTGAGAGTGTGTGGAAATGTTTAAATTGCCAGTCCTCTTCTTTCTTTATGTTTTACCAAGAATGTGGCTAGTTTAAGGTGTTTACAACATTTTGGCAAGTTGGGTTTCATCTGAGCTTTTCTTCTGGCACACAAAGCTTTTGTCATCTTGGAGCTAAATATTTACCCTTGTATTGTTAGTAGTAGATAAAATGTGATAGCTTGCTCTTTGTTCTTACCATCTGTTTCTCACTGGCACCTGCACTGACACTTATAGTAGTATGGTGCTGCTGCTCATAATGGTTGCAAAATTGGACCAGTCTGAATCTGAACAGGCTTCACTATAAGATATCACACCAGTATAATTTGGGAATTCCCAACATGCGATACGAGAGCTAGGCAAATGTGCTCAGTCACAGGTGTAAGAACACTTCTGGTGGCATGTGACTGCTTGTCCCAGAGCAGGGAGCTGCTGTTGATAGTGCCACCACGGCTGCTAGCTTCAGGACCGGCACCTGGGCGAGCTGAGACACCGTGCAGCAGAGCCTGTGCCTACAGCCTGCAGGCTCTCTGTTGATCCTAAAACTCTTTGGAACATGGGGCAACCTAATTGCAGCCTTCAGGTGCCATCACAGTAGGATGCTGTTAAGTGATAATGTAATGAGGCCTGTCCATAACGCTGGGTGCCCGCAACATCTCGGGGGAAGAGCAAAGGCTTAGGTGAGCTCATGTTTCTAGCTGGTAAAGCCAACCCTATTGAAATGACTTTTTAATTTTAAGAAATAACAGTCCATCCCCAGACCTAACACTCTTCCCCCCAAAATGATGCATGCTGAAGTGCTTCATGGTCATTCTTGCTCGCTTTCGGTGTACTTGTAGCAAGCTTAGCCTCCGGCACAAAAGCTGCTTCTTCTGACACAAGAAGGAAATTTGGGGGTTTTTTTGTTTGACTTTCACAAAAATGCTGCAGACTGCACTGAGATTTGTGAAGCAAAAGCGAGATTTCATATGGTGATGTAGAGCAGATTCTGCTTCATCTCAGGCTCTTAGAAAGTATGTGGAGTCTACAAATGTTTTGCTGATACAGTGTGTGTAGCTAGTAGCAAGTAATTAACTACTAGTAAAATCGTAAGTAAGAGAATATCATTTATTAATTGTTTGACTGCAGTTTGTGCTTCAGTGGCTGTACATACTGTTTGTTGTTCTGTTCTTTTAGGACTTAATCCTGCAGTTGCTCTGCAGGAATAGAGTCCCAGTCACTCAACCTGCATTGAATTCATTGCTGTATTGAGAACTTAGAAGACAGCTTAGTTTCATTTATTTTTTTTGTCTGTCTTGTTGAATGTAGGAGCTGAGGGTAGTGGAAGTTGTTTCAAAGAAATAAAATAGTTATAGAAGCTACAAAAGTTTGCTTTTGGTATATTGTGTACATATTATTTGGCTATTTTGTTTTATCTTTCTCTTTGTTTTATTCTTTTGCCTATGATCCTGCAAACCCTTAAGTGTGTATCTTGGTGAGCATGAGTAGTTTCACTGAACCCAGTGGGACTGGTCTACCTGTCAGGTATGTGCCCCTCTGGGACTGCAGGAGAGAGACAGTCCCAATCCCATGGCAGAAGGGTGACAGACCCGCCACCATCACCGTGTGGCATGGGGCATGCAGCAACCCCCTCCTCCTCTGGCAGAAATAAAGCTGGCTTTGGTTTCTTTCCCTCAACAAAACCACAGCTGATGATTATATTTTGCTTTTCGTTGTACCTGATACAGGGCAGTCAGTCCCAGTCTGGACTGGGGCTCACAGAAGCCACCGCACTGGCAGCAAGGACCATCATCATCATGGAAACAGCTCCTATGATAAGCAGCGGCTGCTGCGCCACTACCTGCTGAGGGGTTCAGTTAGTATTTGTTTTCACCGTAGTGCAAGTATGTGGTTGACATGGCAATGTGTTTGTGACACATGCCAATCAGTTTTTTTTATTTCACTGGAGGAAGGTCCCTGCTTCTCTGAAATCATATGCAGCAGCTGTTGCTGTTCTGCTGCTGACAACAAGCGCGTGCACAGCCGCAACTGCCTGCATGGTTCATTGTCTCTAGTGATCAGGAAATGTTTAGTCCTGGCGTGAAGGGCTGCCCTGCCATTCATTCAGTATAGTTTAATCTGTCAGCGCTTAAGGCTTCCCTTGTAGAAGCTCCCATGGGGCCTTTTCTGTTAAGGCTTTTGATTGTTGTTTAGAGTAAGGTGGATAATATTTTTCAGATGGACAGCTGATGAAATGAGTTTTATGTGAAATATAGAATGATATAGTTGCTGGCGAACAACATGATCCTACAAAGTATATACTCACCATTCAAGCAGTACTGCTGATTTCTACTGGACTACCTCTACATCAGTAAAGTTAAGATTTTGCTTAGTGTGTTTGCTGGAGAAACCCATTACTCTGCACATTACAGGACTGAGACAGAATTAAGAGCAGGTAAAAGTGACTTTGATTTGCAGTGAAATGGAACAATGCAGGATTTGATTATGTCACTATAGAGAATTCAGCAATCTAATGACTGATTTAAGAGCTCAGCTTGATTAATCATAATTTCAAATAAAGTCAAAGCGATGCACAAATTAAAACCATGGACCTAATTCTTATGAAGTCTAAGGTTATTCGATGTGGAGTTAAACCTGCTTTCATTTAAATATTCTCTCTCCTGAAGCTACTGCCATTCTATCAAAACTTTGAATGCTTTTATTGGTTTTGCTTAGAAATAATCTCTAAAATTGCTTGTCTTGTAGTTTATGTATCTTACATCTAGTTCTACAGATGCTAATAACTTTCCTATATGTATATGGAACATGTGGGAAGTTCATAGAAATATGTCATACTACAGTTTTATTTAATAGATATTTACTTTTCAAGCTCATGGGTGCTAAAGATATGTCAGTTCCAATGTTATCTTGTTACTCAGCTAATATGTGTCTCTATTCGGAATAATTGAGTGCTTATTAAGTGTTGATGACACTAATGTTTAGAGGACTAACTGTTATTCTTTCATTCATTTATAAGTGGGCTTGTGTTTTTATAACTCAGATTTAGTAGGGCAGTGAAAGCTTGCACCTATGTGTTGGAGTCAATGAGACTATCATCACCTAGTGGCAGTTCATATCCATAACAGATGCAACAGATTTTTTTTCCTGGTCTTCAACCAGCTAAACTATCTTACTTGACTAGAATACCTCTGGAGAATGTTTTTACATGGAAATTTAAACTCAGTTTCAAATACTTCAGGATATGCCCTATCCACACAAGTATGTTGCATAAAACTAGAGATCCAGTGACCAGAGACTGGTCATCTGTGAATAATGGACAAGAGCCCAGAGTCCTTGTCTTGTTTCTCCACAAACAGATATAAAAATAAACAGGACTCAAGTCCTGAACTAAAGAATCTTCATTTAAAAGCAGTTCTTGACAAATTATCAGTGCCACCACACACACCACTACGTTGATTCAGCTTCACTTCCAAAGATTTTCCAGGGTTTTGCAGATTCCTCTGCTCTGCCTGTTGCCTCACCTCARATGGCAGCTCTTTTTGCATTAGCTCCATGTACAAATGAGAAGCTGATACTGCAACGCTTGCCTGCTTCCAGGGCCACCTTGCAGTGGGCRGACTGGTGCGGTTGCCAAGAGCAAACACCAGTTTGTCCTTTGTTCTCATTGTATTAGCAAATAAATCCATTGAGGGTGTAGTTCTGAGCAATTTTATGTCTCAAAGTGTGAACGCTCTTCTGCAGTTCACGATAGGCAGAAATCTGTTTCAGCCCTTGATTTTCTGCTGGTGATAACTTTATCGAATAAATATCTTTTCAGATAGGATTTTGTATGCTACGTTTCAGCTTATAGATATTTCTTCAGCTTTTATTGTTGGTGTAAGGATGTCAAATCAATTCAGCTACTTTTATTTTTACTTACAAGTTTAGCAGGTTTACTTTTTTCCCCTCCCATAAATGCCATTTAGAAAACAGTTGTAGCTAGGAACTACAATTATATTTGATTCTATAGATGTTATGAATACCTAACTTCTTTTGAGAAAAGTTTGAAATAAAATTTAATAATTTCAAGGTATTTAAAAACAGAAATTTAGAGCTTGTGGTATACATTTTTTATATATATTTCTAAGGTAGAGCAGCGTAAAACTCTCATCCTCTCAGTGTTGCTTCATCTTAATGGCACCTGTCACCTGAAATTCTAGTGTGCTGCTCTGAGCAAAAATCTCAGGGTACTGGCTTCTTTAGGTAAAAGAAGAATTTAGCAATTTCTCTGCCCAATATGGAAAAGCAATAAATGTATTTTACCCCCTCTAGAGGATTGAGGGATTAATATTAATTAAGAAAAGAAGCTAGATTTAATTGATAGGAATTATTTGTATTGTATTGTTTGACAAAACATGGTTACTGATATGAAGGGAGATGTTATTCTGAAGTGTACTAACAACATGGAAGAATGAGAGTAGAGTACTGACTGCCAGTTATATGTCTAACCTTAAGCTTTATTATTCCTTATGGTGTATGCGCAGATGAGCAAACAGGAACCACAATATTGCATCATTTTAAATAATACTGTGGATTCAGCAACTGCTGAAATACTAATTTTGCATAAGTGATCGCAAAGGGAAAAATCCCCGGTTTTACAGTGTCAGAGCAGTGGCAGTTGTGAATGATAATGAGAAACTACCTCTAAATTAAGGGGCTGTCAGTATTCCTATTACAATTTCTCTTAGGCTGAAGTCAAGATAAAATGCTACATTTATTACTGTGGTATGAAATCCTGTTACTTCGTGACATCATGCTGCTAGCTGATTGACTTGTTTACAGTAATGGAATTTACACACAAGAATCGAGATGTGCAGCTTTCTACAAACTTCTAAAAAAATGAGCAGGAAGGATGGGAAAAAACTCAACAAGGAAATATTTTTTCACCCTTTTGGCCTCTTTCCTTTGTTTAAAGACCTTTTTTTAATTAAAATTAAAACATTTAAGTTACTATGGAAAAAGAAGAATCTTATTTATTTATTTATTGGAATACCAGGAGCCTGTTTCTCTGCTTTTTTAAAATACTTTGATCACATCTGATGGATCATGAGTAGCAGTTTCACGTGAAACATACTGTAGCCTGCAACTGAGGCTGCAGTTTTACAGGTTGAGTTAATTGATCAGCAGGTGATTCAAAGCACCTACTGACAGTTTTAGTCTAGACAAGGTTTGTTGATATAATTCAAGCAGAAAGTTTTTGCTTATTGCAGTTCCAAAGAATAATAAACCTATACTGGAAGAATGTTTTTAGTCTATATAGTTCCAGCTACACTGTCTCTTGCTAGTAAGAAAGCATCTCCAAAAATTGAAACTTAACCAGTATTGTTATTTTGGCAATTATTTCTAGTGGTCTAATTATAAATGCTAGTGCAGATATTGCCTGAATGTTTATTCCACAGCATATGGTTCACATCAGTATGTTTCTCAAAAAATAAACACTGAGTCTGTTTTTCAGTTAATTGCACATGAAATAATTGCAGCTCCATTGGAAATTGGGTGTCAATTGTTGCATTTATCTAGCAGGTATAACAACAAGGGTTAAATATTTTAGCTGGCAATACAGTTATAAAATACACCATTTTTGTTGTGATCAACCACAGATACGTTTACTTAAATCAATTTGTTTACGTGTACTTGCCTATTATAACAATCACACAGTGGATGTATTTATCTACAAATTGAAGTTCAGCTCCTATAACTGTAAATGAGGAACATTGGCTTTTTCTGCTTTACTAGCTTTATCTTTAATCACACTTACAGAGTCCTTAATGGGTTGTGAGATCCAATAATTGAGGTGGTAAGGTTAATGGGGCATCCTGTTATGCTACAGATTTTTGTTGCAAATAATTTTAGATATTAAATGCATGAAACCTTTGCCATAGGAAAGTGAGCCAAGAGTTTGAGTAGCTAAAGAAGGTGGGTTCAGCTAATGGCTGTTTGCAAAATTAAATAAAGTCTGAGAAAGATGAGAGCAGCTGATTTTAGAGAATGACACAATCCTAAGATGTTGGCAGTATCTGAAATTCGTTTCTCTAATGATGGAAGATCTGAGAGATTTAAAATAACAGGGTTTAAAAACTGCATTCRTGTTGATCTTATTTCACCCTGTAGAAGGCAGGGGATACCATGCCCAGCTCTTCTGGTCACTCACTTCTAAAGCCAAGGAGCTGCAGGTTATCACTCCAGTTTGAATGAAGAAATATTGTATAGATAAATCTTTTATACAGCAGCTACAGTATCTTGGATAATAACTCTTCTCTAGACCATTCCCTGTTAAGATAACTTTTGAGATAGTTTTTGCTAGTGGTCCATTTGGTTTTTAGCATAAGGTTATTTTCTCACTCATATGGTCACTGTCCTTTTCCTGAACTT
This sequence comes from Apteryx rowi, assembly GCF_003343035.1. Lineage (NCBI taxonomy): Eukaryota > Metazoa > Chordata > Aves > Apterygiformes > Apterygidae > Apteryx > Apteryx rowi. The sequence continues at coordinate 2,996,376 of NW_020449419.1, read as the reverse complement.
ATGCTACAGGAATTGCTTGCAGGCTTGATTTACCTACTGTGACCCTGGCCATGTCCTTTAGTGATCATCTGGCTGTCTCCTGAGAAATTTCCAGTGGTGTTGTAGTATAGAGAATTTCCCCTATCAGTGACTGTTCTTATAATATATCAAATGGGGCGTTGCAAGAATGATGCATGTAATCCTGGGATTCACAGCATCCCACATTGTCTCTTCCAGGAAAATTCTGCAGGCTAAAATGGGGATGGTGTGTGAACCTATCTCAAATGAAACTATTGGAGTTTATAGGTGGAAGATGGAAAAAAAGGAGAATTGTTCTTGCCCATATAACAGTGGTAATAGAAATTGGAGAAGAAAAGATTGCTTTGCAAGTAGAAGTATGGAAAGCCTTTCTCTGATTTCCTTTGGGATTGCATCCTATCTCATTTTTTTGGCAGTGATCCCTACCATTTTTTGAGATCTAAACAAATATCACAGGCTTACCATTGAGTTCAGCTGAGAATTATGATTTTATTTTAACACTCTAGAGACTGTTTAGGGGGACTTCTTGACATCTTTGGCCATGTTTTATTTCTAAATATATAATCTTATGTAATCTCAAGGTAATTTTATGGTTTACATTTAATGACTGTATTTTAGAGCAGCATCCAGCTCCTATGTACAGACAAGACTAATATCTATATAGACTGTAGTATTTGTCCTTTGTGAAGGAAAACAATACCTAAACAGTTCTATGCCAAGCAAAGGTGAAGAAAGGCTAGATACAATTACACAGTGTTGTGGGATGGCATTAGGGAGAACTCAGACATCTCCAGAATGTGATTAAGAGGTAAGAAGGAAATTGAATCAGTCTTCAAACTCCAGTTTCACACCCGAGTAGCATAGTTCATAATCTGCATTCCAAGCTGTCACTTTGGTATTTATGATTTCTTAGAACAAAAAGCATTGGTATTTTCAATTGGAAAAAGGGAACACTGCCCGGGATTGTAGCTATCTTGTTCGCAACACCCAGGCAAAAACTGTACTTAAATATTAGAAGGAATTCCCTCAGTGCCACCAATACTGATTATTTGTTCAAGCCATGGTCCAACAAAGCGCTTAATTTAAACCCAGAGTTTACCCATGTGCACTGGAATGTTTAGAGAATTGAAGAGCATGTGCTGTCCAAAATGTAAGATGTACTGTGCTTTTGTAGAGTACTGGTTGTCGATAAAATATAATTTAGCTAAAATAAAAGTTTTGGTTGTCAATAAAATATAATTTAGCTAAAAGAAAGGGCATATTTCTTACAAAAAAGCTGCCAAATTTTAAGATCCTTCAGCAGTCACAGAGCCAGTAAAAGTGATCCAGAAAATACCAACATTATTAAAACTACAGTTTTTTTATTTCTCTTAATGTCCRAACTCTCATTCTCAAATTTTCAAGCAGACAATATCTTTATGAATAGTAGACATTTGTAAAGTTATAATCAGTTCAACATTGTGTTAAAGAACATTAGCTAAACATGTTTCTACTGGTATGCTCCTAATGTATATGCATTCATATATACACTGAAATCTGTACACCAAACTTTGTGTGAAAAGGTTGCTACAGAAATGTTTTGGTGCATATTAAGTTCCTTTCTTAGATGTTTATACATATAATAAAAAGAAATGTGTCTGTTGAAAGTCAGATCATCCATCCCCAGAATGTAATCAATTCCATCTGATATGATAAAGCTTTTTTTTGTGGTTTTTTTTTGTTTTTTTTTTTTTAAGGAACTGAATGTGGCATGTAATCATTTAGATCGAGATTGGAGGAAAAATGGCCTTGTACAATGAAATGTCTAGGAAACATTTAGGAGACCAAAATAAAACTTTCAGGGTTATTAAACAGAGAAAGAGAAAAGCCTGACACAAATTCTCTTATTTTTCGTTAGAATTTTTAATGTCCAGCAACCTCCAGGSCATTCATTTTGTATTTTACCAAAGTGGCATATACAGAGCCACAGAAATAAGAGGAGGTTTGTGTTTTGATGCAACTCCCAGAGTTAGCCCAGATCAATGTGTGCAATGAATATAGAGGAAAACTGTTTGTACAGTCTTACTTAAAGCTGCTTAACAGCTTAAAATGTTAAAGTCCTTAACACAATTTAAGAACTTAAAACACTTAAAATGGTAGAAGCAGCCTTAGAGCATGAAGACTTTTGGTGGGGTAAAAGAGGAGGTCCCTGTTGAGCTGCAACTCTGGGTTCAGAGCTGTTGGACTCACACGGTGCATCCAGGTAAAAGGGGGGCGTTAGGAGGTGACTTGAAGGCCTGGAGATGACATGATGGAGAAGAGGCAAGACTTTTCTAAATGTGTTTATGTAGCATTGTGTATGGGCTCAGAATGCTTTGCTTCAAATAGTGGTGTATGGGATCTCGCAGCGATTTAAGGTGTGAACAGTGGGAGCCCCCCAGTGCAGCAGAGAAGAGGGAGGCAGGAAAATGTTTTCTATTAGAAGTCTTCAGCTGTGGAAGACTACTTCAGATCGTGGGCCAAAAGAAGGCTCCTTAGGAGGATTTTGAGGAAATTGTTCGTCTTCTGGGAGAGCTGAAAGACAAAACGCTTTGCTTTTGTGGTTGAAGGAGTTGGAGGCTGGTGAGAGGTGGCATGAGTGGGGCAAGTTCTGCTTTTCAAATATTTTGAGGAGGCTTCTTTTTCTGAAAGGCTATTTTGGGAAAAAGAAGTCTTTGGTGGGGGAGAGAGGGTTGCTTTAGTCTGTCTGGTCTCAGCCAGTCTTAGTTGGCTGGTCAGAAGCTTCTGAAGAAGACATTGTTACTATGTGAGGTTATACATTTACAAAGCATGAAGTAAATCATTATTTATGAGGTACAGCTTAGTTCCTGCTACAGCATGTAGTGTTAATAACTGTATGTGTGTTTGTGTGTATATATGCAGAGATAAAAAAAATTGTGCAGCRACACAAAAGTGATACTTCAGGACAAAGGAAGGGGACGCAGGAATGGAAATGAATGACTGAAGGTGGAAAATGGACAGGATGCTGCTTCTGATGGCAGTGATACCACCTTAAATGTTTTGAAACTTGGCCTAGTTTTCAGTGACACAAGCAGTGATTTACACCTTTCTGTGCAGAAAAGGCTGTAAAGCAGGAGTGAATTACATTCTGTACAATTTGAAAATAAATGGCTCATTCACAGTCACTCATGTTGAGGCCCATTTACACTTCCAGAGTGGTATGATGAGTAAATGAAAGTTATGTCTCTGTGTGAATGAAAAATGTCTGTTTTACCAGAGGCTGTGAAAAGAGAGAGAGAGAGAGACTTAGTGGAAATTGGAACTACAGCATTTATTTATTTATTTAAAACATTCATATTGATTTGGAGTCAAATGGAGTATTGGTGTAACTGCAAACTAATTCCACTGAATTCTGTGAGGTATTTTTGGTGATTCTGATGTGACTGAGAGTTTACATTTGTAATCTTGGTTTTCCCCATGCTTCAATAAGTCTTTATCATTCTACATTCCTGTGCAAATCTGGCATCATGCTATTTAACATCGATGTTATCTATTCAAAAAAATCTTCACTGGGGAAAAAAAGCTCAGGTATAATTAAATTCATATGACTTCAATGCAATTAAATTACTCTTTGGTTTTCTTTTATGGTAAAGGAAAGAGATATGTAAACATGACTTAGCAAGGGTAAGTGCTTTCTTTCTGTCTAAAGACAGACATAGAAAGAAATCATTTAATGAATGAAATCTCAGTAATGTACTACGTAACACTAACATCTCAATATCACTTGAATTTCAGAACATTTCAGGATCTGTCCAAACAAATGGATATATCTTATGGTACAGTCAGGGATTCAGCAGTGTATGAATACTTTAAAGCGAAAGGGACAAACCCCTTGGAGCAGGATAACACATTTGCTGAACTGTGGAGGACAATCAGTAAGAATAATGGGGCAGATAATTGTGTATCGAACCCTTCTGAAGGCATCAGGAAGGTAAGACTGGATTATAGGGTTTTTCATTTAATTTTTGTGCTGTATCAATGTTGTTTGCCTGAAGTTAATGAATGAAAGTTACATGAAAGCAATTACATAGTAATTTTAAACAAAAATGTACCTATTTACAGTTCCTTTTAGTAACTAGATAGCAGCTGAGCAGCATATTTTGGGGTCATGATTTGGAATGAGCTTAGCTCTGCCTAAATCTTCAGTATATCCTTTTTGGATCTGGCTATTGGGTTTCTGGGTTTCTTGGAAGGTCTAGTAATACCATCTTGAATCTCATTCTTTACATTATCCAGGTACTGAGTCTTGTCCTTTGCTCATTTCTGTGGTTTTTGCTGAATCAGTGCATTAAACAGTACTGGAAAGACTAGTGGGAATCCAGGGTTTCATTGAAAGTGTACTCATTTCTCTTAGAACAGAAATTTCTTGCAAGATTTTCTTTGTTTATTCCAGTCTTAAAACATGCACATACTCTTTCATGTGTCACCATGTTTTTCACCTAATTTTTCTTTCTCTCAGACATGACCACACATTTTTTCTGATGAAACTGAGTGTTGTTGTGGGATTCAAGGCCTGATAAAAGATGGCTTGAGATCCTACATCGTTGTGCTGAGTTCTGTGATAAACAGCTCTGGTTCAGATTACACAAATACAAACATCCCCAATTTCACGCTCTTAGTTTGCCACTCTTCTTTCCTTTCCATATTGAAGCTCAGCAAAACCAGTCAGTAAATACCATCAGACCACATGTGTCCAAGAGTACATTATGTTGGAAGAGATGCAGAAATAGTCGGTGAAAGTTTAATGTGTTGCTCCTTTGGAGAAAAATGTTCCATTTATTTATCAATTGATTTTTTCACAAAACAAACAAACGGCTGTTATTAAAGTAGTGAGTGTTTGATCAGAGTTATTCTGTTGTCAATGAAACACTGATTCTGAATAAATACATTACAAGTTCTTTATGCTTTTTTAAATGGGAAATCAGAAAATGTTTCGGGGTTGGTTTATTTTTTCTTCTTTTCTTTGAATCCTTGAAACCTTTTCTAAACGGTCAGAGGGAAAGTGTTCAAAATTTCCTGACTTTTTACAATGCCATAGGTGGGCTGAACACAGTAATATAGGCCATCCCAGTTCTCAAATCAAAATCATTTAGCATAAGATCCCCAGTTGCGTGTGTGGTTCTTGGATAAAGTCCTAATACAAACGCTTCTCTTTCTCTCTCTCGCGCGCGCTCTCTCTCTCTTTCTCTTTCTCTCTTTCTCTTTCTCTCTTTCTCTCTCTCTCTCCTCAGCTACCTTTCTCTCTCTCTCTCCCCTCAGCTATCTTCTCTCTCTCTTCTTCCCCAGCTATCTCTCTCTCTCTTCTTCCCCAGCTATCTTTCTCTCTCTCTCTTCCCCAGCTATCTCTCTCTCTCTTCTTCCCCAGCTATCTTTCTCTCTCTCTCTTCCCCAGCTATCTTTCTCTCTCTCTCTTCCCCAGCTATCTTTCTCTCTTCTTCCCCAGCTATCTTTCTCTCTTCTTCCCCAGCTATCTTTCTCTCTCTGTCTTCTTCCCCAGCTATCTTTCTCTCTCTGTCTTCTTCCCCAGCTATCTTTCTCTCTCTCTCTTCTTCCCCAGCTCTTTCTCTCTCTCTCTCTTCTTCCCCAGCTATCTCTCTTCTTCCCCAGCTATCTTTCTCTCTCTCTCTTCTTCCCCAGCTATCTCTCTCTCTCTTCCCCCAGCTATCTTTCTCTCTCTTCTCCAGCTATCTTTCTCTCTCTCTTCTTCCCCAGCTTTCTCTCTCTCTCTTCCCCAGCTATCTTTCTCTCTCTCTCTTCCCCAGCTATCTTTCTCTCTCTCTTCTTCCCCAGCTATCTTTCTCTCTCTCTCTCTTCTTCCCCAGCTATCTTTCTCTCTCTCTCTCTTCCCCAGCTATCTCTTTCTCTCTCTCTCTCT